>NC_138774.1:66773220-66935720 GCF_965119305.1 Pelophylax lessonae
AATCGATATTGCTGTGTGGGGGGTGGGGTGAATCTGCACTCAATCCTGATCTACGATCTCTTCTCAATCCTGTTAGGGACAGAGTCTGCTGAATTTTAGGGAAACTGTGTTCTACAAACTACAATCGATATTGCTGTGTGGTGTGGGATTGGAGATAGGCAGGTGTCAGTGATCCACATCCATTTTTCTGTGTGTGAGCTGCAGTGAACACAATCTTTTTGGGCTGCAGTGAACACAATCTTTTTGGGCTGCAGTGAACACAATCTTTTTGGGCTGCAGTGAACACAATCTTTTTGGGCTGCAGTGAACACAATCTTTTTGGGCTGCAGTGAACACAATCTTTTTGGGGTGCAGTGAACAAAATCTTTTTGGGGTGCAGTGAACACAATCCTTTTTGGTGTGCAGTGAACACAATCTTTGTGGGGTGCAGTGAACAAAATCCTTTGTGGGGTGCAGTGAACACAATCTTTTTGGGGTGCAGTGAACAAAATCCTTTTTGGGGTGCAGTGAACAACATCCTTTTTGGGGTGCAGTGAACACAATCTTTTTGGGGTGCAGTGAACAAAATCCTTTGTGGGGTGCAGTGAACACAATCTTTTTGGGGTGCAGTGAACACAATCTTTTTGGGGTGGAGTGAACAACATCCTTTTTGGGGTGCAGTGAACAAAATCCTTTTTGGGGTGCAGTGAACAAAATCATTTTTGGGGTGCAGTGAACACAATCTTTTTGGGGTGCAGTGAACACAATCTTTGTGGGGTGCAGTGAACACAATCTTTTTGGGGTGGAGTGAACAACATCCTTTTTGGGGTGCAGTGAACAACATCCTTTTTGGGGTGCAGTGAACACAATCTTTTTGGGGTGCAGTGAACACAATCTTTGTGGGGTACAGTGAACAGAATCTTTGTGGGGTGCAGTGAACACAATCTTTGGGGGGTACAGTGAACACAATCTTTGTGAGGTGCAGTGAACACAATCTTTGTGGGGTGCAGTGAACACAATCATTGTGGGGTGCAGTGAACTCAATCTTTGTGGGGTACAGTGAACACAATCTCATACTGAAGGTTTGAGGGTGCTGCCTGTTCCATACTCCCCCTACTCCTCATCTAGCCTTTTAGGGGTACAAACAATAGTAATTGGGGCCTAGTGTGGTTGTGTACGTGTGATATACATACACTTTTTTGGGATCATATTTTCTATTCCGCTATTTAATCAAAAACCTTTGGGGATCAGTTAAATTGGGGGATAGTCTGTGTTGGTACGTGTGAGAGAGATCCACCTTTCCAAGTTGTTGGGGTTCATCTCATACTTCTGAAGGTTTGAGGGTGCTGCCTGTTCCATACTCCCCCCTACTCCTAGCCTTTTAGGGGTACAAACAATAGTAATTGGGGCCTAGTGTGGTTGTGTACGTGTGATATACATACACTTTTTTGGGATCATATTTTCTATTCCGCTATTTAATCAAAAACCTCTGGGGATCAGTTAAATTGGGGGATAGTCTGTGTTGGTACGTGTGAGAGAGATCCACCTTTCCAAGTTGTTGGGGTTCATCTCATACTTCTGAAGGTTTGAGGGTGCTGCCTGTTCCATACTCCCCCTACTCCTAGCCTTTTAGGGGTACAAACAATAGTAATTGGGGCCTAGTGTGGTTGTGTACGTGTGATATACATACACTTTTTTGGGATCATATTTTCTATTCCGCTATTTAATCAAAAACCTCTGGGGATCAGTTAAATTGGGGGATAGTCTGTGTTGGTACGTGTGAGAGAGATCCACCTTTCCAAGTTGTTGGGGTTCATCTCATACTTCTGAAGGTTTGAGGGTGCTGCCTGTTCCATACTCCCCCTACTCCTAGCCTTTTAGGGGTACAAACAATAGTAATTGGGGCCTAGTGTGGTTGTGTACGTGTGATATACATACACTTTTTTGGGATCATATTTTCTATTCCGCTATTTAATCAAAAACCTTTGGGGATCAGTTAAATTGGGGGATAGTCTGTGTTGGTACGTGTGAGAGAGATCCACCTTTCCAAGTTGTTGGGGTTCATCTCATACTTCTGAAGGTTTGAGGGTGCTGCCTGTTCCATACTCCCCCTACTCCTAGCCTTTTAGGGGTACAAACAATAGTAATTGGGGCCTAGTGTGGTTGTGTACGTGTGATATACATACACTTTTTTGGGATCATATTTTCTATTCCGCTATTTAATCAAAAACCTCTGGGGATCAGTTAAATTGGGGGATAGTCTGTGTTGGTACGTGTGAGAGAGATCCACCTTTCCAAGTTGTTGGGGTTCATCTCATACTTCTGAAGGTTTGAGGGTGCTGCCTGTTCCATACTCCCCCCTACTCCTAGCCTTTTAGGGGTACAAACAATAGTAATTGGGGCCTAGTGTGGTTGTGTACGTGTGATATACATACACTTTTTTGGGATCATATTTTCTATTCCGCTATTTAATCAAAAACCTCTGGGGATCAGTTAAATTGGGGGATAGTCTGTGTTGGTACGTGTGAGAGAGATCCACCTTTCCAAGTTGTTGGGGTTCATCTCATACTTCTGAAGGTTTGAGGGTGCTGCCTGTTCCATACTCCCCCCTACTCCTAGCCTTTTAGGGGTACAAACAATAGTAATTGGGGCCTAGTGTGGTTGTGTACGTGTGATATACATACACTTTTTTGGGATCATATTTTCTATTCCCCTATTTAATCAAAAACCTCTGGGGATCAGTTAAATTGGGGGATAGTCTGTGTTGGTACGTGTGAGAGAGATCCACCTTTCCAAGTTGTTGGGGTTCATCTCATACTTCTGAAGGTTTGAGGGTGCTGCCTGTTCCATACTCCCCCTACTCCTAGCCTTTTAGGGGTACAAACAATAGTAATTGGGGCCTAGTGTGGTTGTGTACGTGTGATATACATACACTTTTTTGGGATCATATTTTCTATTCCGCTATTTAATCAAAAACCTCTGGGGATCAGTTAAATTGGGGGATAGTCTGTGTTGGTACGTGTGAGAGAGATCCACCTTTCCAAGTTGTTGGGGTTCATCTCATACTTCTGAAGGTTTGAGGGTGCTGCCTGTTCCATACTCCCCCTACTCCTAGCCTTTTAGGGGTACAAACAATAGTAATTGGGGCCTAGTGTGGTTGTGTACGTGTGATATACATACACTTTTTTGGGATCATATTTTCTATTCCGCTATTTAATCAAAAACCTCTGGGGATCAGTTAAATTGGGGGATAGTCTGTGTTGGTACGTGTGAGAGAGATCCACCTTTCCAAGTTGTTGGGGTTCATCTCATACTTCTGAAGGTTTGAGGGTGCTGCCTGTTCCATACTCCCCCTACTCCTAGCCTTTTAGGGGTACAAACAATAGTAATTGGGGCCTAGTGTGGTTGTGTACGTGTGATATACATACACTTTTTTGGGATCATATTTTCTATTCCGCTATTTAATCAAAAACCTCTGGGGATCAGTTAAATTGGGGGATAGTCTGTGTTGGTACGTGTGAGAGAGATCCACCTTTCCAAGTTGTTGGGGTTCATCTCATACTTCTGAAGGTTTGAGGGTGCTGCCTGTTCCATACTCCCCCTACTCCTAGCCTTTTAGGGGTACAAACAATAGTAATTGGGGCCTAGTGTGGTTGTGTACGTGTGATATACATACACTTTTTTGGGATCATATTTTCTATTCCGCTATTTAATCAAAAACCTCTGGGGATCAGTTAAATTGGGGGATAGTCTGTGTTGGTACGTGTGAGAGAGATCCACCTTTCCAAGTTGTTGGGGTTCATCTCATACTTCTGAAGGTTTGAGGGTGCTGCCTGTTCCATACTCCCCCCTACTCCTAGCCTTTTAGGGGTACAAACAATAGTAATTGGGGCCTAGTGTGGTTGTGTACGTGTGATATACATACACTTTTTTGGGATCATATTTTCTATTCCGCTATTTAATCAAAAACCTCTGGGGATCAGTTAAATTGGGGGATAGTCTGTGTTGGTACGTGTGAGAGAGATCCACCTTTCCAAGTTGTTGGGGTTCATCTCATACTTCTGAAGGTTTGAGGGTGCTGCCTGTTCCATACTCCCCCCTACTCCTAGCCTTTTAGGGGTACAAACAATAGTAATTGGGGCCTAGTGTGGTTGTGTACGTGTGATATACATACACTTTTTTGGGATCATATTTTCTATTCCGCTATTTAATCAAAAACCTCTGGGGATCAGTTAAATTGGGGGATAGTCTGTGTTGGTACGTGTGAGAGAGATCCACCTTTCCAAGTTGTTGGGGTTCATCTCATACTTCTGAAGGTTTGAGGGTGCTGCCTGTTCCATACTCCCCCTACTCCTAGCCTTTTAGGGGTACAAACAATAGTAATTGGGGCCTAGTGTGGTTGTGTACGTGTGATATACATACACTTTTTTGGGATCATATTTTCTATTCCGCTATTTAATCAAAAACCTCTGGGGATCAGTTAAATTGGGGGATAGTCTGTGTTGGTACGTGTGAGAGAGATCCACCTTTCCAAGTTGTTGGGGTTCATCTCATACTTCTGAAGGTTTGAGGGTGCTGCCTGTTCCATACTCCCCCTACTCCTAGCCTTTTAGGGGTACAAACAATAGTAATTGGGGCCTAGTGTGGTTGTGTACGTGTGATATACATACACTTTTTTGGGATCATATTTTCTATTCCGCTATTTAATCAAAAACCTCTGGGGATCAGTTAAATTGGGGGATAGTCTGTGTTGGTACGTGTGAGAGAGATCCACCTTTCCAAGTTGTTGGGGTTCATCTCATACTTCTGAAGGTTTGAGGGTGCTGCCTGTTCCATACTCCCCCTACTCCTAGCCTTTTAGGGGTACAAACAATAGTAATTGGGGCCTAGTGTGGTTGTGTACGTGTGATATACATACACTTTTTTGGGATCATATTTTCTATTCCGCTATTTAATCAAAAACCTCTGGGGATCAGTTAAATTGGGGGATAGTCTGTGTTGGTACGTGTGAGAGAGATCCACCTTTCCAAGTTGTTGGGGTTCATCTCATACTTCTGAAGGTTTGAGGGTGCTGCCTGTTCCATACTCCCCCTACTCCTAGCCTTTTAGGGGTACAAACAATAGTAATTGGGGCCTAGTGTGGTTGTGTACGTGTGATATACATACACTTTTTTGGGATCATATTTTCTATTCCGCTATTTAATCAAAAACCTTTGGGGATCAGTTAAATTGGGGGATAGTCTGTGTTGGTACGTGTGAGAGAGATCCACCTTTCCAAGTTGTTGGGGTTCATCTCATACTTCTGAAGGTTTGAGGGTGCTGCCTGTTCCATACTCCCCCTACTCCTAGCCTTTTAGGGGTACAAACAATAGTAATTGGGGCCTAGTGTGGTTGTGTACGTGTGATATACATACACTTTTTTGGGATCATATTTTCTATTCCGCTATTTAATCAAAAACCTCTGGGGATCAGTTAAATTGGGGGATAGTCTGTGTTGGTACGTGTGAGAGAGATCCACCTTTCCAAGTTGTTGGGGTTCATCTCATACTTCTGAAGGTTTGAGGGTGCTGCCTGTTCCATACTCCCCCCTACTCCTAGCCTTTTAGGGGTACAAACAATAGTAATTGGGGCCTAGTGTGGTTGTGTACGTGTGATATACATACACTTTTTTGGGATCATATTTTCTATTCCGCTATTTAATCAAAAACCTTTGGGGATCAGTTAAATTGGGGGATAGTCTGTGTTGGTACGTGTGAGAGAGATCCACCTTTCCAAGTTGTTGGGGTTCATCTCATACTTCTGAAGGTTTGAGGGTGCTGCCTGTTCCATACCCCCCCTACTCCTCATCTAGCCTTTTAGGGGTACAAACAATAGTAATTGGGGCCTAGTGTGGTTGTGTACGTGCGAGATACATACACTTTTTTTGATCATATTTCCTATTCCGCTATTCAATAAAAACCTTTGAGGATCAATTGAATTGCGGGATAGTCTGTGTCGGTACGTGTGAGAGAGATCCACCTTTCCAAGTTGTTGGGGTTCATCTCATACTTCTGAAGGTTTGAGGGTGCTGCCTGTTCCATACCCCCCCTACTCCTCATCTAGCCTTTTAGGGGTACAAACAATAGTAATTGGGGCCTAGTGTGGTTGTGTACGTGCGAGATACATACACTTTTTTTGATCATATTTCCTATTCCGCTATTCAATAAAAACCTTTGGGGATCAATTAAATTGCGGGATAGTCTGTGTCGGTACGTGTGAGATCCACCTTTCCAAGTTTTTGGGGTTCATCTCATACTTCTGAAGCTTTGAGGGTGCTGCCTGTTCCATACTCCTCCTCCTCCTCATCCATCCTTTTAGGTGTACAAACAATAGTAATTGGGGCCTAGTGTGCTTCTGTACGTGTGAGATACATACACATTTTTTGATCATATTTCCTATTCCGCTATTCAATAAAAACCTTTGGGGATCAATTAAATTGCGGAATAGTCTGTGTCGGTACGTGTGAGATCCACCTTTCCAAGTTTTTGGGGTTCATCTCATACTTCTGAAGCTTTGAGGGTGCTGCCTGTTCCATACTCCTCCTCCTCCTCATCCATCCTTTTAGGTGTACAAACAATAGTAATTGGGGCCTAGTGTGCTTCTGTACGTGTGAGATACATACACATTTTTTGATCATATTTCCTATTCCGCTATTCAATAAAAACCTTTGGGGATCAATTAAATTGCGGAATAGTCTGTGTCGGTACGTGTGAGATCCACCTTTCCAAGTTTTTGGGGTTCATCTCATACTTCTGAAGCTTTGAGGGTGCTGCCTGTTCCATACTCCTCCTCCTCCTCATCCATCCTTTTAGGTGTACAAACAATAGTAATTGGGGCCTAGTGTGTTTCTGTACGTGCGAGATACATACACTTTTTTTGATCATATTTCCTATTCCGCTATTTAATAAAAACCTTTGGGGATCAATTAAATTGCGGGATAGTCTGTGTCGGTACGTGTGAGATCCACCTTTCCAAGTTTTTGGGGTTCATCTCATACTTCTGAAGCTTTGAGGGTGCTGCCTGTTCCACACTCCTCCTCCTCCTCATCCATCCTTTTAGGTGTACAAACAATAGTAATTGGGGCCTAGTGTGCTTCTGTACGTGTGAGATACATACACATTTTTTGATCATATTTCCTATTCCGCTATTCAATAAAAACCTTTGGGGATCAATTAAATTGCGGGATAGTCTGTGTCGGTACGTGTGAGATCCACCTTTCCAAGTTTTTGGGGTTCATCTCATACTTCTGAAGCTTTGAGGGTGCTGCCTGTTCCATACTCCTCCTCCTCCTCATCCATCCTTTTAGGTGTACAAACAATAGTAATTGGGGCCTAGTGTGTTTCTGTACGTGTGAGATACATACACTTTTTTTGATCATATTTCCTATTCCGCTATTCAATAAAAACCTTTGGGGATCAATTGAATTGCGGGATAGTCTGTGTCGGTACGTGTGAGAGAGATCCACCTTTCCAAGTTGTTGGGGTTCATCTCATACTTCTGAAGGTTTGAGGGTGCTGCCTGTTCCATACCCCCCCTACTCCTCATCTAGCCTTTTAGGGGTACAAACAATAGTAATTGGGGCCTAGTGTGGTTGTGTACGTGCGAGATACATACACTTTTTTTGATCATATTTCCTATTCCGCTATTCAATAAAAACCTTTGAGGATCAATTGAATTGCGGGATAGTCTGTGTCGGTACATGTGAGAGAGATCCACCTTTCCAAGTTGTTGGGGTTCATCTCATACTTCTGAAGGTTTGAGGGTGCTGCCTGTTCCATACTCCCCCTACTCCTCATCTAGCCTTTTAGGGGTACAAACAATAGTAATTGGGGCCTAGTGTGGTTGTGTACGTGTGATATACATACACTTTTTTTGGATCATATTTTCTATTCCGCTATTCAATAAAAACCTTTCTAGGGCAAGATCTTAAATTACAGAAATATGAGGAGACCGTCAAATAAGGGCCGTGGCCTGGGTCGTGGTGCTGCTGGTAGAGCTCCTGTTGCAAGGAGAGGACATGGTCGATCTGTGCCAGCTACACGCACAAGTGAAACACCTTCCTCAAGTGTGAGTAGGCGACAGAACCTGCATCAGTATTTGGTAGGGCATCAAACGCCCCTAGAAGTGATGAGGCCAGAACAAGTTGAGGCGATAGTAGATTGGTTTGCTGCTGACAGTGCCTCCAGTTCCTTCACATTGTCTCCCACCCAGTCTACTGCAGAAAGGTCAGAGTTGGCACCTGCAGCCAATGTCCAACCGTCTTTCACCTCACCCCCTTGCAAATCAGGCCAGCAGTCTGAGCCCCAAGCCATACAGCAGTCTCTTATTCTTTTTGAGGACTCTGTCAGCAGGGTTTCCCAGGGCCATCCACCTAGCCCTGCCCCAGAAGTGGAAGAGATTGAGTGCAGCGATGCCCAACCACTTATTCCTCAAGATGAGTACATGCAAGGATCATCGCAGCACGTCTCCGATGATGACGAAACGCAGGTGCCAACTGCTGCGGCGTTCAGCATTGTGGAGACCGACAAGGAGGGCAGGGGTGAAGACTGGGTGGAAGATGATGTGGAGGACGATGAGGTCCTCGACCCCACATGGAATGAACGTCATGCAGGTGAACTGAGTAGTTTGGAGGAAGAGGCGGTGGTCGCACAGAGCCACCAGCACAGCAGAAGAGGGAGCAGGGTGCAGAAGCGGAGCGGCCGTGCCCTAGACACTACGCCCGCTACTGCCCAACGCAGCAAGGGAACGAGCGCACCAAAGTCAGCTCAAAGGAGTTCTCTAGCGTGGAAGTTCTTTAGAAAATGTGCTGATGACAGGACACGAGTGGTTTGCACCCTGTGCAATCAGAGCTTGAAGCGAGGCATGAACCTTCTCAACCTGAGCACAACCTGCATGATCAGGCATCTAAGTGCAAAGCACGAGCTGCAGTGGAGTACACACCTTCAAAACCAAGAAACGTCTCTGGCTCATCCTGCTTCCTCTTCTGCTGCAGTCTCGGCCGCTCCAGCCACATCTGTAGTGATACCGGCACCTGCCACCCCGCAAACAGACGATCTGTCAGCAACACCACCACCTGGGTCACCAACAACCATCTCCACAATGTCCCGTGGAAGCGTTCAGCTTTCCATCTCCCAAACACTTGAGAGGAAGAGGAAGTACCCCCCTACCCACCCGCGATCCCTGGCCCTGAATGCCAGCATTTCAAAATTATTGGCCTTTGAAATGCTGTCATTCCGTCTGGTGGAGACGCACAGTTTTAAAAACCTTATGTCGGTGGCTGTCCCACAGTACGTCGTGCCCAGCCGCCACTACTTTTCCAGGCAAGCCATCCCTTCCCTGCACAACCAAGTGGGGGAAAAAATCAGGTGTGCACTGCGCAACGCCATCTGTGCCAAGGTCCACCTAACTACGGATACGTGGACCAGTAAGCACGGTCAGGGGCGTTATATCTCCCTAACGGCACACTGGGTAAATGCAGTGGCGGATGGGCCTGAGGCGGATAGCAATTTGGCGCATGTCCTTCCACCACCGAGGATTGCAGGGCGCTTCAGTTTGCCTCCTGTTCCTAACTCCTCCTACTCCGCTTCCTCATCCTCTACCGCCTCCTCATCCGGACAGCGTAACACCTTCACCACCAACTTCAGCACGGCCAGGGGTAAACGACAGCAGGCAGTTTTACAACTTGCCTGTTTGGGGGACAAACCACACACCGCGCAGGAGTTGTGGAGGAGCATGGAACAGCAGACAAATGAGTGGTTGCTGCCAGCGAGCCTCAAGCCCGGCCTGGTGGTGTGCGATAACGGGCGAAATCTCATAGCAGCTCTGGGCCTAGCCGGTTTGACGCACATCCCTTGCCTGGCGCATGTGCTGAATTTGGTGGTGCAGAGGTTCCTTAAAAACTACCCCGATATGTCAGAGCTGCTGCAGAAAGTGCGGGCCGTTTGTGCGCACTTTCGGCGTTCTCACCCTGCTGCTGCTCGCCTGGCAGCGCTGCAGCGTAACTTCGGCCTTCCCGCTCACCGCCTCATATGTGACGTGCCCACAAGGTGGAACTCCACCTTGCACATGCTGGAAAGACTGTGCGAGCAGCAGCAGGCCATAGTGGAGTTTCAGCTGCAGCACGCACGCGTGAGTCGCTCTGCGGAACAGCACCACTTCACCACCAATAACTGGGCCTCCATGCGAGACCTGTGTGCCTTGTTGCGCTGTTTTGAGTACTCCACCAACATGGCCAGTGGCAATGACGCCGTTCTCAGCTTAACTATCCCACTTCTATGCCTCCTTGAAAAAACAATTCGGGCGATGATGGAAGAGGATGTGGCACAGGATGAGGAGGAGGAGGAGGATGAAGAGGTAACATTTCCAAGGCTTTCAGGGCAGTCATTCGCAAGGGGCTCCGAGGGTGGGTTCCTGCACACGCAAACGCCAGGGACGCAATTGTCCAGCAGGGGCACAGTTCTGGAGGATGAGGAGGATGAGGAGGAGGAGGAGCTGGAGGAGGAGATGGAACCATGTTCACAGCAGGGTGGCACCCAGGCCAGCTCATGGCCATCACTGGTGCGTGGCTGGGGGGATACAGAGGACACGGACCATACACCTCCCACAGAGGACAGCCTTTCGTTGCCTCTGGGCAGCCTGGCACACATGAGCGATTACATGCTGCAGTGTCTCCACAACGACCGCCGAGTTGCCCACATTCTAACTTGTGCTGATTACTGGGTGGCCACGCTGCTGGATCCCCGTTACAAGGACAACGTACCGTCCTTAATTCACTCACTGGAGCGCGATCGCAAGATGCGCGAGTACAAGCGCACGCTGGTAGACGCCATGCTGCTGGCATTCCCATCTGACAGCGGGGCCACAGTGGAAGCACAAGGCAGAGGAGGAGGAGGAGGAGGTCGCCAACGCAACCAGGGCACCGCCAGCACCTCAGAAGGCAGGGTTAGCATGGCCGAAATGTGGAAAAGCTTTGTCAGCACGCCACAACAAACAGCAGCACCAGCAGCTCAGATGGAACGTCTTAGCAGGAGGCAGCATTTTACCAACATGGTGGAGCAGTATGTGTGCACACGCCTACATGTAGTGAATGACGGGTCTGCCCCCTTCAACTTCTGGGTCTCCAAATTGGGCACATGGCCTGAGCTTGCCCTTTACGCCTTGGAGGTGCTGGCGTGCCCTGCAGCCAGTGTATTATCTGAACGGGTATTTAGCACGGCTGGGGGCGTTATAACAGACAAGCGCAGCCGCCTGTCCAGAGACAATGTGGACAAGCTCACGTTCATTAAAATGAACCAGGCATGGATCCCACGGGACTTTTCCGTACCTTATGCAGAATAGCAATGGATACCGACCTTACCCACCCATTGTTCCATTTTTGCTCTTTCTCACTCTTTTGGGGTGTACCCTCATTTAAAATTTGTGAAAAGAAGCAGTGTTGGCTACCTCGTCCTCCTCCTCAGGGCCAGATTAATGTAGGGTCTATTGGAGCTGCAGCTCCAGGCCCCTACCTTTTATATAGGCCCCGGGTTGGCCATATTCACTGTTACCGCTCTTCTGTCACTTGTAAACACAGAAGTCTGGCTTCTATGCTCGCTTCCCCAGGCAGCACCCTCAGAACCTCCCCACACAGCGTGAAGGCCGGACAAGGAGGGACAGTTGGCGATGCATGGATGTGTTTATGGGCTTCAGAGACAGCATCCCATGTTGAATTAGGCATGCATGGCTGCACCCTTCCTCCTCTGGGTGCATGGCAAGGCACGGCCCTAAGGCCCTTCAAAATCCTCAGCACCAAGCCCATGATGCTGTTAATCCGGCCCTGGTCCTCCTCCACCGCCGCTTCCACCTACACCGCCCATAGGTGTGCGCAGCCTATTGCATTAAGGTGTGCACCCCAAAGTTGAAATACACATGCATGTGTTTGCCAGCAGGGAGAGTAATGTATCGGGGCCATGTACCTGTAGGCAAGGAGAAATAGAGCAGAGCAGGTCCCAGGGAGATCTTTCCCATCTCCTCACTGGCAATGCTATGTGCCCTAGGTGATTAGGGTGTGCCCAGGCACACCCAGCACACCCTGTGCGCACGCCTATGTCACCGCCACATCCACCACCACCTCAACCTCCCTCCTACTCCATATGGGCCTCGTCCTTCAGAGATGAAGAAGAACATTGTTTTATTTTTCTGTTTTTTTTTGTTGTTTTAAGTTATTTCCCTATCCACATTTGTTTGCAGAGCACTTGCCATGCTCTTAATTACGTTTTGCTGCCATTTGCAGCACTCTAGCCCTTTCCTTTGGTGTTTTAGAGCCATTTTAGTGCCTTAAAGTTCGGGTCCCCATTGACTTCAATGGGGTTCGGTGTCCGGGAAAAGTTCGGTAAAAGTCCGGGACACGGACCCGGACTTTTTTTTAAAGTTCGGCCGAACCCGTCGAACACGGACATCTAGGTGTCCGCTCAACCCTAGTGATAAACACTGTAACCCCCCCCCCCCCCCCTTAGGTCTTTTTTGTAAATAGGAGTCATTACATTTATTATATAGAGGATAGATCTGTTACATTATTATGCCTGGTACACACAATGAGATTATCAGACAAAGGGCCGTGTGTTTTTTTTTTTTTTGCATGCTAGTCTCATATCCAAAATAGAAGAGGTTACTAAAATTCTTGTACAACAGAGTAAAAATTCGGAAGTGATGTAATGTATTGTATTGTAACTGTATTGTATTTTCGGATGACAACTGTACTGATAAAACAAAAAACTTACCATCTGGTATTGTACGAAAAACATTTTCGTACTTGTCCCATTGGATAATTTTGCATGAATTGTCGTGATCGTCACTCAAAAGCTGTGTACTAATGATCAGATTATCGTACGATCGCTTAAAAAGCAGCATTTTTCATACGATTTTCTGATGGGGTGTACGTGTCTTTAGTTGGAGTGTGGTGGAGCTCTATACTTAACATTACTAGATGAGATTCCCAGTACAGTAAACCCAAAGGTCTTGCTGTAGATTCCATATCCTTTTAATTGGGTTGCCTATAACTTTACCTCAAGCTTTGGGCAAACTTTTGGAAGAGACAGCAAGCAAATGAACAGGGGGCAGGGATTCTAGGAAACTGTCTACAAACTAAAGACAGTTACAATAGTTTTAAAGGGCAACTTTACCTTTAGCAATTTTGTCTTTAGTAAATGCCCTTATCCCCTTGAGTAAAGGCAATTGGGTTCAATTATTACCTTTGTCCTTGTTTCAGCAATCTTTCCTCTAACATGGTCCTTGATGATAGCTTCTCTTCATTTTACATTTGCATGCTTTAGCCCCATCTGTTATTATGGGCATCTGTACTATTGATAGCCTCCAGCGTCGGAGTATAGTTTATCCAGTGAAAATGTTTGCACACATGCCCATTATGAAGAGGTATCACCTAGGACCATGTCAGAGGAACGATCCCTGGAATATTAATGGGGCTGCCTGCTCTTAAGGGAAAAGGGGGGAGGGGGGGTTGGGTTGTCGATAGTAGCATTTAATAAAGCACAACTTGAGCAAATGTGACATCTATTAAGGAAGGGGAATTTGTTTTTTTAACAGCCATTAAAAAACATAGCTAGCCATAAAGGTAATAGAGTTTTGGGGGGGGGATAAACATTTTACATGAATAAATAAAAGTTGATCATTGTAAGCACCCCTGCCAGTGGTAGATGGTTTGTCACATCCATGTAAACTGATACTTTCTACAGGAGGGCTTGAGCTTTTGGAAAACAGACATGCTGGCTGGATCATGATTAAAATACAAGAAAGAAAGCCTAAAAAAGAAAATGAATGTAGCCATCATATCTGAGAATTGATAAGTTTCAATAAAATAGTTTTTTGCTTTTGGGTTTACTGTTGCTTTAATAATGGTATTTCCCTCTACCTGCACACAATATTCATTAAGTCAAGTAGAATCCTGGTATACTCCTAATCAGCTGTACTTTACACTGGAAATAAGGGCCGCAGATATTGTGGCTGAATTATGGTTTAACCCTTCCTGCCATTCTCATCCCCTTATTGGCTACACAGTGTGAAGGGTGGCAATTATTAGCCAGTAGGAAAACCAGTAGGGCCCTGAGATCTACAGTCTTCATTTTGTGTATTGAAGCATTGCTAATTTTGCTGAAATATTTGTTTAAATTAAAATTGTATAGAGCAGCCAGGTTAATAATTAAAGTCCTGCAGAGGGATTACAAGCAGTTACAAGGTCACAGGATTGCTTAATTTTAGGTTGTCTAAGGCTGGGTTCACATTGTGTGCGGAGTGGAAACACAAAAAAGGAAAGATGGGGCTTTCCAGGCCGGTTGGGGGTTGGTAGGAGGACGATCAAGAACATCAACCAATTGTATAAAAAAAAATATTTATTTAATACATATTAAAAACATGTATGACATAAGGGCATAAATCCCATATATAGATACAAAGAAAAATAAAAAAACACAAGTGCAGAAATACTTTCCCATATAGGGATGTCGAAACCCATTCAAGATGTTATAGGGTTTCTCTGGCCCTGAGGAAGACCCATGTGAAACGCGTTGGCTTGCTGGGACCCCTAGACCGTATTCCACCAGAGACCCTATAACATCTTGAATGGGTTTCGACATCCCTATATGGGAAAGTATTTCTGCACTTGTGTTTTTTAATTTTTCTTTGTATCTATATGGGATTCATGCCTTTATATCATACATGTTTTTAATATGTATTAAATAAATATTTTTTTTATACAATTGGTCGATGTTCTTGATCGTCCTCCTCCCAACCGGCCTGGAAAGCCCCATCTTTTCTTTTTTGTGTTTCTGTATATACCAGGGGTAGGGGCCTTTACATGGTAATTTTTTCTTCAATGTGTGCGGAGTGGCACGCAGCAGGGGATCCTGTGTGTCACTGTCCAAATTTGATCTGAATTTTTGGCTGAATTCAGACCTGAAATGGACCAGAAGATGCACAGGACCCTTCTGTAGTGGGCTCTGCAGCCATCCTGGAGCTGTGTGAACCTGCTCAATTAAGAGCCAGTCATAGTTCCATGACATGTGAATTGGATGCGGAGAAACCCACACCCAATTCACACCATCGCGAACCCAGCCTAAATCTTAATATTGAATGGTATATTTAGTAATTATATATGTCAGTACCATTTTAACAAAAATTAAGTATTTTTTTTTAAGATGTTCATCTTATGATAGAGTAACATTGGATAAAATATTTTAATGATAAAATGAAAAAATGACACTTGATCAGACATCTAAACAATTTGTGTAAATTGGTTCTTTTTCTACCGCGTTCTGTGCTAAACAAATTATTCTATCCAATATAGGTACAGCAGAACAAAGTGAGGACAAAATCCACTTTTATTTGCCAAAAAAAGAAAAATGTAGGCTTCACGTGAGCAGCTAAATATACAGTTAAATATATATATATAGGCACTGTTTTAACAAAAATACATTTTCCTAACTAGTTAGCACAAAAAAAATGATATTCTATTTTTAAGATTAACCCCTTGTTGATTGTGTAACGCATATATGCAGTGGCAAGAAAGGTGGACTTTATCGACCAGCAGCCAAACATATGCATCCATGGTGGCCGTGGCATGAGATTGTGTGCTGAGAGCACATTTACTGCACTCTCCCAGTTTAAACATCTCTTAGTCAAGGCTTCTAATCAGAAGCCAGCAACACGGGGTCCTGATCATGTGACCCTTGTGGGAGTCAAACTCTGTGATCACTTGATACAGAAGCAGAGTCCACTGCCCAGGAATTAAAACCCAATTAAAGGGCTGCCAGGTTCCATCATTGAGGGATTAAGGGCCCATTCACACTTGTGAATTGCAGCAACATGTAGGCTACAGAATATCTCCTCTTATGATCTCCATAACATAAGGGGGGTGCTCTGTAGTCCAGCAGGTAGAATCCAGGCAGGGCTAAAAACACTGCTTGGGATTTCAGTGCAGCAGAAGTACTGTGCTGTTGACTCTCTTCCCACAGGTACAGGGTCACTAAAAAGGAAACCATTATTTTTTTTATCAATTTTTGATGCCTAGAGCAGACCACTGTGAATGTTTTGAACAGATGACAACTCTCTGATTGGACAACCCTAAGAATGGAGGACCCTATGTCGTAGCAATATGTTGGCTTTTTCAGTTAAAGATTCAAAGACTCATCAATTGTCTCCTGTATACGGTATGTCTTTTTGGCATCCAGGTGTAATTACATACCCTGGGGTGGCTACTCCAATTATTTTTCTCCCCTTCACCAAGCTACATTGAAAACATTCAGGGAAGTCCCTCAAGTTGTAGGCAGTCTTTGATCCACCCAATCAGCCAATTCACTCTAAAATTCACTATTTAGTCCAAAACGTTTAGACTGCCAAGTGGTCTCAGTTTTTCACCCCTATTATTCATTTGTATAAATCAGTGTTTCTCAAAATTTTTTTAGTCAAGGGTCCCTTTAAAAATATGCACAATATTGAGGCACCCCATTCTAAAATGTAAAAAAACTAAACTTATAGTTTTACATAATACAGCAACATCCATACATGTAGGACACTCAACATTAGAGGTGATTTATTCTTCCAAAGCAAATTCACCTTTGCACACTGGCATTGAATAGTATTTCAATGTTTCTCTTCCCAACGCCCTCTTTATCAACCAATGTTGTCATTGGTTGTTAGGAAGCTTCCGGCTATAAGGTTCTAATGATGCACAATGAAAACCTGTGGCTTTATGCAACTTAAAGGCAGGCTCCATCCACGCACTGGCTTGTATACAATTTTTAGCCGATTTTATTAATTTTGCCAAGGTATCCCTGAAGAAACATGAAGGCACCCAAGTGTGCCTTGGCTCGCTGGTTGAAAAAGGCTGGTATAAATCATACTGTTAAATAAAAATATATATGTTTCCATGCTATAGAATAGATCTTGTTTATATATGGCTGCTGCCCCCACCGTGACTGACCCCCAAAAAGGTGGCGTCTATGAAAGAGAGTGACAAGAAAAAGTGGGTGATGGTGCTGCTCTATGATATTACCAGTAATAAACAAATATAGTATTAATGGGTAAGTATATATGACATTTTAAAAAAGAAATAAATCAGAAATCAATATGTCATATGTGCAAAATCTCAAATCAATATAAACCTGTGCAACTTATTGATAGTGCAAAATATGCCAAAAAGTGCAAGTGCTAAATTTCAAGCTCACTTAGTGAATAACATATATGAAATTCATACATTAGTAATGAAAAAATGATTGGTGAAAAAAAAATATATATAGTTCATAAAATTAGATATCGTTCATAAAATAAGTTCTTAAATGAAAAGTGTGAAATCCTGTGAATAAAGAATTTGCACAGTGTCCTTTTAAAAAAAAAAAGAAAAAACACTCTTGATCTTGCTGCACCCTATGGTGATACCAGTGGGATACCTTGAGTGATGTTGTAACACTTCATTGTGCCAATTGGGGTTTTGTGGTTTGTGTCCGTGGAGCGCACGGCGTCCTGGACTTCTTGGATTATGGGGGCTGTTTCTTTATTATCCTATTGACCCATAAGAGAGGATGCCACTATACCATTGTACACGGGGGGAGCATAAGGAGACCTTGGAGCAGCCACCATAGTGTAAAAACATAAAGTCAAGGTTTATTGATAAAAGTAGTGCACTTACATAAAATAATCAGTCAGCTCCCATAAAATCCAGGAAGTACGGGACGCCATGCGCTCCACGGACACAAACCACGAATTCGGAAGTGGCGCAATGACGCTTGGCTCTGTCCCACCTGAGTGTTACAACATCAAAGTATCCCGCCGGTAGCACCATAAGGTGCAGCAAGATCACAAGTGGATTTTTTTTTTAAAAAGGATATTCTTTATTCACAGGATTTCACATATTTCATTTAAGAACTTATTTTATGAACTATATCTAATTTTATGAACTATATATATTTTCTTTTCATTACTAATGTATGAATTTCATAGATGTTATTCACTAAGTGAGTTTGAAATTAGGCACTTGCACTTTTTTGGCATATTTTGCACTATCAATGGTTTGCACAGGTTCATATCGATTCGCGATTTTGCACATATGACCTATTGATTTCTGACTTATTCATTTTTTAAAATGTCGCAAATACTTACCCATTAATACTATATTTGTTTATAAATTACTGGGGATATCATAGGGCAGCGCCATCACCCACTTTTTCTTGTCACTCTCTTATAAATCATACTGTGTATTAAATTGCACATAATATTTTTACAACACAAAATATAAGGATAACAATCTTCAGCAGCTTGTAAAAATTCTCCATGTTCTCAGTTAACGAGGGACAAACGAGATCTCGTAAGCGATTGGAATGTTGGAGAATCCGGTCATCTTTGGACTGATGTCAGCATCAGTAAATTTTATCTTTGAGGTCAACTTGAAGTTCTGCAAGATGGTGGTGAAAAACAGGAAGAGCTCCATCTTAGCCAGCCCCTCACCAGCACAGATCCGTTTACCTGGGTAAATGAAAAGTTAAAAAGTAACACTTCAACTTTGTTGATCTACAAAAAAAAAGTTTTCTGTTTTAGAAGCTACCTGTGAGGACAGGGAAATGGGTGCCATCACTGATCACTTTGGTTTCAAGGACATCATATTTATCTGTGATTCACTACCTAGGAACAAGTATGCAGCTAGTAAAGTTTCAAAGGTCTGTACTCCTGAACTATGACTAACTTTTCCAGGTAAAGCTGGCCATAGATGGGTCAAAATTCGGTAGGTTTAGCAATTTTGATCAATTTGTAGCCTTCCCTGTTTGACAGAAGTGGATTGTTAGATCAACTTCTGTTGAATGGGAAAAGTATAAAACTTTTTTTAATCAGTGGTTGCAACCTGCTGTCAGAACACAATGTCCCAGCTGGGTGATTCTTGCATCTACCTCATTTGTGTGGATAGAGGAATCTGTTTGATTTTTTTTTTTTTCAGCCTATTGGCTGAATGAAAAAAAATAAATGTCTATGGCCAGTTTAAAAGACGTAAAGTGGTTGTAAACGATCACCTTGTTAAACAACCCATTCAGTATAAAATAGAAAAGAAAGGCAAAACATTTTTGTACACATTATAAATACCTTTTTTCCTATTTTTTATAAGTGATCACATTCCCTCTGTTCTCAGCTGCATAAGGGCTGGGGGGAGGAGAAGCAACAGCACACTGAGTTTGCCAGTGAATGGCTGTGCAGGGGGGGCATGTCAGGACAAATCTGATCATTAGAGGAGAGCACACTGAGCTCCCAGCATAGCTAGATAACTGACCACGATATGTTCTCTGCTTAGTGTGGTCAGTTTTTAATAGGAAAGTAGAGGGACTGGCAGGAACACCAGGGATTTCACACAAAGGAAGCAATACAAAGATAACAGAATATTTTCGCATACAAGTACATGGTATAGTGATATTGGTGCACCACTCGCGCCACTGGAGTTTACCTAATTGCAATGGGAGGGTGAACAGCTAGTTCCAAAAAGTACCTCAGAAGGTAAATATAAAATTGAAAGATATGTAAAAACTGCACTAAACCCAGTACTAAAGGGCATTGACGCCCTGCTAATAATAAGTGTCTGTGTTGCATTACAAACTATTTTTTACACAGACACTTATTATTAGCAGGGCGTCAATGCCCTTTGGTACTGGGTTTAGCGCAGTTTTTACATATCTTCCAAGTACATGGTATAGCAGACACATAACCGAAATATGAAGTGTTGGGGTAACAAACGCTTTAAGCCAGGGGTCTTCAAACTTTGGCCCTCCAATTGTTCAGGAACTACAATTCCCATCATGTCTAGTCATGTCTGTGAATGTCAGAGTTTTCCAATGCCTCATGGTATGTGTAGTCCCGCAACAGCTGGAGGGCCGTAGTTTGAGGATCCCTGGCTTAAGCAATAGAGAAGCACAATGATTATGAAGTTTGGAGTTGATTATGGAATTTGGAGTTTCAAAAAATTTAAAGCGGAGTTCCGGGCACAGAAAAAAAATTTCAGTGAACATACCCCCGGGACAGTCAGGGCTAGTACATTCCACAATGGCTAGCCTCTGATCTATCCCGGTTCGCTCTTACCTGCCAGAAGAAATACTCACTTATAAAATTTCTTCCACAGCGTTGCCATCTCTCTTGTGGGCAGCTGAAGCCGGCGCGATCCTCTTCTGCGTCTTCTTCCGTGTCCTCTTGTCCCCGAATGCGCCTGCACCGGCCCCTCTCGTCACTTCCGGTGCGGCACTGCATTCCTCCACAGCTTCTGGGCATGCCCAGAAGCTGTTTAGCAGGGAATGCGGCGTCGCCCCGGAAGTGACGAGCGGGGCCGGTGCCGTTGCATTGATTCCTGGGAGCGATGACGTTCAGCTCCCAGGAATCAGTGCAAGCCAGGAAGTGACTTCGGAGCCGCGGCGCAGAGGGAGGAAGTGAAGAATAGGTGAGTATATTCGATCTCCAATTACAAGGTGAGTAAATAAAAAAAAAAAAAACCTAACTATCCAATTCCTTTTCAGGTGAATAAGAAAAAGCGGACGGGCACAAATAAAAAAAAAGATCGATTTTGTGCCCAGAACTCGGCTTTAAGCAATGGAAATTCCTATGTTTCAACTCTCTTGAACAACCCAAGGTCTAAAATTAAACTATGCACCACCTGAGCAGCCCAACAAAAAAAAAGACAAAAAATACAACAGGGCAAAAAAAAATCTTAAATTGTGAAAAAAAAAAGTAAGAAATGTGATCACTATGGATGGCCATACACGCATAGATATTTAATCATTATGTCTATAGGCAATAAATGCAGCTATTGTTTGGCCAACAATTTTTAGCCTAGCTCTTTCAATTTTTTAATCAAAAGATATTGGGCAGGAAAAGGGTTGAGAGGACCACTCACTAAACTAATATTGGTTAGTTCATCAGGAAAGGGATGAAATTCAAACAGTTTATGGCCAGCTTAAAACTTCAATTCCAAAAGTTTCTTTGGTCTTCCTGATGCATCTTTGGATGATTTTGATGTTATCAGGTGTCCTACACTGTCTGGACAAATTAGGAGGAGGCCTGGAAACATTAATCCTCCATAATACTTTTAGATTGCAAGTTCTATTGAGCAGGGCCCTCTGATTCCTCCTGTATTGAATTGTATTGTAACTGTACTGTCTGTCCTCGTGTTGTAAAGGGCTGTGCAAACTGTTGGCGCTATATAAATCCTGTATAATAATAATAATAATAATACATCTGAAAGCCCTAGGTGGTGGGCAATGGCCCTCCAGCTGTTGTGATACTACATGTCCCATAAGGCCTTACAAGACTTACAGTTACAAGTATGACAGAGGCACGATGGGAAGACTGACAGTTACTCCTACATTCAAAGGTAGGATGAGACTTGAAGATTCACAACAGCTGTAGGGCCGCAGTTGCCTTCCCCTGGTGAACTGACCAAAAAGATTACAAAAAGCAATTTTCTCATGTTTATTTTCACAATGTGAGATTTTTCTGCAGTCTATTGCATTTTGCCCATAGAAGAAATGGGTGGTTCCCCCTGAACAGGAACCTGTAGAGACTATTAAAAACTCTCCCCCATGTCTTGATAGGAAATCACCCAAGTAGAGACCCCATAAACTTGCTGGTAACTGCTTAAAAACTGTACACTAGGTTAAGCTTTAATTTGAAGGATTTAACAGCAATGTGAACAGATAATAAAACATTACTAGGGGTCACAAAAAAAAAAAAAAAGGTCTTAGTTACACACTAAATCATATACAGTACATACATTTATATTTGCTAATAGTTCTACTATAGGTCTTTCTTTGATCGATGTACAGCAGTATGTACTATATCTATACAGGTCTATATGAAAATTGTATACCTGTGGAAAAAGGAATGAAGGCATCCTGTTTCTTGAAGCTGCCGTTCTCATTCAGGAAATGCCCAGGGTTGAACTTAAGTGGAGTCTCAAAATGGCTGGGATCTCTCAGAGCACAAAAGAGCATTGGATATACATCAGTACCCTGTTTAAAAAATAAATTGGGAGCTTTATGTAGGTCAATACTAACAAAATTAGTTTTTTTTTGCTGAACACTCAAGGTAGCAAGGTACAGGCAGTGGTGATTGGTGCTAAACGTTTTTGGGGGTGCAGCAAACACACTCACCCCTCCACAGTCCCCCCGCACTCAGCCCTCCACGGCCCCCCCGCACTCAGCCCTCCATGGTCCTCCGCACTCACCTATCCACAGCCCCCCTGCACTCAGCCCCTTCTCCTCCCAGCTAACCCGATCTGCCTCCTGTCCTGATTTGCCGGGAGTATAAACCTGGCAGACAATAGGGAATATTGATTCGCTTGTGTCACAAGTGAGTGGGTTCCAAGCCCAACCTTTTTCAAGCCAATTAGAGCCTCAGGCTCTATTGTGGGTTGGAAAAAAAAACTCATGCATGCAAACTGGGGGGGGGGGGGGGGTGGCTTTGCTTTTGCACCCCTTATGGACCAGCCACTCCTGGTGGCGGGTAGTAAACGCTTTGAGAACTAGTTGGGCAATAGCAGTATAGTGGTAGAAAATGTGCTGCACTAAACCTTATATAAGTGACAATAATTACATATGAATGAACATAAATGATGCAAAAATAAAATAAAGAAATAAAGATAAAGTCCAAAGTGACATGAAAAAGTGAGTCTTCAAAATATGGTCCAGGTGAATCTTAAAAACACAGTGGATAAAGTGACCACCACCGACAACAGGCGTGGGCTTACCAGAATATGTGGGCCCAGTTTGACATACACCTAGTGGGTCAGTAAAGGCATTGGTATATATGCATCCATCCAGAAAAGGAGAAGATGATGGAGTTGTTGGGCACTGATTTTCACTCGAATGGCGATAAACAGGGATATCCTACTTTGATGTGAACAGCTCCAATCAGAAGGCCACCCTGTACAATCAAGTGTGGATAGACCCTTCTCCAACTAGGCTCAATAGGCCAGATAGCACTCCCCCTCAGTAATGTCCACCTTGTACAGCCTTCTCCACAATAGCAATATAGTGTAGAAAGGTCCAACACAACTCAACTAGGCCCAGTGGGTAGGCACTACCTTCCCAAGCCACTTAAGAACTGTAACAGTGGTCTGCAGGGTTGAAAGATGCTGACAGAATCTGCAACAAGGATCACAATGCGGCCTGGCTACTCCACGCCCAAAGTTGAGGCTTCCTGAAATGAGGCAGGTCCCTGCACTGTCCCCACTCCTACGGAACTTTTCCTTATCTGTTAGCACTGTCCCTGCCAGACATGAAACCTGTCCCTACATTAGCCACTCACATAAAGCGCGCCAAACCCGGGAGCAAGAATCTTAAATACACTGACTCCCTGACCCAAGTAACATGGGGTGCCAGCGTCTAATCGGACAGTCTCCTTGTAACTGCAGGAAGTCATAGAGGAACCAAGTTCCTCACAACTTCCTTCCCCTTCTGCATTTTAGCTTCGGTCAAGTGCCTCTGGCAATGGGGTGTACAGGCTGCACCTGCCTACAAGTCAGTGTCCCAGAGGGGCGTAGGTGGTAGAAAAGTAGGTATTAAAGTCAGGAATGTGGTTGAAGTTGGTGACATACATATAGGTGTTCACATTTTTTAGTGACTCTTTTGCTGATAAAAACAATCAAAACAAAAATTTCCAGCAAACAAAGACACTTTTAGGGTGTATTTATAGTATAAGAATAATTATTTTTATTTGTTGTTCATCCCTTAAAACTTCATATAAATTTGTTCTGTGCGAATGGGGCAGAATTTAAAGTTCTCTCACTATATTCTCTGCAATTCGAATGTGTGAATGTGGAAAATCTAGTATTATGACCACGAGATGGCTCTGAAGAGCATACCTATTTTTCTGCAATAGGCAGCACCATGGCCATCATGTGGCCATAATGCGGTACTTTTTGCATTTACACATTCGAATTGTAGAGAATAAAGCTGGATTGTCCATTCTCAAAGAACACATTTTTTCCAGATACCTGCTTCCTGAACCACGTACTGTGGTACCTCCTGCCAACCCTTCTCCTGAGTGCTCAGGAAGTAGGAGGTGGCTGCAGAAAATAAGATGTGAGTAATATCCAATACAAATGGCAGCAAGCAGGTCTTTGCAAGGATATTTGAAATCACTGTGAGTAACTGACTATGAGAGGATTGCTTTTGTGTCAGCAAAAGTTACTCATTAGGCCCCTTTATAACTGATTGAATGATTATTAATTTGATTTCTTATTTTATAATTAATAAAAATAAAAAGTTGTAAATCAAGCTGTAAAGCTCAAGGAGAGGAGGGCAGGACTTTGGAGTACTCTTCATGGCTCCAACGGACCACTGAGGCTATATGAATTACCCCTCTCCCCCCACCACCACCTCGGAGCTGAGAGATGGCTCCCGCAGGGAGAGCAGAATGACCAGGTGTATTCAATGAGCCCAGGAACAGGGCTTGAGGAGGCAAGAGACTTTCAGCTGCCAGGATCCTCTGTAAAGGGCTGCTGACTGGGCAAGCTGAGTAGCTGAGAGTCTGTGTGCAGGGGCTTTCTAGTGGTGCTGATTCCCTAGAGAGGAGAGGAGAGGACTTTTTTGCTGGACCACATACTGCAGAACTGGGCTTAGTGTGTTGAGCTACAGGACCCTGAGGCTGCTGCCAAAGGATCTGCTGTTGCAGTGCTGAGAGCCTGCTACTAGTGACCCTAAAGCTGGCCATAGATGGATGAAAATTTGTCCAGTTCAACAGAAACTGGACACATTTCTATCTATGTATGGGCAGGCTGGTTGTACTGAAGTCCATCTATCAATTGACTTCAGTATAACCAGCCTGTCGTGTTTTTTTTCATTTGATAACTGCCAGCAGCTGAACCCGCTAGCAGTGATCATTGTATTCTGACAGCTAGGAAACCTCCCACTGTCAGGATACAAAAGCTCTGACTGTGTTGATGTGGGGATCAAGCAATTTCCTTTCCTTCAACCCATGGAAAGAAAATTGGTATGGCTTGCCTAAGTGTAAAAGAGTGCTTCAAAAGATACTAGAGCTACAGGGAGTAGGCTGAAGTATTATCTATTGCTAGTTTTATTGGGGGGGGGGGGGGCGCCTTGTTCCTCTTACCTGGTCTACAAGGGGCCACTTCAGACCAAGAACCAACTTCTCTAGTGAGAGGTCTCCTGATTTTAATGTACTTTAACAGAGAGCTCCAACAAAGGAATTTGGATCCCAACAGTGGCAAAGACAGAGTTTAAAAAGAAACAAATCACAGCTCTGAAAGCAGCCAGCTGAGCCGGATGGATCCCGAGCAACTGTGGCAGTCCTGCAGGAATGGGTGCTCACCAAGGTCTGCAACCTGAGAAGTCCATGTAAGTAGAAAAGAAAGTGGCACTTCCAGACCCTGGAACTTGGAAACTTGAGTTCTATTCTTCAAATCAAAGGTACAACATCAGACAGGAACACAAGACAAACTGGACAGCAGACGCGTTTCACACCTTGTGCTTATTCATCAGCAATGAATAAGCACAAGGTGTGAAACGCGTCTGCTGTCCAGTTTGTCTTGTGTTCCTGTCTGATGTTGTACCTTTGATTTGAAGAATAAAACTCAAGTTTCCAAGTTCCTGGGTCTGGAAGTGCCACTTTCTTTTCTACTTACAAAGACAGAGTTTAACCCCACTGGCGTGGAGTAGGTAGAATCCTTCCACAGACCCTGTAGATACCATTAGGAGGCCAGGGTTCGATTGGACACTGCTGCCCTGAGTGACCCTGGTGGCCATCTTTAGTAATAAACAGCAGTGCCCTTTTGGGGTTGGCAGGCATTCTGCAAGTGGCTGCTGTAGGTAGAAAAACTATGCTTGTCAGGCACAGTGACTTAGCCTCAGGGAAAGGTTCCTGCATGTAGAGGCAAAAAGTGTAGGGACATTTATGTATGCTCTGCTGCCCATAGGCTGTGAGACTCTCTACTTAGGCTTCACTAATTTTCCTCAAGAGCAGTTTGTGCCGCCACTTCGCCAGTCAGCCACCCCACTTGCAGATGCAGCACCCAGTAACGTAGGCCATACCTGTGTGACATAGCAGTAGTGAGAGATACTGTGGGCCACCAACATTACTGTATTGTTCTTGTATCGCCAGTGTTACTGAGTTGCAAGTACAAGAGTTTCTGGAACTGTTCCCACCAGAGTGTCCCACAGTTGCTATAGCCATTGTACTAGTGATAGCAGATTCCTAATTGCCTTGTTAACAGTTTACTTACAACTCTAAAATACATGAATTGTTCAACCCTTTTTCTGGACTCTGTATGTTGTTCTTCCAAATTGGGTACCAACCTCCTGGGCCCAGCCACATGTCACTGTTTACCGTGATGCTTTCTGCAGCATGAACTGTTGTATATCTTATGAATACACTATATTTTAACCCACCGTTAAAGTATACCGAAAAGCAAAACATTTTTTCTGGTTTTGAATAGAGTGCAGAGGGATAAACTCTTGTTTTTATTGCTGTGCCTCCGTTAGGGAAATTCACCCTCTCTATTTTTCCTGTTTACTGTTATCACAGAAAGTGAAAAAAAAAAGAAAATCTCAAATTTTAAGTTAAGACCAGAACAGAAATGGAGGGGAAACCTTCCAACAGGTAGACTCGTTATGGTGACCCTGGTGACACACAGGGATTCCCTCACTTTAGATGGATTTCTGTTCTCTTCCTGCTTGGCTATGGGACAGAAAGTGAAGGGAAATCTCCCCAATGGGAAACTGATGGCAAAAAAAATGACAAGGGCTATAACCCTCCCAAAATGAAAAAAAAAAAAAGTTGTGCTTTTAGTTTTATTTTAAAAAAGGCCATTTATACAGTTTCAAATGTGTCCGTGATCACTCGGGTCCAGGAACATGGCTGGTCATCACTTGGCAGGGCAGTAGGACCAAAACCACGTCATGGGGCCTCCTGGGGTAGTGCTATATATACTGTGACAGCAGGCAAATAAAATCGCCCGGTTGCATCCAGGATGGTAGATATGTGTGTCCTGGATTTAGGCTAGGGGAAGTGCTAAGAGTCCTTCAGTGGTAGAGGTAATGAGCCCAGCTGAAGTAAGTTGGCTCATTAGGGCCTCTACAAAAACTCCCAGCCTGCTTAGAGAGTTACTCCATCCCGGGAACCAGTTTTGTGCCTGTGTAGACTGGGGGAGCTTGATACCTTCCTGTGTGGTGAGACAAAAGATTTGTCCTGTGCAGTGAGACGTAGCCTGTGTGGAAATCCTCTTAAACAGGGAGATAGGTGCTGGGGGCAGCACAAGGCTGCACCTAGTTGATAGCCAGGGCACCTGTGTGTAGTAAGTTGCCAAATTGGCAAGGATTTGATTCCATGTTTCTTTTTGTTTTGTTGCCATTTTATTTACCTTGTATATAGTGTAAATAATCCACACCTTTGTCTTTTTCACCTGCAATGCTGTTTGCTGTGCCTAATTTTGTTGTGTGAACTCACGCAGGGGGATACACACACCCGCTGCTGAGCAAACCCCCTCACATGTAAATGCTCTTTTGTTCTCAAATTAAAAAAAAAAACTGAAATTACCTTTGGTATGGTGTAGCCATTCATTTTAATATCTTGTTGTGGAGCATGTGGAAGATTGAGTGGCAGAACATCACTGAACCTCTGGATTTCATGAATCACAGCATCCATGTAAGGCATTTTGCTTCGGTCCTCAATGTTAGGACTACGGTTCACTCCAATTACTTTATCAATCTCTTGATGCAATTTGTCTGTAAGGCAAAGGGGCATAGAACCTCGTTATTTTCGTAGATATTTTTCTATGTTTCTTGCTTACTTTTATAGCACCCTCTTCTAATAAGGCTGCCAGGGTAAATGTAGTTTTTGGCCTCGCTATAATGAGTGGTGCACTAATTGATTGTTTTTGTCTGGTTAGGGTTTCCAAGCTGGGGTGTTTGATTTCTTTCACCTGCTTTTGGAAGAATCTTCCAAAAATATAGGGCAGGGAGAGTCAATTGACTAGCATTAATATTTTTCATTCTCCAGCCAATCCCTAGAAGGAGACATCCAGAATGTGGCTCAGAAGATGATACATGTTTAGGAGGTCTTTACAGAGTGTTCTTTCCTCCAGGAAGGGTTCCAGTTCTCCTGGGGCTGAATCCCCTGGGAGATAGCTACTGGGACCAGGAATTGCAGTCTGGGCCTCCGCAGGAGCTGGGCTAAGGGCCTGGAGAAGAATGCTAAAAGATGGAGGGCACTGTCCTGAAGTCTTGGTTTGGAGAAGGATGTTTTATCATCTACCTGTATATGGTAGGTGGCAGACAGCTTCTGAAACATTGAGCGTAAGACCTGATTTGGGACTGTAGTGTGTACCTAATCCTGAAAGGATTTTTCCACTAACATGTTTGTCCTTTCATTGAGTGCTATAATTGTTTTGGAGTATTCTGTGTCCCCAAACCTCTCCTGTTCAGGTTATGCAGCAATACATCCCCTAGACTGAGCCTGTACTGTCATTGTGCATGGAACCCTATGTGTTACTGGCAGCCTCTGAACTACTGTGGCAGAACTTGCAATATTCTCAGCAGCCCCTTCCAGGTGTAAGCACTACATTCTGCAAGGGTACTTTTAAAGTGTCAACTGTCTCATAGGGGCCTGGGTCTAGGAATAGTAGGAGCTGGCTTAAAGTTGGACAGTGCTGCAAAATGGATGGTGAAGCAGTCCTAGACAAAAGAACAGCTGCAGAATGCATGCTGTCAGTACTATAGCATCCTCAAGTTATTTGTTTGGCTTTATTTGAAATATAGGGACCTTTATAGGCAGCCAGTGTTACACCTAACTAAGCTACACCACCCCCACCTAAACCTCCTAATTGTTATATTTTGTTTTTAAAAAAAAAGCTAAACTAAATATCCCAAATGCTTCAAATGGAAATTCAGTTTTTCACCTAGACCCTGAGCACTCCAAAGTACACGCTGGTAATTAAAAAAATAATAATGATAATAAGCTAGGGTGTCAGGGCTTCCAGATGTGCCTGCTGAGGGGAGAAGTCTCCCCACTGGCTCCTGTGAAAGTCTTCTCATAGGACAATGTGGGAAGCCCAATCAGGGGACACATCCCATCTTGTAACTACCCCAGAAGGCAGATTATGCTGCAAAGGATTCTGGGAGTGGGTATAAGTTTGGGGGGAAGTGCGTGGCACGGTGTCTTTGGTGGGAGCAGAATCCCAGGAAGGAGAGTGTGGCTGTCTCTCCTGCTGTCTGAGGAAGGCGGATGTCTCGGGGGGGCCTCCTGAGTGTCCAGAGAGTGCTCAGTTGAGCTGAGGGGATCCGGTGTGCCGAGAGCATGCGGAGAGAGAGGGGTCCAGTCACAGGAAAGCCTACACAGGTCATGAGTACTGAGGATTGCCCCTGGGGGTCTGCCTGAAGTTAGAGGGGACCACTCCGGGAAGAGGTTCTGGGATCCAGTATCAGCTAGCTGTAAAGGGGGTACCTAGGTTGAGGACCCTGAAGCTACAGAGGGGGTACATAGTCAGTGGACCCTGAAGAGTTCAAGGCTAAAGGGGGCACCTGCAGTTTGGGTCCTGAATTGTACAGTGTGCCAGTTACAGTTACAGCTATATAGAATTCTACTACATACTACTTCAAGCTGGGCCAGGCGGGGGAAAGTATTCAGTGACTTTCACAGTGTCAGGAGTTCTCAGTCTTGGATCTTCTGGACTATAAGTTGAGGATTCAGCACTTCTTCTGTTCTACAGAGTATTCTCAGTGTCAGTGAGCATTTGGCTGGCCCCGGCTGGCATCAAGGAAGCACCAACAGGCATTTTCAGAAGTAAAGTCCCAATTGTAATTAGTTTAAGCCTCAAGGAGTATCCCACTCATTCCCTTCTCCCATCCCTTAATTCCAATAAAAAACCACAAACAAAGATGCCAGAGTTGTCGCTGCTTCAGTTATCACACCCAGGGTCACAGCTCACATGGGCTGGAGAGGTTACCGGTACTAATGGCAGACCCACATCAGGCCATAGGCCTGGAAACCTTGCTACATATATGTATATATATATATATATATATATATATATATATATATATATATATGTATATATATACACACACACACACCTTTACTTTTTCTTAAAGAGTATCTCAACCCAACATTTCATATTCCTTGTGTGTGCTGTACCATGTGACATGCAACCTTCCTAGTACACTAGTGGAAGTAGAGAATATTCCTGTCCCTGTCTCCATGCAGGATAGGGCTGGTTGCTCTCAGTGCCTCAGGAGCCCTGGTCCTAAGTCCTTAGAGGGGCCATCAGGGGGATATTCAACTAGTTTGAAAAAGATGAGTTTTTGCTCCTTTTGAACAACAAGCAAAATGTAAGAGTGTCATTCTGCCTAGAAGAGGACCTCTGGCACTTGACCGAGGAGGAAGTCAGGGACAGCGCTTGAGCATGAAGGGGGTTATCAACCATTGGCAATATTTTTTTATTTATTTGTGGGTACCTGGACCAATAGAAAAAAATTGAGTCAGAGGCATAACTGGAACCTCCAGGGCCCCGGTACAAGAAACCATGAAGGGCCCCCCGGACCCCTGGTCGGGGCCCTTCCCTTCAAGCCTGGGGCTCTTCCCACTGAATCTTGGGGCCCTTTACTCTCATTGCGGGGCCCTTTATTATGGTCCCGCACCGAGACCCTTTCACAAGTTCTGCAGGGGGCCCCCTTCCTGCCATCTTGGGGCCTCCCCACGATGGTGGAATGCCAGGGCCCAATTACAAGTGTGAACTTTGCGATCCTGGAAGTTCACCCACTGGTGTCAGTAGTTTTTATTTTTTGGTATTTTAATTGTATTATTTTCTATCATTTTATTTTATTTTTTTACAATGTCACTGACTATGACTCTGTCCATTCAGAAAAGGAAGGAGCTGGTAAATTACATATTTATCGACCCCTTCCTGGTTCTCTTTTGTGACACATCCCCTGCAGCAGCTGGCAGGAGAGGGGGGAGCACAGTGGGGGGGGGGGGGTCAGGGGAGCACAAAGGGGCCCAGAGACAGAAGAACACAAGTGAACTGGATAGGAGGAGTGGCAGTGGGCAGCATACAGAGGAACCAATCTCCTCCATTTTCCTCCTGCAGGAGGAAAAGGGAGGACAGTGATTTCTCTACATGCTGCCCCTGCCACTCCTCCTATCCAGGTGTACAGGGGAGCCGCACAGGCCCCCTGGAGCATGGGGCCCGGTTGCAATTGCAACCCCTGTAGTTATGCCTCTGAATTGAGTTATACTTTAACTGAATTGGCAGTCATACCATGCACCAGGGTCCAAGTCTTCTTTGCTGTAGAGAGGGAGGGTCTTTCTTTAGAAGCCCACATAGCTGCTGGATAAAGTGGGCACTGCCATTCACTTTACGCTCATTAGCAGTATCCTTACAAGGTCCTAAAGACTCCATTAGATGCTGACATCACTGCCCTGCTTTTGCCCCTCATCCAATCAGAAAACTTTTTGTGTTCACTGAAAAAAATGCAAGGCTTTCTTTGAATAGGGGCAGTGCAGAATGGAGGACCCCTCCTTCCTATGGTTATTATGCAGAAAGGCAACTGCTTGATACTGGATGCAGAAGACTGCTGCTATCACTGTGGTAGTGTTGACTACTACAGTGATTTTTTAGCTTCCACAGGGATCGTTCAGGTATGAAGTATGCATACTTGCATTGCTGCAAGCTGGACTGAAGAAACTACGCTATAACAATCATACCTAAACTTCAACTGCAAAGGGAAACTCCACTTTCATGGGGAAAAAAATAGCAAAACAAGAAAAAACAATATAGTGTATACAATTGTGACACAAATCATATTGTAATTGAATGTTATTAAAAAATGACCTTTCGTTTTCAATCTGCAGCTGTTTTAATTTTCTGAAAATGCAATGCAATATGACTGCTTAGAGCTGTTCTGTACACAGAGTGTATACTGACCACACCCCAGAAACATCATTTCCTATTTGTGTGATTGGCTCACTGATTTTCCCAGAAGTCTGCACTAAGATACAAGTCAGATTTTAGGCATTTCCTGTAACAAAAATGTAATTTTTGGTGAGATCCTCCCAACAGGAACACGTCTAAAGGGATGCAGACCCAGCAGCTTTTCTCATTAGAGCTCTGCAGCTGCCACAGCTGAATGATAATTATGAAACCACTCCCATTAGACTCACTCATCACAGAAGCACAGAGGAACAAACAGTGATTTCTTCAGAATAACAAAAGGTAGGAATCTGCAACAAAGGTTGGTAAAATCCTTGCAATGTACATATATCACCCAGAGGGGAATGATTTTTTCTCAACAAAAGTGGAGTTACCCTTTAAGGTTTGTGCTTTAAAAAGTTTAGAGCAGTGAAAGATGATTGCTGATTTACTGCCAAGATGCCATCCGCTGTAGCATTTTCAGGTTCTGTGCTTAGCAGCTTCCCTTCTGCACACGGCCACAGGTGGCTGCTCGCTAAGCACTGCCGTCATTCACAGAACGCCTTGCATTTTGTCAATGAATACAAGATGTTCTTTGATTGGATGTGGTAAAGTTTGTGACATCACTCTCTACCTTGTTTAATCAGAAAAATGGTATTTAAAAAATAATAAAAAATAAATTCTATGAATGATAGCAGTGCAGGGTGACCTCTTGTTGTCACTATGCAGAAGGGAGTCGGGAGTCGACTCATCACAAGACCTAGAGGATTGCAGCGATTACAGTAGTATCAGAGGTATGAAATGTGCATATCTTGATCCAAGCTGGACCAATATAACTATGCTATAAGTATCATGCCTAGACTGTACACTTTATATAAAGCCAGGTTCAGACCTGTAATGCTATGATCACATTTTACCTTGTATTTCAGGGTAGTGAACAAGGATAAGAAGACCGTGACGGAGGGTGCTAGACACTGTTTCTGTTCCTGCAAAAAACAGCTGGAGGACGGTCAATAACAGGTTCTTCGTGTTAAATTCTGAAGATGGATTTTGCCTTTCCTGGAAATACAGAGTTAATTTAAGACACATTATAAATTACTGCATAGAACAGTTATATGTAGGTGCTGGACTAAAGAAACATGGAGAAGGAGACATCTCACTCTTTACAATTAGTTTACTTTCATTTTCTGCTGTTAGGTTGAACAGTGCCAGGATTAGGTCATCTAGAGCCCAGGACGAACATATCAAAGTGCGCCCCCCAGATATGTGATCATTATGTGTCAGCAAAAATCTCCACTCCCCCAAAAAAATTAAGCACTAATCTGCATGCTTACCCCCTAAGCATAAATCCCCCCCCCAGTACAAATCCGCCCCCTGCTGAAATACCCCCCTCTCAGCACACATTTTTGCCCCCCCCTTTCCCCAAATCCTCCCAGCTCAAATGCCCTCCCCCCTAAAAAAAAATTCATCCCCTCCTTACAGAAATACTCTTCCCCTAAAATGTCCCCTCCTAGTACACATCTGCTCCCCCCACTTCAAACCCCCCCCTCCTAACACTAAAATCCCCACTTCTAGCAAAAATCTTCTCCCCCCATCCCCTCCTAACACAAATTCTCCTAAATCACAACTCTTAGCACGCCCTCCCCCAAATTTTCTCTTCTAGAACAAAACTTGCCCCTTGCCACACCCCAAATTGCCCCTTCCAACACAAATCTCTCCCTCCCAATCTCTTTGTGGTGTCCCCCACCTCACATGATACCACATTCCCCCGGGCAGCTGCATCTCCTGCCCACCCCTTGTCCCGGCCCTGAGGTTGAATGTTGTGTTGCACTATCTACTCCAGTTAGCAGAGGGTGAACTATAGTCAGGAAAGCCTATGGCCTTCTATGCAGAATGCTAAGGATCATGCGAATTGTAGTTTGAAACATGAATCAATGAATAGGACCTTTACAATACAGTTCCCATAAGATATTGAAGAGGAAGGGGAGTGGTAGAATAGCTTTTACCAGACTGCTCTAAAAACTTCTCCCTCTCTGCACTGAGGGAAGTGATGAGATACTGACCAGACTGCTGATAGGCCAAACCAACGCAGGCACTCGAGGCAGCATAGACCGCAGCGATTGCGTCTGCAGCATTGCCACAAGGAGACTAGTGCACCCTCTCACCCTCTACCTCCCACTGCTAAATCTCCAGAGGAATTCTGTCGAGACACTGTAAGAGTTAACAGCTGCACTACAGGGACTAGTTTGATGGCACTGCCCAATGTTTACACCACTAAAAGGGACTGTGTTACTGGAGGCATGACATAAAGTACATTGAAATTGAACCTTTACTGTAGAATCACTGCACCTATGCTGCACCATTACTGCATCTTTACTACATGCTGGTTTACTAAAACTGTTGTTATGTGCACCAACGCTTCTTAAAAGGCCCCAACTATAGCTGGCAGAAGAACAACATAAGGACTGCCCCTAAATTAAAACCATACTACAAGCCCACTCTGTCCCTCTCTCCCGTTTCCTTAATTTCTATGGACAATTCACATCCAGTCGGTCTAGGCCTAGCATAGGGCCACTAAGGCACTTTGGCAGTATAGTTTCTGTGTTCAATAAATCAAGCTTCTTTACTGCCCACTGCTGCACTTTATGTGACCTTGATACTCTTTTTACTGATCTAGACACTCCGTGTCATTTTATTTCTAGTTCTTATTACTAATGACCCTGTATGCTAAATTGTATTATTACAGTTGTTCATCCATTTCTATGCTTAATTTGTTATAAAGCATGTCAGGTGACAATATATTAAGTTTGTCTTTACGAACTGGTTTAGTGCTTGTTTTCTTTGATGTATTACTACTAATGGGTACTAAGTATTACTTTCAGTGATTTTCTGTGATATTGCATGCTGTTTACACTCCACCTAGTGTGCTTTAAAGACTGAAGTTCATAAAGCGGTTTAGGCAAAGAATAGTTGACCCATTCTAAGGAGTGGCTGCTACAGAGGTAGCACTACACATAGAACACAATAAACAATGAAAGAATAAAGTATACCTGTCATAGGAAAAATACTGTATATATGAGCTGGCACTATAAATTTTTCATTTGAAAATGCTAGTTCGTTGGCTGTCGTATGGCTTCAGTGTTTCCCTGACTCAGTAGAACAAGTACAGAGATATGGAATTCTGATTTTTCTGTGAGTTCTATTTGTTCTATGTTGTTCTGTGACTCAGAAGTATAAAATAGCATTTTCATCTAGAAGCCAGTAATGGCAGCTCTCATATCTCAGTCATAGTGCACACGTTTGCTTTTAATATAAAAACTCCACAAGGATCCACAAGGGCACCCAGAGCATAAACTACATGTGTAGTATTGGAGGTAAAAAAAATGACGATATTTTATATGTTCTGTTATTATCCCCTTATTTTGTTCTTCACTTGCTTACAAGCATTGCACTTCCAACAAGCAAAAAAAGCTTTCCTGTCCCAGGACATTTCCTGTTTCCTAGGGGGGGTCTCTCATTTTCTTAACCACCTGATCCCCAAAGTTAGGAGCCTTTGCGTAAGTAAATGATGGAGTCTGAGGCAATAAAAGTCCCAGTATTTTATCTATTTTTAAAATGTGCCAGTGACATTTAAAAATGGCCTCTACTTCTCTATAGTGGGTATGAAAATTTGAAATAAAACCCCACTGTTCTTTATTATTCAAAATTGATGTCCTATTATTCTGTAGGCACTCGGACCTCAGTATATTCAAAACTTCCTGTATTGTCCTATCTAACTGGTGTTTATTATATACTTTTTTGGGCAAAACGTTCTTTGATTAATTGAGATTGAACTAAGAAATCGGACTCCCTACTACAGTTTCGCCTTACTCTCATCATCTGCCCCTTAGGTATATTTTTTAGCCAAAAGAGGTGTTGACCGATATTTATTGGCAAGTAACTGTTACGATCAGTGGGTTTGAAGTATATAATAGTAGTGAATAACTTATCCTCATGTCCAAAGATGTCAACATCCAGGAAATGTATATGCTTCTGGCTCCACTGATATTCTAAACTAATATTATTTTTATTGTTATTCATTTTTTGTTTTTTTGGCGGATTTTGCACATTAGTTTTATTTTCACCCTTTGCAAAGTTTGCACAATAATCTACAATACGTTATTTTTTGCACAACAGGAACAGTTTTTGCACAAAATTTGCATATGTTGCACATGTTTGATTTAATAATAGGCATTGAGATTTTTGATTTTATTGTACAAGCACACTGATCACTATAGTGCATACAGAGCAGTGCCACAACCCAACTTTTGCACTTAATTCCTTCAATAGGCACTACTGTGAAGTATGACCCTAGTTTTTTTCAGTCTTGCTTTCAAAGCTGTACTGATTTAGGTACACATCATTATATTTAGTGATTTTGGAAGGCTTTATTTGTTATGATCTCGAAATTATTTGATGTTACTATTCCTCCAGACCCTTCTGTAGCACTTCTTAACTCCAGACCGGCAAGTCTATCACATCACCAATTTAAACATTTGTTTTAGATCACTAAAGCTTCAAAATAAACTATCACAAAATCCTGGAAGTCCCCAGCTCATATTTTAGCTGAAACCAAAAATAGAATTAACCAAGCCATGATTCGGTACATTCACACTGCCTCGACTTGTGAGGCGACTTGTATGCCCTCAAGTCGCCCCAATTCGCTTGACATAACAAAAGCAATGTTAATCAATGAGTGCCGTCTTAATTGGCACTACTGAAGTCACTCCGACTTCTGAAAAGGGTCCTGTACTACTTTGAGGCGACTTGTATCCGACTTGTCCCATAGACTTCAATGGGAGTCGCCTCCTTATCTTATTTGAAGTGACTTGTGATTCGACTTTCCATTAAAATGGTCCTGAACAAGAAAAAAAGAGCATTTTTCTTAGAATTTTTAGTAGCACAGGCATAGGGCTTCTCTCCACCTGGGCGTTTTTGTTGCAGGCATTTATCGGCATTTTTGGAGGCAGGCATGACTTTTTTTGGATTTAGTGTCTGGGGGGTCTAAAAAGTTTATCTGTGAAGTTTCAGCTCTGTAGCATGTCCAGAACCAGAAAAAAAAGATAATTTTTCTTATAATTTTTAGTAGCACAGGCATATGGCTTCTCTCCACCTGGGTGTTTTTCTTGCAGGTATTTATCAGGCATTTTTGGAGGCAGGCATGATTTTTTTTTTGGATTTAGTGTCTGGGGGGGTCTAAAAAGTGTACCTGTGAAGTTTCAGCTCTGTAGCATGTACAGAACCAGAAAAAAAGATAATTTTTCTTATAATTTTTAGTAGCACAGGTATATGGCTTCAATCCAAAAAACAATAAGGTGTGACCACCCTCCTCCTGCACTTGGTATCCAAACCCCTCGACCACACTCCTCACGGGACTCACAACTGGCTTCTCAGATGGCTTAGGTCTTGCTGCCCATATCGGACTGGGGTAGTCCACCGGTACTGAAAGCAAAGAAACAAAAAAGGGCGCACCGACCTAGCGCATTATCCTCAATAGAAGGCTTTATTAAAGTAACATTAAAAAATGGCTACTCACAGACGTAGATAAAGTAAATCATATCAAGCTCAATTGCTCAAACGTCCGGGTGTAGTCCATACAATCGTTCATAACTGATGAGATGACGGCTGACGCATTTCGAGGCCCAGCCTCTTCCTCAGAGCCACTGTGTCATGGCTATCTCCTTGGTTTAAGTAGTGATGTACTGATCCAGTCCCTACCCCCAGGTGGGAGTGTCTCTTCCCCCGGGGGAGTGGCTAGAGCACTACAGTTCTCCCTCTCATGACCTCATTATTAGTGGTACACAGTGACATAAATCGATCATGCAGAAACAAAACAATGCTAAAAATATGTATACGTGTGCCCTTTTTTGTTTCTTTGCTTTCAATATGGCTTCTCTCCACCTGGGCGTTTTTCTTGCAGGCATTTATCGGGCATTTTTTGGAAGCAGGCATGACTTTTTTTTATTTAGTGTCTGGGGGGGGGGGGGGTCTAGAAAGTGTACCTGTGAAGTTTCAGCTCTGTAGCATGTCCAGAACCAGAAAAAAAGATATTTTTTCTCATAATTTTTAGTAGCACAGGCATATGGCTTCTCTCCACCTGGGCATTTTTGTTGCAGGCATTTATAAGGCATTTTTAGAGGCAGGCATTACTTTTTTTGGATTTAGTGTCTGGGGGGTCTAAAAAGTGTACCTGTGAAGTTTCAGCTCTGTAGCATGTCCAGAACCAGAAAAAAAAGATATTTTTTCTTATAATTTTTAGTAGCACAGGCATATGGCTTCTCTCCACCTGGGCGTTTTTCTTGCAGGCATTTATCGTGCATTTTTGGAGGCAGGCATGACTTTTTTTGGATTTAGTGTCTGGGGGGTCTAAAAAGTGTACCTGTGAAGTTTCAGCTCTGTAGCATGTACAGAACCAGAAAAAAAGATCATTTTTCTTATAATTTTTAGTAGCACAGGCATATGGCTTCTCTCCACCTGGGCGTTTTTCTTGCAGGCATTTATCGGGCATTTTTTGGAAGCAGGCATGACTGTTTTTGGATTTAGTGTCTGGGGGGGTCTAGAAAGTGTACCTGTGAAGTTTCAGCTCTGTAGCATGTCCAGAACCAGAAAAAAAGATAATTTTTCTTATAACTTTTAGTAGCACAGGCATATGGCTTCTCTCCACCTGGGCATTTTTGTTGCAGGCATTTATAAGGCATTTGTGGAGGCAGGCATTACTTTTTTTGGATTTAGTGTCTGGGGGGTCTAAAAAGTGTACCTGTGAAGTTTCAGCTCTGTAGCATTTCCAGAACCAGAGAAAAAAGATTATTTATCTTATAATTTTTAGTAGTACAGGCATATGGCTTCTCTCCACCTGGGTGTTTTTCGGGCATTTTTGGAGGCAGACATGACTTTTTTTGGAAAAAGTCTAGAAAGTGTACCTGTGAAGTTTCAGCTCTGTAGCATGACACTAAATCCAAAGACATCTCATTTTTTTTTTAAATAATTTTTTCAATAATTGGCTCTCTATCAAAAACGACAATTTTTAAGAACTTTTTTGTGTGATTGAGCATGACCCAGAACCATCATATTCTGATTGGCCAAATACAAAGTCGTACAAAGTCGTCTATCATACAAGTCACGCTGAATACGTGCAAGGTCGCGCTGAAGTCGCGCTAACAAGTCGCCCCTTATGAGGCGACTTAGAGGTCGCGGCAGTGTGAACCGGCTCTTATGCCAAAATGGAAGCTATCAGCCAAGATAAAATTTTTAAATAAAAGAAACTATGGCAACCTTTGGTGACACATTACCTACCTCCTTTTGACAAATCTTTGTTGCTGCCTTATTAGTCCTTCTCTGATGACAGTTTTACCTTTTGAATTGAATTACTGAAATCAACTTTTTGATGATATTCTAATTTTATTAAATTCATCTACTGTATACATACTGAACAAAATTATAAACACAACACTTGTTTTTACCCCCATTTTTCATGGGCTGAACTCAAAGATGTAAGGCTTTTTCTATGTACACAAAAGGCCAGTTTTTTGGTATTTTTCTGTTCTCAACAGCACAGAGAGTGAGGGAAATCTCTCTAACAGAGCCACAGATCATTTTACAATGCAGATGGGTTTTGAACCCTACCCCACGCTGTCCAAAACTATAAAAAAAAAGTTTTTGGCTTGACATACAATTCAAGTAGTGCAAAACGTGGTACTGTGCCAATGCTACAAGGGGAGAGGAGTCTGATAACGGAAATTGTCCAGTTATGGATTCTGCTAGTCTTCTCTGGGAAGGTACTGTAGGTGTTTGATGTGATGCCAAGTTCCTGTGAGAATTCAGGTGGACATTTTAGCAAGGAAGCCTTTAAATAGGGGATCCTAATTATTTATCCTATATCATTTGGATATGCTTTGAGGGAGTGGCAGGTTAGGAAAATGATATCTGCTTGCTAGGGACAGTGCTTAGTGTAGACAAAGAGATAGCTCAGGGACACCCTCTGGTGTTGGAAGAGAAGAATTATTATTTATATAAATGTAAAAGTTTACCTGATTCATCTTGATGAGGAAGCAGTCTATGTAATCCCGGGGGTTTAAGGGGTCCAAGGTTTCCTGATTGATCTTCACCCTCTCAGACACAAAGTCTAATAGCTTTTGCAGCATTGTGTTAATCCTTTGGTGGGGTCCAGGAACATAGTCCATTATCTCAGGAATCATGTCATGCAGCTGGAAAATTGACAAAATAATCCAATTTTTATATCTGATCAGGGTGATGCCACAATATCAGGGCTTTTTTATGTTTTACATAAAAAGATCATTGTAAGAATCTGCTTCCCTCTATGTTAGCTGCTATTATCACAGTGTCAACTAAATTGATGTATTAACACTTCTTGTCTTGGCAAAGGGCTTTGAAAACCCCAGAAGGAGATATCAAAGAGAGAGATAAAGAACTTAGTTACATAGCCTTATACACACAGGGGCCGGGCTGCTACTGCTGCTGTATGTTCTCCCTAAGCAAAGATTATTATGCAAGTATTCCTATGTTCCAATAGTTTGAATAACTTAACTACAGCTATCTACAACTTATTGAGTGTATTTCTGAATCCTATTGACTGATGAGTTTCTGTCTAATAGTTTCTATCTCACATGCACAGTGCCAGATAGCTAGGTCTGTGATACCGTATGTGTGCAGTGGTCACTTTCCAGTATATTAGTAGGTGAACCAGTGGCGGCCGATGTACTTAGGGCGCAGGGGAGCCGCCCCCCATCCATGCTCCCGACCCCCTAATCTGCATGCAGGGGCACCGGACGCATGGAGTTCAATGGGGATTTTTTTTTTGGCATCACCTGATTAGAGCCAGAGGCTCTAATAGGGCGATGCAAAGGGTGGACCCAGGGTGCAGAGCAGTGCGTTCCGAGCCCACCCATTGTGTAACAATAGCGAATAAAAATTTGCTATTGTCACACCGATCCTCCTCCTGGCCAATCAGGAAGCGCGTCCGATACCGCTGAAGACATTTGGTGGTCCCCATCTTCCATCTGAGAGGCCCACATTCATGTCATTATTTATTTTCCAAATTTCCCTATCCTTTACACCACGGCTCTGGTTCTGAGAAAGCTTGGTCCGATCTGCAACATCTCCTTGGTTTAGGTGGATCCACACCAACTTTGGGGAACATTTGGAAGGGGTGCCTCTTTGGCAGGCTGGCTGGATCAACTGGATAAACATGTGCCAAAAGTAGACTGTCTGTTATATGGAAGGAACATCACTATAATGGTTCCTGAAGAAGCCATTTCTTTTTCAATTTCGAAACGCGTTGAACTATATAGGATGTTGTTTCATCATGACATCTACAGTCTGTACATTTTCATGACAGTCAGTTTGATGTTTTTACCAAAGATTTAATAAAAGTTTTTAATTTTATTTTCATGTGTGCTCATTCAAGCCAACCCATACCCTTTAAAGTCCGACAACATCAGACCCACTGTGGCCATTTGGTCCTTATCTACATTTACATGGTGAGGCCTGTTTCTTTTTCTATTGTTTCCATACCTATACAGATGTGGGTATTGGGGTTGTCTTCTATGTTACTTGCAGTTTTCCTAATTCCAATTTATCAATACATTAATAGGGATTACAAGCCTGTGTTAATTTGTGTCTTCTTTTTTTTACCAGCCTGGAGTTTAGTTTTTTAAAGCTATCTATGGTCAAAATATAAAATCATACAATAACTAACACTGTATTTAAATTATTTTCAGCCCGCATCCATTAATCTGAAGAATCTTGAAGTTTATAAACTTTCTTTGTGAAGATCACCCACATTTATTTCATTGAATTTTATTATACATATTCACTATGGCCTGTGGATAGGCACTGCTGTGTTACACATTTCACAGAGCCTGCCTTCTGAACTACAGAGGAACTGAGAGGAGGAGTTTCAGGAGGCGGAGTCAGTACAGGAATCACTGCTTGCAGGCAGCAATGTACCATGGGATATTGTCAGGAAAAAGCTCACCTGCTGGTGGCACTGTAGCTCCCAGATCCATAAGCTGCAGTTCCAGTGTCCACCAGCGGGTGTCTCTCAGTAGTCAGAAGCGAATATCTTATGCAATCAGTCATCACCTGATGCTGGTTGCAGGAAGTATATTTAAACCCTGTGTATGCTTCTTCTCACTGCCTTGGTATTGTCTCCATGTGCGCCTGACCTGCATGCCTGTGTCCCTGTATCCTGATCCTGGACTCTGATCCTGACCCTGACCCTGCAGCCTGATTCCTTCCTTCCTGTTTGCTTACTCCGTCTCCTGCAACCCTCTCTCTGTTCTGTCTTGCTCCCAGCTCCCTCTGCTTGATCTCCCGTGTATGACCCGGCTCTGTTACTATTACTATTCATTTATCCTGTTTTGTATATATTTGGTTTGAGCAGTTGTTTCCTGTGTGTCACTATTGTTTGGGTATCTGATTGGATTTACACAGTTATAGTTTTCTGGAGGTGCGTTTACATTTGTGTTATTCACTTATTTTTAAATAAATTATATTCTTTACACCTTAATTATGTCTAATGTTCTCTGTGTCAGTCCACACATTTCTGGTCACACCTGTTGCTGACAGAATACCAAGGCCAGTCCTGACCAGAAGTGGCTGCACAGAGAAGCCATCTTAGCTCTGTTGTTTGTGGCAAGATGCATCTTGAGGAGGTAATTTACTTTTCTTTGCTGGTGACAGAGGAAAAGGAATACTGCTGCCAGATATTAAAGGAGTGGGCCAGGGACCAGCTGTTAGAATGCATTCGTCTTGCTCATTCCCTAGTTGATCAGGGCAGGATGCTGTTTGATGATGTTCAGCCATTGATTCAAGTTTGTGCAGAGTTGGCTTTGTCCAGTATTCCTAAAGAAAGTGATGACTTTTCTCCCCCCTTTAGTATGGCTCAGGTAGAATCACTGGTATGGTTATTGGAGGATGACTCCTCTTATTTCTTTGAGCACTATTCAGCATGTTCCCAACAGGTGCTAGTAGATTGTATTAATGCAGTGCAGTCTCTTGTCAGACAGGCAGAGTGTAAACTGAATCTTGTTCAACCGTTATTACAAGCATGGTCAGATATATTGCACTCAGCTTCAGTCAGTTTGCAACAACCCCTTCCTACTGCTAGACACCTGCCTGCTCAAACATCTCTCTCTCCATCACCCACAGCAACCACAGTTGCAGCCCAGTTTACCCTTCTACCAACCATATGTCAGTACCCTGTTCCCACTTGCTGCACCTACCCTGCCTTTAACTCCTTGAAGCTTACCTCTTCTCCACTGTCTGCACCAATCCTTCAGAAATCCTCCTTAGTTACTGCTCCCTCTTTTTCAAAACCCCCCAGCTTTTCTTTGCTACCAGCTGCTCCCCCTACTCACAGCCCTGTGTTCACATGCAGAACCTCAGTGGCAAAACCCAAAAAGAAACAAAAGTTTTTCCCAACTTGCAAAATCTTGCCACTATCCAATTGTGCATCCACACCAGCGGATCTGCTCCAGCCTGCATCCATGCCTGCTTCCACGCCAGCGGATCTACCCCAGCCTGCTTCCACGCCAGCCGATCTGCTTCAGCTTGCTTCCACACTAGCCGATCTGCCTGCATCCACGCCAGCGGATCTGCTCCATCCTGCATCCACGCCAGCGGATCTGCCTGCTTCCACGCCAGCGGATCTGCCTGCTTCCACGCCAGCCAATCTGCTCCAGCCTGCATCCACGCCAGCCGATCTGCTCCAGCCTGCATCCACGCCAGCCGATCTGCTCCAGCCTGCATCCACACCAGCCGATCTGCCTGCATCCACGCCAGCCGATCTGCTCCAGCTTGCTTCCACGCCAGCCGATCTGCTCCAGCCTGCTTCCACGCCAGCCGATCTGCTCCAGCCTGCTTCCACGCCAGCCGATCTGCTCCAGCTTGCTTCCATGCCAGCTGATCTGCTCCAGCTTGCTTCCACGCCAGCCGATCTGCTCCAGCCTACTTCCACGCCAGCCGAACTGCTCCAGCCTGAAGTTCTGGTCCCTTTTGTCCAGCCTGAAGTTCTGGTCCCTTTTGTCCAGCCTGAAGTTCTGGTCCCTTTTGCCCAGCCTGAAGTTCTGGTCCCTTTTGCCCAGCCTGAAGTTCCAGTCCCTTTTGCCCAGCCTGAAGTTCCGGTCCCTTTTGCCCAGCCTGAAGTTCCGGTCCCTTTTGCCCAGCTTGAAGTTCCGGTCCCTTTTGCCCAGCTTGAAGTTCCGGTCCCTTTTGCCCAGCTTGAAGTTCCGGTCCCTTTTGCCCAGCTTGAAGTTCCGGTCCCTGCTGCCCAGCTTGAAGTTCCGGTCCCTGCTGCCCAGCTTAAAGTTCCGGTCCCTGCTGCCCAGCTTGAAGTTCCGGTCCCTGCTGCCCAGCATGAAGTTATGGTCCCTGCTGCCCAGCATGAAGTTATGGTCCCTGCTGCCCAGCTTGAAGTTCCGGTCCCTGCTGCCCAGCTTGAAGTTCCGGTCCCTGCTGCCCAGCTTGAAGTTCCGGTCCCTGCTGCCCAGCTTGAAGTTCTGGTCCCTGCTGCCCAGCTTGAAGTTCTGGTCCCTGCTGCCCAGCTTGAAGTTCCGGTCCCTGTTGCCCAGCTTGAAGTTCCGGTCCCTGTTGCCCAGCTTGAAGTTCCGGTCCCTGTTGCCCAGCTTGAAGTTCCGGTCCCTGTTGCCCAGCTTGAAGTTTCGGTCCCTGTTGCCCAGCTTGAAGTTTCGGTCCCTGTTGCCCAGCCAAAGGGGCAGGTGCCCAATGCCCAGCCTGTCTCTGGACATCCTGTCCCTAACAACCTGCCTGCCTCTGATGGTCTGCTGCTCGATGACACGTCTACCCCTAGGGATCTGCTGTCTGACAACCTGCCTTCTTCTGCCTCTGATCCGGTGACAGATGTCCAGCCTGATGATCCCATGCTTGATGTCCAGCATGCGTCTGATGATCCTTTTACCATTGACCAGCCTGATCTTACTTCTCTTCTACTTACCACCCAGCCGGGTTCTACTGACTCAATACCAGCTGCTCGGTTGGACTGTCATGCAAAAACAAAGTGTTCACCTGCTAATGGGTTTGAAAGCTCTGAGTCCTCGCATGCTTTATATGGGTTACCTGCTTGGCCTGAAATTCGTTTGTCGGTTGCCTCGGTTGAGTCCCTCTGGCAGAGTGTTGTTCCTATGGCTCCAAAGCCTGGTGGTCCGGACATGCCCATGGTAACTAGTAGCTGCATTTGCCTTCATGGCCCTGGTCATGGTAAGCTCCTGGGGAATGGAGGGGTACTATCTGTGCCTCTCCATGATCCGGATGCGCTTGCCCCAGCTTTGGGTGCACTAGGGGACCCGGGTCAGGTAACCAGTGCCTCAGAGATACCTAGGTGGCTTTTGAAGTGCAGAGTAAGTCCTGGAAACCAGGCAAGCTACTTGGTTATGGCGAGACACTTCTGTGTCAGAGTTCTGGTATTGTCACATGACCCCATGGCTAAGTCTGCAGGCAACTCGTGGGACCCCAGCAATGGGGTACCTGCTGTTCTGAGGGACTTGAAGTATCAAATTCTGTACATGTCAGAGGATCTGGCCAGCAGGACACCCAGCCAGTTGCTTGACCTCAGCGGTGGGATACCCAGTCAGTCACCTGACCCAGGCGGTGGGACACTTTGCCTATTGTTGGATCTTGGCAATGGGGCATCTCGCTTGGAACCCGGCACTTCTTCAGCCTACAAGGAACTTTTGCTCTGGATTTGTGCAGCAAATGACTGTCTTTTATGGACTGGTTTAGCTAGGGTTTTTTGGAGCGTCCTGAGGCCGCTCCTTAGAGGGGGGGTACTGTCAGGAAAAAGCTCACCTGCTGGTGGCACTGTAGCTCCCAGATCCATAAGCTGCAGTTCCAGTGTCCACCAGCGGGTGTCTCTCAGTAGTCAGAAGCGAATATCTTATGCAATCAGTCATCACCTGATGCTGGTTGCAGGAAGTATATTTAAACCCTGTGTATGCTTCTTCTCACTGCCTTGGTATTGTCTCCATGTGCGCCTGACCTGCATGCCTGTGTCCCTGTATCCTGATCCTGGACTCTGATCCTGACCCTGACCCTGCAGCCTGATTCCTTCCTTCCTGTTTGCTTACTCTGTCTCCTGCAACCCTCTCTCTGTTCTGTCTTGCTCCCAGCTCCCTCTGCTTGATCTCCCGTGTATGACCCGGCTCTGTTACTATTACTATTCATTTATCCTGTTTTGTATATATTTGGTTTGAGCAGTTGTTTCCTGTGTGTCACTATTGTTTGGGTATCTGATTGGATTTACACAGTTATAGTTTTCTGGAGGTGCGTTTACATTTGTGTTATTCACTTATTTTTAAATAAATTATATTCTTTACACCTTAATTATGTCTAATGTTCTCTGTGTCAGTCCACACATTTCTGGTCACACCTGTTGCTGACAGATATGTAGACCTTATAAATAGAGGGGAAGCTGGAAAGTATGCAGGAAATCCAGGACGTGGTGGAAAGAGATGGCCAGCAGACAGGCAGAATTTACAACATAAAAGGAGATGTTCCAAGTAAGCTTATATTGGGTTATCAAAAATAAATATTGTTTTTATTGATATGCTGATGTTATAAAATTGAAGTGTATGCTGTGGATACTGATCTCCTTTAACCACTTGCCGACTGCCGCACGACTATTTACGTCGGCAGTCAGCCCCTCACAGGCAGAGCGACGTAGGGCTACGTCGCTAGCCTGTAAGGGTTTTGGGAGCGACCTCGCTCCCACTCTCGCTCGGTCACGGACCCCCCCCGCACGTGTGCCCGGTGGACCCGATGTCCGCCGGGCACTCGCGATTGTCCGTGACAGCGGGAGAAAGGCAGGCGGCTAGTGTAAATAAAGCCGCCTTTCAGTTCTCCCTGTGTATGAATGGTTATCAAACGGTTCTACTATGTAGGACCGTTGATCACTGTTCCTACACTGCAAGCCACAGCCAATCACAGTTAGAAACACACCCTTAGGACACACTTAACCCCTCCCTCTCCAATACAGTTAACTCCTTCACTGCCAGTGTCATTTTTACAGTAACAGTGCATATGTATAGCACTGATTACTGTAGTAATGTCACTGGTAAGTAACCCCAAAAGTGTCAAAAATGTCAGTCAAGGGTCCGATCTGTCCGCCCCAATGTCGGAGTCCCACAAAGAAAATCGCAGATCGCCGCCATTATGCGTTAAAAAAAAAACAACAAAAATCTTTCCCTTTGTTAGTAAACGCAATAACTTTTGCGCAAACCAATCAAAATATGCTTATTGCGATTTTTTTTACCAAACATAGGTAGCAGAAAACAAATTGGCCAAAAATGTAAAAAAAATTTTGATTTTTACATTTTTTGGGGGGAATTTCATATAAAAAATGTGAAAAATAGAATTTTTTCAAAATTTACGCTCTTTTTTAGTTTATAGCGCAAAAAGTAAAAATCGCACAGGTGATCAAATACCACCAAAATAGAGCTCTGTTTGTGGGAAAAAAGGACGTCAATTTTGTTTGGGTACAGCGTCACACGTCCGCGCAATTGTCAGTTAAAGTCGCACAGTGCCGAATCGCAAAAAGTGGCCCCGACAGTAAAATCCTCCGGTGGTAAAGTGGTTAACAACAGTATTAGCAACTTTTGCACAGTAAACCTATTCGAAGGAGCAGATGCCTGGAATTTTAGAGGCAAAGTTACAAGCTGGTGCTTTCTGGGTATTCTACTTTTAATTAATTGATACTTGTTGAAAACATTTTTTTACCTCCTATTTCCTCCATAAGGTAAAGACATTATGAAGTCAAGGACAGCATTTCTGCTATAGAGTCCTAATCCTCTGCCAAACAAAATCTTTAGTTACCTGTCCCCAGGTGGATCCCATGAGCTTGAATGTTTCATTGAACATATTGAGAAGTCTCAGAAACCTCATATCTTCATACTCAAACCTGCTTCCAAATACTACAGAGCAGATGACATTGGACACAGACTGGACCAGACGATTGGTGGGATTTATCGGTGATTCTAAAAGGGAAGATTTAGTGACAGTTTAGTGACATTAAACGTTGGTGTGGGGGTTTAAAGTGGTTGTAAATATCGACATGAAATATGAACAAAGCATATCCCTCTATAGTGTGTACTTGTCTCTATTCAGAGCACTGTCATTTGTGTCTGCTGCCTCATTCCTCTGCTATCTTCATGGAAATAAAAATAGATGGCGCTCAAGGTAACTTTCTCATGAAGGAGCAGTAAAAACATAAATTATATAATGTCTATATATATATATATATATATATATATATATATAGACTATTGTATATAGTCCATAAGTCAATGGGTAGGTGACTCGGTGAGTCCATGAAGAGAAATAAATGGGCTTTAGATGGATGTAAACGATTACATGCAGCAAGGGCAGGCTCTTCACAGGAGCGAAGTGAACTCTGTAGATCAAGGTGACCAAGAAGGACAAGAAGAGCGCCTCTAAGTGCAGTAATTTTAATAATGGATAAAAGCACAATAGTACACTCACATGAGGTAATGGATAAAAAGCTTGTCTGTCAGTGTGGTGTATATTAGTTCCATGATGCGGTGTGTCTGAGGATCCAACGCTGGAGCTGGGATGGTGGTTGGCAGTGAAGAGAGTGCCTGCACTCAAGGTCTTCCGGGTCGCCTGATCCTGACCAGCTTGGACCTCAGCGTAACAACGCATGACGTCACCAGCGGGCAAGGGGGAACTCTAGACCCAGAAAACCAAGAGTGCAGGCACTCTCTTCACTGCCAACCACCATCCCAGCTCCAGTGTTGGATCCTCAGACACACCACATCACGGAACTACTATACACTGCACTGACAAGCTTGTTATCCATTATCTCATGTCAGTGTACTATTGTGCTTTTATCCATTATTAAAATTACTGCGCTTAGAGGCGCTCTTCTTGTCCTTTTTTGTCACCTTCTGCTATCTTCATGAGTCACTTCTGACAAATTTTCCTGACACCAAGGGAAAAATGGTGACTGGGAGGGATCTCCAGCTGATTGAAAGCCTCAGCTCTGTTTGAGTGTGCTGTGTGAAGGGGGTGTGTCCCTTCCCTCCAATCAGCTATCAGAGCTCTCTTCACTGAGTTCTGCAGTGTGTAATTTCAGCTCTCCACCCCTTGCTTTCTGAACTCTCATTCTTGACTTTGAATGGATATAGAAACGAGAAGACTACAGATAAATAGGTACAACTTATGTAGGAAAATTTGTTTCATCTCTGTGTATCAACTGAGGCCAGTCACTTTATTGGGTATATGTGAGGGTTTACAACCACTTTAAATGCAAAATGCATAGTAAAATTGAGTAATTACTAATATATTGTACATAGTTATATTAGTATTATTTGCCATACCACTTTACATTTTTAATGTCATCACTTCCAAATGGTTATTTGACTAGAGCCTTTAACGAACAGAGTCATACAAGGACGCTCTTTGGCAGATACTCACCCATGGTGAATCTTGTACTGTCTTCTGGTAATAGTTTTTCTAAATATGTTTACATTGCACCCAAACTTTGGCTCTAATTGTTGGGCATTTATGAGTTTTTTTTCTGTTGGAAATGGATTCATTGATGCACACATCTGTGAATATTTAGATTTTTAAATCAGTAATGTATATATATTTATAGCAAATGTGCTTCTTATAAACCGTGCAATCTATCTTCGGTGATATTGCATTATAGATTGGTGGAATACATCTGCGATGCGGGATATTTTAAATTTACACCATGGTTTTTAAATATGTCATAAATATGTGTTCTTTATAAGTAAACTACATTTTTTTTGTGAATAGGGTCTGCAGATTTCCTTTTTCTTTTGATAACTTTAGTGTTAAATTATGGAATATGGTTGTTGAGCTTCTACTTCAAATTCTTTGTTTAGTTTGGATATCTTTCTATACACCATTGGGACTCCATTTTTTTGAAGTTTAAGTCCTAGAGACAACATTTGTTCGGGATTTTCTTTTAACAAAACCCTACAGAGTGATGACAAACATACTGAAAAATCCATTATATTGTCAAAAGTATTGGGACACCTGCCTTTTTACACTCACATGAACTTTAATGACATCCCAGTCTTAGTATGTAGGGTTTAATATTGACTTGGCCCATCCTTTGCAGCTATAACAGCTTCAACTCTTCTGGGAAAGCTGTCTACAAGGTTTAGGAGTGTGTCTATGGAAATGTTTTTCATTTTTTTTTTTTTAACAGAAATGTTTTTATTAGTTTCAAAAGCAAGTTACAAACAAAGGTACAGTGCTGTGTTCGCAATGGACAAAAGTAAAGATGAGCAAAATAAAAACGAGGTACAACATAGGAATACATTAACCGTTGATTGTCTATGGAAATGTTTGACCATTTTTCCAGAAGCGCGTTTGTGAGATCAAGCAATGATGTTGGAGGAGAAGGCCTGGCTTGCAGTCTCCACTCTAATTCATCCGGTGGTGTTCTATTGGATTAAAGTCAGGACTATGTGCAGGCCAGTCAAGTTCCTTCACCCCAATCCATGTCTTTATGGACCTTGCTTTGTGCACTGGTCCAAATCATTTGGTGGAAAGGGGATTATGGTGTGGGGTTGTATTTCCAGGGGATGAGCTTGGCCCCTCAGTTCCAGTGAAGGGAACTCTTAAGGCATCAGCATACCAAAACATTTTGGACAATTTCATATTTCCAACTTTGCGCGAACAGTTTGGGGATGGCCCTTACTGTTCTAACATGATTGCGCACCAGTGCAAAAAAGCAAGGTCCGTAAAAGACATGGATGAGCCATTTTGGGGTGGAGGAACTTGACTGGCCTGAACAGAGTCCTGACCTCAACCTGATAGAACACCAGAGTGGAGTCTGCGAGTCAGGCCTTCTCATTCACACCAGTATATGACCTCACAAATGTACTTATGGAAGAATGGTCAAAAATTCCAACACTCCTAAACCTTGTGGACAGGCTTCCCAGAAGAATTGAATATTCTATAGCTGTAAAGGGTGGGCCAACTCAATATTGAACCCTACGGACTAAGACTGAGATGCCATTAAAGTTCATGTGTGTGTAAAGGCAGGTGTCCCAATACTTTTGACAATATAGTGTAGATTGAGTCCCCGTTCACACTAAGGCGACCTGTGAGGGAAGCTGCGGACCCGTTCTAATAGGAGCGACACAAGTCGCTACGACTTAGAAAAAGGGTCCGGAGCTTCTTTGGGGCGACCTGGAGGCGACCGCCATAGAGTTCAATGTTATGAAGTCCGTGGCGGCCGCTCCGAGGTCGCGGCGCGCTGGTCGCACCGCGACCTCGGAGGTCGTGGTGCGAAGTAGCGTCGCTTGTATGTGAACGGGGCCTGAGGGTTTAGGTATACTTTAAATGATATATGATTTATTCGTTTGCCAATAAAAAAACAATATTTTGTTCTTTGTATAAGTACAGTGATTGGATAAAGGTGGATTATTTGTTCTCGGACTTTAAATTTCACTTGTAGCTTGTATTGGATCCAAGAAATACCTTCTTATTCTGTCATGGGAGTCAAATATTTACTGAGCATTTTTTATGGTCTGAAGAACTCACAAGGTATGTTTACAGAGGCCAATCCCTTATGTATTATAGTAGATAATGTTTATGCCAAGATATTATTCTTATAGTGTAACCAGCTAGGTATTGTGTTCTGTCATACATCCCTGATTTTAAAAGTAATCTTTTATGAAGAGACACCTTACAGGGACATACTAAAACATTTAATGTGAAAATGGCTTAATGTAGCTTAATGTGTAATAAAGTGCCTAAACCATAACCAATTGCCCTGAAACTTTGCACAGACTAAGTTTTTAACTTTCCTAATATATCGTAGAAGTTTCATATAGTTTGGTCTTCCAGGAGGCAAACAAGGGACATTAAGCTTGTTTTTTGGGGAGCTTAATGTGGCTTAACGTACAAAAAAGAGCTTAGATGTTAACCAATTTCCCCCAAACTTGGCACAATAGAAGACTCTATTGATGCTAAGATAGTCTGAAAATTTTAGCTCATTTGGTAAATCACACCAAAAGTTATTCACATTAAGCTATTTTTTTACAATACTAAAACGTTTAATGTCCACGGCTTAATGTAAAAAGAGCTTAATGTACCAAAATGTGCCTAAACCTCAACCAATTGTCCTGAAACTTTGCACAGCCCAAGTTCTGCACTTCCCAAAGCTATCCTGAAGGTTTCATCGATTTTGGGCTCCCACACGGAAAACTGGGGACATTAAGCTCTTTTTTTGGGGCGCTTAATGTGGCTTAACGTACAAAAAAGAGCCTATATGTGAACCAATTTCCCTCAAACTTGGAACAATAGAAGAGTCTGTCTATTCCAACATATTCTGAAAATTTCAGATCATTTGGTAAATCACACCAAAAGTTATTCACATTAAGCTCTCTTTTGCAATCATAAAAACGCATAGCTTAATGTGAAAAGAGCTTAACGTACCAAAATGTGCCTAAACCTCAACCAATTGTCTTGAAACTTTGCACAGCCCAAGTTCTGCACTTCCCAAAGCTATCCTGGAGGTTTCATCGATTTTGGTCTCCCACGTAGAAAACTGGGGACATTAAGCTCTTTTTTTGAGGCGCTTAATGTGGCTTAACGTACAAAAAAGAGCTTAGATGTGAACCAATTTCCCCCAAACTTGGCACAATAGAAGAGCCTATCAATTCCAACATATTCTGAAAATTTCAGATCATTTGGTAAATCACACCAAAAGTTATTCACATTAAGCTCTCTTTTGCAATCATAAAAACGCATAGCTTAATGTTAAAAGAGCTTAACGTACCAAAATGTGCCTAAACCTCAACTAATTGTCTTGAAACTTTGCACAGCCCAAGTTCTGCACTTCCCAAAGCTATCCTGGAGGTTTCATCGATTTTGGTCTCCCACGTGGAAAACTGGGGACATTAAGCTCTTTTTTTGGGGCGTTTAATGTGGCTTAACGTACAAAAAAGAGCCTATATGTGAACCAATTTCCCTCAAACTTGGCACAATAGAAGAGTCTATCAATTCCAACATATTCTGAAAATTTCAGATCATTTGGTAAATCACACCAAAAGTTATTCACATTAAGCTCTCTTTTGCAATCATAAAAACGCATAGCTTAATGTGAAAAGAGCTTAACGTACCAAAATGTGCCTAAACCTCAACCAATTGTCTTGAAACTTTGCACAGCCCAAGTTCTGCACTTACCAAAGCTATCCTGGAGGTTTCATCGATTTTGGGCTCCCACATGGAAAACTGGGGACATTAAGCTCTTTTTTTGGGGCGCTTAATGTGGCTTAACGTACAAAAAAGAGCCTATATGTGAACCAATTTCCCCCAAACTTGGCACAATAGAAGAGTCTATCAATTCCAACATATTCTGAAAATTTCAGATCATTTGGTAAATCACACCAAAAGTTATTCACATTAAGCTCTTTTTAGCAATCATAAAAACGCATAGCTTAATGTGAAAAGAGCTTAACGTACCAAAATGTGCCTAAACCTCAACCAATTGTCTTGAAACTTTGCACAGCCCAAGTTCTGCACTTCCCAAAGCTATCCTGGAGGTTTCATCGATTTTGGTCTTCCACGTGGAAAACTGGGGACATTAAGCTCTTTTTTTGGGGCGCTTAATGTGGCTTAACGTACAAAAAAGAGCCTATATGTGAACCAATTTCCCCCAAACTTGGCACAATAGAAGAGCCTATCAATTCCAACATATTCTGAAAATTTCAGATCATTTGGTAAATCACACCAAAAGTTATTCACATTAAGCTCTCTTTTGCAATCATAAAAACGCATAGCTTAATGTGAAAAGAGCTTAACGTACCAAAATGTGCCTAAACCTCAACTAATTGTCTTGAAACTTTGCACAGCCCAAGTTCTGCACTTCCCAAAGCTATCCTGGAGGTTTCATCGATTTTGGTCTCCCACGTGGAAAACTGGGGACATTAAGCTCTTTTTTTGGGGCGTTTAATGTGGCTTAACGTACAAAAAAGAGCCTATATGTGAACCAATTTCCCTCAAACTTGGCACAATAGAAGAGTCTATCAATTCCAACATATTCTGAAAATTTCAGATCATTTGGTAAATCACACCAAAAGTTATTCACATTAAGCTCTCTTTTGCAATCATAAAAACGCATAGCTTAATGTGAAAAGAGCTTAACGTACCAAAATGTGCCTAAACCTCAACCAATTGTCTTGAAACTTTGCACAGCCCAAGTTCTGCACTTCCCAAAGCTATCCTGGAGGTTTCATCGATTTTGGGCTCCCACATGGAAAACTGGGGACATTAAGCTCTTTTTTTGGGGCGCTTAATGTGGCTTAACGTACAAAAAAGAGCCTATATGTGAACCAATTTCCCCCAAACTTGGCACAATAGAAGAGTCTATCAATTCCAACATATTCTGAAAATTTCAGATCATTTGGTAAATCACACCAAAAGTTATTCACATTAAGCTCTTTTTAGCAATCATAAAAACGCATAGCTTAATGTGAAAAGAGCTTAACGTACCAAAATGTGCCTAAACCTCAACCAATTGTCTTGAAACTTTGCACAGCCCAAGTTCTGCACTTCCCAAAGCTATCCTGGAGGTTTCATCGATTTTGGTCTTCCACGTGGAAAACTGGGGACATTAAGCTCTTTTTTTGGGGCGCTTAATGTGGCTTAACGTACAAAAAAGAGCCTAGATGTGAACCAATTTCCCCCAAACTTGGCACAATAGAAGAGCCTATCCATTTCAACATATTCTGAAAATTTCAGAATATGTTGGAATTGATAGGCTCTTCTATTGTGCCAAGTTTGGGGGAAATTGGTTCACATCTAAGCTCTTTTTTGTACGTTAAGCCACATTAAGCGCCCCAAAAAAAGAGCTTAATGTCCCCAGTTTTCCACGTGGGAGACCAAAATCGATGAAACCTCCAGGATAGCTGAGGGAAGTGCAGAACTTGGACTGTGCAAAGTTTCAAGACAATTGGTTGAGGTTTAGGCACATTTTAGTACGTTAAGCTCTTTTCACATTAAGCTATGCGTTTTTATGATTGCTAAAAAGAGCTTAATGTGAATAACTTTTGGTGTGATTTACCAAATGATCTGAAATTTTCAGAATATGTTGGAATTGATAGACTTTTCTATTGTGCCAAGTTTGGGGGAAATTGGTTCACATATAGGCTCTTTTTTGTACGTTAAGCCACATTAAGCGCCCCAAAAAAAGAGCTTAATGTCCCCAGTTTTCCGTGTGGGAGCCCAAAATCGATGAAACCTCCAGGATAGCTTTGTGAAGTGCAGAACTTGGGCTGTGCAAAGTTTCAAGACAATTGGTTGAGGTTTAGGCACATTTTAGTACGTTAAGCTCTTTTCACATTAAGCTATGCGTTTTTATGATTGCTAAAGAGAGCTTAATGTGAATAACTTTTGGTGTGATTTACCAAATGATCTGAAATTTTCAGAATATGTTGGAATTGATAGGCTCTTCTATTGTGCCAAGTTTGGGGGAAATTGGTTCACATATAGGCTCTTTTTTGTACGTTAAGCCACATTAAGCTCCCCAAAAAAAGAGCTTAATGTCCCCAGTTTTCCACGTGGGAGACCAAAATCGATGAAACCTCCAGGATAGCTTTGGGAAGTGCAGAACTTGGGCTGTGCAAAGTTTCAAGACAATTGGTTGAGGTTTAGGCACATTTTGGTACGTTAAGCTCTTTTCACATTAAGCCATGCGTTTTTATGATTGCTAAAAAGAGCTTAATGTGAATAACTTTTGGTGTGATTTACCAAATGATCTGAAATTTTCAGAATATGTTGGAATTGATAGACTTTTCTATTGTGCCAAGTTTGGGGGAAATTGGTTCACATATAGGCTCTTTTTTGTACGTTAAGCCACATTAAGCGCCCCAAAAAAAGAGCTTAATGTCCCCAGTTTTCCGTGTGGGAGCCCAAAATCGATGAAACCTCCAGGATAGCTTTGTGAAGTGCAGAACTTGGGCTGTGCAAAGTTTCAAGACAATTGGTTGAGGTTTAGGCACATTTTAGTACGTTAAGCTCTTTTCACATTAAGCTATGCGTTTTTATGATTGCTAAAGAGAGCTTAATGTGAATAACTTTTGGTGTGATTTACCAAATGATCTGAAATTTTCAGAATATGTTGGAATTGATAGGCTCTTCTATTGTGCCAAGTTTGGGGGAAATTGGTTCACATATAGGCTCTTTTTTGTACGTTAAGCCACATTAAGCTCCCCAAAAAAAGAGCTTAATGTCCCCAGTTTTCCACGTGGGAGACCAAAATCGATGAAACCTCCAGGATAGCTTTGGGAAGTGCAGAACTTGGGCTGTGCAAAGTTTCAAGACAATTGGTTGAGGTTTAGGCACATTTTGGTACGTTAAGCTCTTTTCACATTAAGCCATGCGTTTTTATGATTGCTAAAAAGAGCTTAATGTGAATAACTTTTGGTGTGATTTACCAAATGATCTGAAATTTTCAGAATATGTTGGAATATATAGACTCTTCTATTGTGCCAAGTTTGGGGGAAATTGGTTCACATATAGGCTCTTTTTTGTACGTTAAGCCACATTAAGCTCCCCAAAAAAAGAGCTTAATGTCCCCAGTTTTCCGTGTGGGAGACCAAAATCGATGAAACCTCCAGGATAGCTTTGGGAAGTGCAGAACTTGAACTGTGCAAAGTTTCAAGACAATTGGTTGAGGTTTAGGCACATTTTGGTACATTAAGCTCTTTTCACATTAAGCTATGCGTTTTTATGATTGCTAAAGAGAGCTTAATGTGAATAACTTTTGGTGTGATTTACCAAATGATCTGAAATTTTCAGAATATGTTGGAATTGATAGGCTCTTCTATTGTGCCAAGTTTGGGGGAAATTGGTTTACATCTAAGCTCTTTTTGTACGTTAAGCCACATTAAGCGCACCAAAAAAAGAGCTTAATGTCCCCAGTTTTCCGTGTGGGAGACCAAAATCGATGAAACCTCCAGGATAGCTGAGGGAAGTGCAGAACTTGGGCTGTGCAAAGTTTCAAGACAATTGGTTGAGGTTTAGGCACATTTTGGTACGTTAAGGTCTTTTCACATTAAGCTATGCTTTTTTATGATTGCAAAATAGAGCTTAATGTGAATAACTTTTGGTGTGATTTACCAAATGATCTGAAATTTTCAGAATATGTTGTAATGGATAGACTCTTCTATTGTGCCAAGTTTGGGGGAAATTGGTTCACATCTAGGCTCTTTTTTGTACGTTAAGCCACATTAAGCGCCCCAAAAAAAGAGCTTAATGTCCCCAGTTTTCCGTGTGGGAGACCAAAATCGATGAAACCTCCAGGATAGCTTTGGGAAGTGCAGAACTTGGGCTGTGCAAAGTTTCAAGACAATTGGTTGAGGTTTAGGCACATTTTGGTACGTTAACCGCTTGCCGCCCGCCCGCCGTCATATGACGGCGGAGCGGAGCGACCATTATCCTGGGCCGCCGTCATATGACGGCGGCACTTTAAGCAGGGCAGGCGCGCGATCGCGTGCGCGCCGCCCTGCACTGCCGGTGTCGGGGTGTCCCCGGGACACCCCCCGTCACCGGCAGGGGGGAAACAGCCAATGGGCGTGGCTGTTTCCCACGTGATCGGCTGTGTTCCAATGACACAGCCGATCACAATGAAGGCGCCCATCAGATGACCGCTCATGCGCGATCGGGAGCGCGCAGCGCGGTCATGTCGGTGGCACTGTGTTCCGTAGGAACACAGCTGTCACCGGCGGTAGTAAACAGTCACTTGACAGTGACTGTTTACTATGTGATCGGCTGTGAATCCATTCACAGCCGATCACAAAATGTAAACAAAGAGCAGTAACTCACTGTTACTAGCTCTTCTCTCCTCATACAGTTTCCAGTATGAGGGGAGAAGAGCTAGAAATAGTGAGTTACTGCTCTGTGTACCTGCAAAAAGTAAAATCACACTAATAAATGTCCCCACACAGTCCTCAGCCCCCCCCAATGTCACCTGTCACCCAACAGTCACCTCATCAGTGCCCAGAAATTGACACCCATAACGTTCACATGTGAGCGCAGCGATCGCGGGCAGAATCACTGCGATTCTGCCCGCGATCCGGAAATCATTGCAAATCGCGGGACGCCTGTGCGTTGCCCCTGATTTGCAATAGCACCCCAAACGCTGTGCGATGTTGCCGCCATTTCCGCCTGCCGAATCGCGGTAACATTGCGCAAACATCGCATGACGCCCAAAAAAGGTACAAGAGTTTTTATTTGGAGCGTCATGCGTTGTTTGCGCGATGTTGCCGCGATTCGGCAGGCGGAAATCGCAGCAACATCGCACAGCATTTGGGGTGCTATTGCAAATCACGGGCAACACACAGGCGCCCCGCAATTTGCAATGATTTCTGGATCACGGGCGGAATCGCAGTGATTCTGCCCGTGATCGCTATGCTCACATGTGAACATAGCCTAAAGTTCACCGGTCACCAGAGACTGCCATCAGTACCGCCGTGCACCATCGCCGTCACCTGTCACCCATCAGTGACCATCGCCCGTCACCTGTCACCCCATCAATCACCGTCACCTGTCACCCCATCAGTCATCGTCACCTGTCACCCCATCAGTCATCGTCACTTGTCACCCCATCAATCATCGTCATATGTCACCCCGTCAGTGACTGTCATCTGTCACCCCATCAATCATCGTCACCTGTCACCCCATCAATCATCGTCACCTGTCACCTCATCAATCATCATCACCTGTCACCTCATCGTCACCTGTCACCCCATCAGTCATCGTCACCTGTCACCCCATCAGTCATCGTCACCTGTCACCCCGTCAGTCATCGTCACCTGTTTGCCATATACATGCAATCACTTACTGACCGCCTAACGACTATATGCGTCGGCCATTAAAAGCTAAATACTGGGGTTATGGCAGCAGATAGCCCCCATAACCCCGGTATTTTTTGAAACGGCGGGCGGTCGGCTTTCAGATAAGGGTGGTCCCAGTGGCGGATTCGCCGCGGAATTACCCTTACGGTGCAGGGGAAGAGGTGCCCCCCCCCTCCTGCCGCGTCCCAGACGTTTTCCCAGCTTACCGGACCCGCCGGCAGCGGGGAAAACTATCCGGTCCCGGATCCTCAGAGACAGGAAGTCGAGTGAGGGCAAGATGGCCCTCACTCAACTCTATGGTCTTGGAGGACCGGAGCTACGTCAAAAGACGTTGCCTAGCAACCGGATTAAAGGGCCGCTTTTTTTTTTTGCTTTTTTTTTTTCCTCTTTCAACAATTTTTTTTTTTTTTTTCCTTTATTAGTGTAGTTGTGAGGTGTGAGGTCTTTTTGACCCCAGATCTCACAATAAAGAGGACCTGTCATGCCTATTTCTATTACAAGGGATGTTTACATTCCTTGTAATAGGAATAAAAATGATCAAAACATTTTTTTTTTTAAACTGTGTAAAAATAAAAAAATAATAAATAAAATAAATAGGAAAAAAAAAAAAAAAAAAAAATTAAAGCGCCCTGTCCCCGTTAGCTCGCGCGCAGAAGCAAATGCATACGCAAGTCCCGCCCACATATGTAAACGGTGTTCAAACCATACATGTGAGGTATCGCCGCGATCGTTAGAGCGAGTGCAATAATTTGAGCCCTAGACCTCCTCTGTAACTCTAAGCTAGTAACCTGCAGAAATTTTTAAAATGTTGCCTATGGGGATTTTTAAGTACCAATGTTTGGCGCCATTCTGTGAGCATGCGCAATTTTGAAGCATGACATGTTGGGTATCTAATTACTCAGCGTAACATTATCTTTCACATTATGGAAAAAAATTGGGCTAAATTTACTGTTTTCTTATTTTTTAGTTAAAAAAAGTGAATTTTTTTCAAAAAAATCGCATTTGGAAGACTGCTGCGCAAATATGGTGTGATAAAAAATATTGCAACGATCTCCATTTTATTCTCTAGGGTCTCTGCTAAAAAAAAATATATAATGTTTGGGGGTTCAAAGTAGTTTTCTAGCAAAAAAAATGATTTTAGCTTGTAAACACCAAGTGTCAAAAATAGGCCCAGTCTTAAAGTGGATAAATGGACAACTTTGTGTAAAGCGCTACTTGGATGTTAGGCCTATGTATGTGGCCAGGCTGTGAAAAAGTGTTACACATGTGGTATCGCCATACTCAGGAGGAATAGCAGAATGTATTTTGGGGTGCAAGTTTTGCTATGTACATGCGATGTGTTAGAAATATTGCATAAATGGACAGCTTTGTGTAAAAAAAAATGTGTTTTCATTTTCTTTCCACATTTTCCAAAAACTTGTGGAAAAAAATGACATATTCAAAAGACTCATTATGCCTCAAAAATTATACGTTGGGCTGTTTGCTTTCCAAAATGGGGTCATTTTATGGGGGTTTCCATTGTCCTGGTGCTCCAGGGCCTTCAAAAGTGCGATAGGTTGTTAGGAAATGATATGTGTAATTTGTGCTCCTAGAATGCCGGACGCTGCTACTCGGATGTTAGGCCTCTGTATGTGGCCAGGCTGTGAAAAAGTCTCACACATGTGGTATCGCCATACTCAGGAGGAGTAGTAGAATGTGTTTTGGGGTGTAGTTGCAAGTATACATGTGCTGTGTGAGAGAAATAACCTGTTAATACGGCAATTTGTAAAAAATAAAAAATAAAAAAAAATAAATCTTCATTTTGCAAAGCATTGTGGGAAAAAATTACAACTTCAAAAAACTCATCATGCCCCTTATTAAATACCTTGGAATGTCTACTTTCCAAAAAGGGATCATTTGGGGGGTATTTGTACTTTCTTGACCTTTTAGTGTCTCAAGAAATGAGATAGGCCTTCAGTACATCAGGTGTGATCAAGTGTGATCAATTTTCAATGAATAGCACCATAACTTGTGGACTCTATAACTTTCACAAAGACCAAATAATATACACTTATTTGTTTTTTTTTTACCAAAGATAAGTAGCAGTATAAATTTTGGCCAAAATTTGTGAAGAAAAATGACTAATTTGCAAAATTTTATGACAGAAACAAAGAAAAATGCGTTTTTTTCACGATATTTTCAGTCTTTTTTTATTTATAGCACAAAAAATAAAAAACCCAGTATTGATCAAATACCATCAAAAGAAAGCTCTATTTGTGTGAAAAAAAGGACACAATTTTTGTATGGGTACAGTGTTGCATGACTGAGTAATTCTCAGTCAAAGTGTGAGAGCGCTGAAAGCTGAAAATCGGTCTGGGCAGGAAGGGGGTGAAAGTGCACTGTAGGCAAGTGGTTAAGCTCTTTTCACATTAAGCCATGCGTTTTTATGATTGCTAAAAAGAGTTTAATGTGAATAACTTTTGGTGTGATTTACCAAATGATCTGAAATTTTCAGAATATGTTGGAATATATAGACTCTTCTATTGTGCCAAGTTTGGGGGAAATTGGTTCACATATAGGCTCTTTTTTGTACGTTAAGCCACATTAAGCTCCCCAAAAAAAGAGCTTAATGTCCCCAGTTTTCCGTGTGGGAGACCAAAATCGATGAAACCTCCAGGATAGCTTTGGGAAGTGCAGAACTTGAACTGTGCAAAGTTTCAAGACAATTGGTTGAGGTTTAGGCACATTTTGGTACATTAAGCTCTTTTCACATTAAGCTATGCGTTTTTATGATTGCTAAAGAGAGCTTAATGTGAATAACTTTTGGTGTGATTTACCAAATGATCTGAAATTTTCAGAATATGTTGGAATTGATAGGCTCTTCTATTGTGCCAAGTTTGGGGGAAATTGGTTTACATCTAAGCTCTTTTTGTACGTTAAGCCACATTAAGCGCACCAAAAAAAGAGCTTAATGTCCCCAGTTTTCCGTGTGGGAGACCAAAATCGATGAAACCTCCAGGATAGCTGAGGGAAGTGCAGAACTTGGGCTGTGCAAAGTTTCAAGACAATTGGTTGAGGTTTAGGCACATTTTGGTACGTTAAGGTCTTTTCACATTAAGCTATGCGTTTTTATGATTGCAAAATAGAGCTTAATGTGAATAACTTTTGGTGTTATTTACCAAATGATCTGAAATTTTCAGAATATGTTGGAATTGATAGGCTCTTCTATTGTGCCAAGTTTGGGGGAAATTGGTTTACATCTAAGCTCTTTTTGTACGTTAAGCCACATTAAGCGCACCAAAAAAAGAGCTTAATGTCCCCAGTTTTCCGTGTGGGAGACCAAAATCGATGAAACCTCCAGGATAGCTGAGGGAAGTGCAGAACTTGGGCTGTGCAAAGTTTCAAGACAATTGGTTGAGGTTTAGGCACATTTTGGTACGTTAAGGTCTTTTCACATTAAGCTATGCGTTTTTATGATTGCAAAATAGAGCTTAATGTGAATAACTTTTGGTGTGATTTACCAAATGATCTGAAATTTTCAGAATATGTTGTAATGGATAGACTCTTCTATTGTGCCAAGTTTGGGGGAAATTGGTTCACATCTAGGCTCTTTTTTGTACGTTAAGCCACATTAAGCGCCCCAAAAAAAGAGCTTAATGTCCCCAGTTTTCCGTGTGGGAGACCAAAATCGATGAAACCTCCAGGATAGCTTTGGGAAGTGCAGAACTTGGGCTGTGCAAAGTTTCAAGACAATTGGTTGAGGTTTAGGCACATTTTGGTACGTTAAGCTCTTTTCACATTAAGCCATGCGTTTTTATGATTGCTAAAAAGAGCTTAATGTGAATAACTTTTGGTGTGATTTACCAAATGATCTGAAATTTTCAGAATATGTTGTAATGGATAGACTCTTCTATTGTGCCAAGTTTGGGGGAAATTGGTTCACATCTAGGCTCTTTTTTGTACGTTAAGCCACATTAAGCACCCCAAAAAAAGAGCTTAATGTCCCCAGTTTTCCACGTGGGAGACCAAAATCGATGAAACCTCCAGGATAGCTTTGGGAAGTGCAGAACTTGGGCTGTGCAAAGTTTCAGGATAATTGGTTGAGGTTAAGGCACATTTTGGTACATTAAGCTCTTTTCACATTAAGCTAAGGACATTAAACGTTTTAGTATTGTACAAAAATAGCTTAATGTGAATAACTTTTGGTGTGATTTACCAAATGAGCTAAAATTTTCAGACTATCTTAGCACAAATAGAGTCTTCTATTGTGTGAAGTTTGGGGGAAATTGGTTAACATCTAAGCTCTTTTTTGTACGTTAAGCCACATTAAGCTCCCCAAAAAACAAGCTTAATGTCCCCAGTTTGCCTCCTGGAAGACCAAACTACATGAAACTTCTAGGATATATTAGAACAGTTAAAAACTTAGTCTGTGCAAAGTTTCAGGGCAATTGGTTATGGTTTAGGCACTTTATTACACATTAAGCTACATTAAGCCATTTTCACATTAAATGTTTTAGTATGTCCCCACCTTACAATACCATACCATGCTATACATTTACACAAACAAATAACACTGAACAATTGTGCCCTATAGCTTCTATATGAGCGTCAAAATAACAAAAGCATACAGAATCCACAAATCTGCAGACATCCTGTATAATGGAGTCTATTATTAGTATTTTCTATGAAATGGCTTGTAGCATGCTAAAACCTACATCGATCAGTTAACACACTACCCATATAACACCCCATTGTTTCACTATTCATTTGGAACTATGTGCTCTATACCAATTGAAAAAACACACTTAAAAGGAGGGAAGAAGTTCTGCTAAGGTGGGGATTTTCAATTAATAGCTAAATTAGATTTTCTTGTTTAATTTCCATAAATATAGGTATTGCCGTTGCCTTCATCTTTTACAATTTGCTATATTTCTAGGCTACCAGGGTCACCTTTCAGCTAAACTACTTGAAGAGTCAATGACTTGAAATTAGTGTTGCGTTTGAACTCTTAACATACACAATTGTTCCAAATTAGGGACTTCCCAGGTACTGTAAGGCTTGGTTCACACCTATGAAGGTTGCAGTTTGCATATTCCAGGTGCATTTTGCCTTTTTCCATACATGTTTTTGATCCATTGAAGTCTATGGAACCAAATACCAGAAAAAAGTCCCTGGCCCTTTCCATAAAATGTATAGATGTGAATAAGACCCATAGGAAACCATGTTAAATGGACTGTAGTATGTTTCTGCAAAACTGTAAACGCACTAAAAAATGCATAGGTGTAAACCAGGCCTAAGTGGTATTAATTGTAGTATAAAGAATCAGTATTGTCTGGGTGTTAGATAGTGAAGGGAGTGCAGGAATTTCTGTCATCACAGATTTACTTCATGTGGCAATCCTAGATCACATTTTTATCTACAATTCAGTGTTCTTCAAATACATACAATCTGGATCAGGTAGAAGCAGATATAGTAGATCCAGTCATGTGGAATAATGAAAAATTATATTGGTGAAAAACTATTGTCCTGTTCTAGGTCAGCTGCCTGTTTTTTCCTTGGCTCATTCCAACCTCCAATGTGTCATACATTCAGAAAACACAGACATCACACTGGAAATATTTCCCCTCAGCTAAGAGATCGAGAACACCAGACCTGGGCTCCAATCTAGGGTACTTTTTAGCTTACAAAGAGCCTATTCTTGGAGCATTTCCAAGAGACATGCATCAGAGAATTCTGAGTTTTGTCTGAAACAATAAACGATATTAACATCATCTTTAGTAAAAAGAATAAGAAAGTCATACGTTTGTGGTTCCTGAGCTCCTCTATTAAAAAATGAGCCTCTTCTTGGATTCTCTCTTCAATGCTTCTTTTTCCCATCCCAAAATTCCTCAGTGTCATCAATGTGAATCGACGTAGCTGTTTCCATCGTTCTCCATTGCTCAGGATTACCCCTTTGGACCAAAAGAAAGCGTTGACATTATTATAAAGATATAAAAATGGTTTTCTACAGATATAAAGTGCTACTTTCACACCTATATATGTGTAGGTGTGTATATATACCCCTATACAGAAGTTCAGATGTTTTGCCTGCCTCCAAAGAACCCAAAAAAATGCCTGCAAGAACAAACCTGGGCATTTTTTTGGGGCATTTTTTTGGGTTCTTTGGAGGCAGGCAAAACATCTGAACTTCTGTATAGGGGTATATAAAAACACACACTTATATGTATATATACCCATACACATATATAGGTGTGAAAGGAGCAGAACACTATACTTTTGCTAATGAAATAATTTGCACTAATATGGCTACGCTCCCAACACACCTATATATGTGTAAGTGTAATATACATATAAGTGTGTGTGTATATATACCCATATACAGAAGTTCAGATGTTTTGCCTGCCTCCAAAGAACCCAAAAAAATGCCTGCAAGAACAAACCTGGGCATTTTTTTTTTGGCGCTGGCATTTTTTTTGGCATTTTTTTGGGTTCTTTGGAGGCAGGCAAAACATCTGAACTTCTGTATAGGGGTATATATACACACACACACTTATATGTATTTTACATTTACACATATATAGGTGTGTTGGGAGCGGAGCCATATTAGTGCAAATTATTTCATTAGCAAAAGTATACTGTTCTGCTCCTTTCACACCTATATATGTGTATGGGTATATATACATATAAGTGTGTGTTTTTATATACCCCTATACAGAAGTTCAGATGTTTTGCCTGCCTCCAAAGAACCCAAAAAAATGCCAAAAAAAATGCCAGTGCCAAAAAAATGCCAGCGCCAAAAAAAAAATGCCCAGGTTTGTTCTTGCAGGCGTTTTTTTGGGGTTCTTTGGAGGCAGGCATGACATCTGAACTTCTGTATAAGGGTATATATACACACCTACACATATATAGGTGTGAAAGTAGCAGAACACTATACTTTTGCTAATTAAATAATTTGCACTAATATGGCTACGCTCCTAACACACCTATATATGTGTAAGTGTAAAATACACATCAGTGTGTGTGTATATATATACCCCTATACAGAAGTTCAGATGTTTTGCCTGCCTCCAAAGAACCCAAAGAACAGGTACACTTTTTAGACCCCCCCAGATACTAAATCCAAAGTCAAAATCAAAAAATCTCTTTTTTTTTTTTCAATAATTGTCTCTCTATCAAAAATGACAATTTTTAAGAACTTTTTTGTGTGATTAATAGTCCCTGGGGCATGACCCAGAACCCTAGGCACTTTTTGGGGGCATTTATTGGGTTTTAGGGCCTCAAAATGGTGTTTTTTGATTACCGAAGTTCGGGTCCCATTGATTTCAATGGGGTTCTGAAATCCGGGCCGAACTTTCGGGAAGTTTGGATGTTCTGGCCGAACCGAACTTTTGAAAAGTTCAATCATCCCTACTCTATACACCACCACAATGGATTTGAAATGAAACAAAATGTGCTTTAACTGCAGAGTTTCAGCTTTAATTTGAGGGTATTTACATATTTACATCCACATCAGGTGAACGGTGTAGGAATTACAACACTTTGTATATGGGCCTCCCACTTTTTAAGGGACCAAAAGTAATAGGACAGATTAACAATCATAAATCAAACTTTCACTTTTTAATACTTGGTTGCAAATCCTTTGCAGTCAATTACAACCTGAAGTCTTGAATGCATAGACATCACCAGACGCTGGGTTTCATCCCTGGTGATGCTCTGCCAGGCATCTACTGCAACTGTCTTCAGTTCCTGCTTGTTCTTGGGGCATTTTCCCTTTAGTTTTGTCTTCAGCAAGTGAAATGCATGCTCAATCGGATTCAGGTCAGGTGATTGACTTGGCCATTGTATAACACTCCACTTCTTTCCCTTAAAAAACTCTTTGGATGCTTTCGCAGTATGCTTCGGATCATTGTCCATCTGCACTGTGAAGCGCCGTCCAATGAGTTCTGAAGCATTTGGCTGAATATGAGCAGATTATATTGCCCGAAACACTTCAGAATTCATCCTGCTGCTTTTGTCAGCAGTCACATCATCAATAAATACAAGAGAACCAGTTCCATTGGCAGCCATACATGCCCACGCCATGACACTACCACCACCATGCTTCACTGATGAGGTGGTATGCTTTGGATCATGAACTGTTCCTTTTCTTCTCCATACTCTTCTCTTCCCATCACTCTGGTACAAGTTCATCTTGGTCTCATCTGTCCATAGGATGTTGTTCCAGAACTGTGAAGGCTTTTTTAGATGTTGTTTGGCAAACTCTAATCTGGCCTTCCTGTTTTTGAGGCTCACCAATGGTTTACATCTTGTGGTGAACCCTCTGCATTCACTCTGGTGAAGTCTTCTCTTGATTGTTGACTTTGACATGCATACACCTACCTCCTGGACAGTGTTGGGGTAGTTACTCAAAAAATGTAACTAGTTACTAGTTACTTCTGTAAATTGTAATGAGATTACTTTACTAGTTACTGCATTTGAAAAGTAACTTCACTACTTATTACTTTACTTTCCTCTTTCTTAATTGACCGTGTAGAAGAAGATACATGACACTCTTTCTGCATAGAGTTTATTGTATAAACACAGGCTTTGGGAAAGATGAGAACAAAACCTGAAAAAACAGAATAAAACATAAAGTGCAATAAAAAGTCATAAACTTCATCCCTCTCTATTCTTCGAAATAACGATTGTATCGCACGGCTTGGGTAACGCAGGAAAGCGCGTTCCTATAGTCTAGTAAAGTAGTGTAGTTACCAATATTAGTATTGTAACTAGTTACTTTACTTAGTTACCAAAAAAAGTAATGTAGTTACTGTAATTAGTTACTTTGTAACTAGTTACCCCCAACACTGCTCCTGGAGAGTGTTCTTGATCTGGCCAACTGTTGTGAAGGGTGTTTTCTTCATCAGGGAAAAAATTATTCGGTCATCCACCACAGTTGTTTTCCGTGGTCTTCCGGGTCTTTTGGTGTTGCTGAGCTCACCGGTGCATTCTTTCTTTTTAAGGATGTTCCAAACAGTTGATTTGGCCACACCTAATGTTTTTGCTATCTCTCTGATGGGTTTGTTTTGTTTTTTTTCAGCCTAATGATGGCTTGCTTCACCGATAGTGACAGTTCTTTGGATCTCATATTGAGAGTTGACAGATCAACAGATTCCAAATGAAAACAGCACACTTGAAATGAACTTTGGACCTTTTATCTGCTCCTTGTAAATGGGATAATGAGGGAATAACACACACCTGGCCATGGAACAGCTGAGCAGCCAATCGTCCCATTACTTTTGGTCCCTTAAAAAGTGGGAGGCACAGATACAAACTGTTGTAATTCCTACAAATTTCACCTGATTTTGATGTAAATACCCTCAAATTAAAGCTGAAAGTCTGCAGTTAAAGGACATCTTGTTTGTTTCATTTCAAATCCATTGTGGTGGTGTATAGAGCCAAAAAGATTAGAATTGTGTTGATGTCCCAATATTAATGGACCTGACTATATATATATATATATATACACAAACAAACACACTAATACTACTGCTTGCCTGCCCCCTTCCTGGATTTACACAGACACACACATATATATATATAGTGTTTGTGTAAATCCAGGAAGGGAACAGGCAGCCAGACTAAAGCCCCGTACACACGTACCGATTGTCGGCCGAACGATCGGCCGTCTTTTGTCCAGGGCTGTTGTGTCTGTTGAAAACTGCAAAAGACTGCACACGAATTTTGTCGGCCAACAACAGCCGACTGCAGAAGTGATGTCATGTGATGGTTAACTTTCCTTGTCTTTTTTCTTTTCTGAGCATGCCCAGTCTTGCAAATCTGCTGTCTGTCGGCCGAAATCTGTACTGACTGACAATCGGCCGTTCTGGTGTTGGCCAACAAAAATTTTAATGTCTACACGACAGATTCTTTTCGGCCGAAAGTGCGCTGTCGGCTGTCGGAAGCATCATACTAACAAGCCTACAATCGGCGGATCGGTCGTCGGCCAAATATTTACGGCCGACAATCGGTACGTGTGTATGGGGCTTTAGTGAAGGGAGTTTTCTGTAGCATATTTGTCAAGCACAGAATCACAGAACATGTAAAATAAAGGCAAAGTGGTTGGAAGGAAGCTTCAGAATGGCAAAGATGTTTTTATTACGAATCATGTGAGCAGACTGCAGTTCCTCTTTAATGGACCTTTTTATCTTGCCCTGTATGGGGCATGGGAAGGGTCATAGTAAACCCCCAATATTAAGGATTTGTAATAAAATGTATGCAATGAAAATCATAAGCTAGAAGACAGAGGTTGGAAATCCAAGGGGACCATAATGCATTTGTTATGGTAGTTCATCAATTTGAACCAACATTTGAATCAACATTTTCTCTCTATGAGGAAAATAAAAGCAGGCTATACTGGAAGTTGCTAGAAAAGCATAAAAGTTAAACCAGGAGTTACCGTATGCATTGAAGAATCTGTCCACTGTTGGCATATGGCCGCGGTTGCTGAATTCATCTCCATGGTCAATAAGAACCTCTTTCACCATTTGGTAGCTGCAGAGGATTACTACTGGGCGCGATCCAAAATACAGAGTATATATTGAGCCGTATTTCTCTTTTAGCTGAAATTATACAGACAGAAAAAAAATCTGTTTTAAACTAAAAGTGATTGTGAAGTATTTTTTTTCAAATAACCAAAATGTTATACTTACCTCCTCTGTGTAATGATTATGCACAGAGCAGCCCCGATCCTCCTCTTCTCGGGCACCAATCAGCGCTCCTGGCTCCTTCTCTTCTTGGTATGCCACCATAGGAATCCACTTCCTAGTGTGGCACACCTGCAGACTTGATTCTGTGCTGTGTTGTCTGCACCTGTTTGGAGAGACAGAGCGGCTTGTCCCTGCTCAGAGATGTATAGTAACTAAGTAGAACTACTTCACTACTGTACTTAAGTACTGAAAGGCGGTATCTGTACTTTCCTAGAGTAGAATTTTTTTCTCCTACTTCCACTTTTACTTCACTACATTTTTTCAATGATTTCAATACTTCTACTCCGATATTTTTTTTTTGTGCTGCATAGTTACTCGTTACTGTTATAAAAATGACCACTGCCAGAACAGTAGATGGCAGGTTTCATGAAGCTCAAAACATGTGTATTATCAGCGCATACGAAAATAAAAGCTACTGTATGTATAAATAAAGCTGCACTTGAAATAATAAAAAACAATATCATGTTCAAACTTTTGACTTCTTTCTTTAATAACTACATAACACAGTACTTGTACTTTTACTTTCAGTACTTGAGTAGCAATTTTTTTTTCAAAACTACTGGTACTTTTACTTTCAGTACTTGAGTAGCAAAATTTAAAAAAAAAAACTACTTGCAATACTTAAGTACAAAAAATGTTGAATACTTTAATACTTCTACTCAAGTCACTTTTTGATCGAGCACTTCCACTTCTACTCAAGTCACTTTTTGATCGAGCACTTGTACTTTTACTCAAGTATGGGTTCCGAGTACTTTATACAACTCTGTCCCTGCTCTTGTCACAAGAATTGATTGACAGCAGCAGGAACCAGTGGGTCTCACTGCTATCAATTTAGCTCTGTGAGGAGGGAGAGAGCAGAGAGAGCTGCTGCTCTTGGGCACTGTGCTGGATCGAGAATGGGCTCAGGTAAGCATAATGGGGGGCTGGCGGGGGGGGGGACTACAAACAGAAGGTTTTTTACCCTAATGCATTAATGTAAAAAAACCTTCTACCTTTACAACCACTTTAATGTAGTTATTTGCAGCAAGTGACTGGTGTAGTTGTAAAAGAATATGATGACAAATAACCACTTCTGGACCGGAAGGATTTGCCCCCTTAATGACCAGGCCATTTTCGGCTATTCGGCACTGCGTTATTTTAACGGACAATTGCGTGGTCGTGCGATGCTGTACCCAAATAAAATTAATGTACTTTTTTTCGCCACAAATAGAATTTTTTTTTTTTGCTGGTATTTGATCACCACTGTGATTTTTATTTTTTGCACTATAAATAAAAAAAGAGCGACAATTCTGGGGGAGAAAAAAAACAATATTTTTTACTTTCTGCTATCGAACATTCTCAATAAAAAAAAATGTAAAAATCTAATTTGTTCATCCATTTAGGCCAATTTGTATTCTGCTACATATTTTTGGTAAACAAAATCGCAATAAGCGTATTTTGATTGGTAAGCGCAAAAGTTATCCTGTCTACAAACTAGGGGAAAGATTTATGTCATTTTTATTTCATTATTTTTTTACTAGTAATGGCGGCAATCTGCAAATTTTAGCGGGACTGCGACATTGCAGCGGGCAGATCGGACACCTAACTGACATTTTTAACACTTTTATGGGGACCAGTGACATTACTACATTAATCAGTGCTTACAATATGCACTGTTACTATTATAATGACACTGGCAGGGAAGGGGTTAACCTAGGGGTGATTAAAGGGTTAAGTGTGAGCCTAGGGGAGTGTTTTCTAACTGTGGGGGGAGGGACTTGTGAAATGATCATAGAGACCTGTGTTCCTATATAGAAGGATCACAAGCGCTCAGTGATCATTTCAGAGAGAACAACGGTCAGCTGTGTTTACAACAGCTGACCGTTGTTTTCTCTGAGCGCAGAGCAATCGCAGGTTTCCAGCAGCACTCACGGCCGCCGGCCCCATGGATCAGCATCCCAGTTGCCTAGTGGGTGCAGGAGCTTACCCCCATAAGCACTCCCTCGGATCGCTGTACAGGTACGGTGATTTGGGCAGCCGAGCCAGCCTTCCGCAGTATATTAGCGGCGGGCAGTTGGCAAGTGGTTAACCACTTTCCACAAAACTACATACCTGTAAGGGCTCTTTCACACGGGCGGTCCGATCAGATCCGCCTGTCAGTTTTTTAGGCGGATCTGATCGGATCCTCTATGCAGCTCTATGGGGCAGCGGGTGTCAGCGGAGGTCACCTCCGCTGACACCCGCTGCCATCCGCATCCGATCCTGTGCTGAAATCTGGACGGATGGAAACCCTATTTTTCCATCCATTCAGTAATCGGAGCGGAGCAGATCTGATGAGAGCGGACAAGCGGTCCGCTCTCCTCCCATCCCCCATAGAGGGCAGCGGGTGCTGAGACACCTCCCTCTCCGCTCTGCAAGCGGAGACGGAGCTGTCATCCGCCCGGCTCAGCGGGGATCGCGGATCGATCCCCGCTGAGCAACACGGATCCGCCTGCGAAGGCGGACCGTGTGAAAGAAGCCTTAGTCACTTCGTTGAAGTGGTTATAACGAGGTGATGCCTGCAGCTGATCAAAGCTGATTCTGGCTTTGTTTTAGAGTCCGACCAGCCTGTGGACATGCAGCTGCAGGCTTCACCCAAGTAAAGTTTTTTACAGCGGACGGTCAGCTTTCAGGTGATAACAATCAATGCGGCTAAGTAACCACTTAAGCCTCGTACACACGCACCGATTGTTGGCCGACCGCGAGGCCGTCTTTTGTCCAGTGTTGTTGTGTCGGTTGAAATGTGCTCTAGACTGCACACGAATTTTGTCGGCCAACAACAACCAACTGCAGAAGTGATGTCATGTTCTGGTCTACTTTTCGTGTGTTTTTTCTTCTCTGAGCATGCCCAGTCTTGCTCAACTGATTTTTGTCTGCCGAAATCTGTACTGACTGAGGAGCAATCAGCCGTTCTGTTGACGGCCAACAAAAATTTTATAGCATGCACACCAGATTTTGTTCGGCCGAAAAGTCGCAGTCGGTAGCATCATACTAACAAGCCGATAATCGGCCGATCAGGCTGCAGCCGAAAATTCACGGCCAACAATCGGTACGTGTGTACGAGGCTTTGCCATTATCACAAGAAGCGGGGAGACCTTCAGCCACTCCGCCTGGGGTCTTCTGTCCCACCGGGAGACCCGAGCGAGCAGCTGGCATGTCCACTGGCTGGTCGGACTCTAAAACAAAGCCGGAATAAGCTTTTATCGGGTCTCCGATGTAATAATCTGGAAGCAACTTCACTTCCGGTTTAATCGGCTGCCAACGGCGCAGATTTAGAAAAATCCAATGTATTCAAAAATGCAGATTTTGGTGTTTTGAATACTTTGAAGTGCAGTGGACGGGTTTGGGGTCAGATCCCTCCATAAAGAGTACCTGTCACTGCCTATTACTGTCAGAAGGGATTTTTACATTCCTTGTGGCAGCAATAAAAGTGATCAGATTTTTATTATTTTTTTTTTTAAAGGGGACAGTTTAAAAAAAAAAAATAAGAAATAAAAATCTAAAGTGCCCCTGTCCCTGCGTGTTTGCGCACTAAAGAAAACGTATATGTAAGTTGTGCCTGCAAATATAAACAGTGTTCAAATCACACATGTGAGGTACCGCCGCGATCGCCAGAGCGAGAGCAATAATTCTGCCTCCTCTGTAACTTTTAACTGGTAACGGTTAAAAAAAAGTTTAAATCGTTGCTTATGGAGATTTTTAAGTACCGTAGTCTGTCGCCATTCCACCAGTGTGCGCAATTTTAAACCGTAACATATCAGGTATCTATTTACTCGCCCTAACATTATGTTTGACAATATACAAAAAAATTAAAAATATGGGATAACTTTACTGTTTAGTTGTTTTTAAGATTTAGTGAAGTGTATTTTTTAAAATAAAATTGGGTTTGAAAGACCGCCGCGCAAATACCGTGTGACATAAAATATTGCAACGGTCGCCATTTTATTCTCCAGAGTTTTTACTAAAAAATATATATATTTAATGTTCTAAGTTATTTTCTAGCAAAAAATACTAATTTTACCTTGTAAGCAACAAATGTCAGATGTAGGCTTGGTTCTTAAGTAGTTAACCAACACAGTTTATAAGGTACAAATAAGTGTATTAGATTACCACAGATTGCCAAGGAGCAGGGCTGCTGTTAGAAATCGCGGGGCCCCATACAGACTGGGAGGGCCCCCTCAAGAAAATATGAAAGATATATTTAGCTAAAATTACAACAAAATCACTATTAGCAGACACAAATATAACATAACTGGCATAATTCCTGCTAAATCTAAAGAAAAAAACTATGTTAAATAAAAAAGAAGATGAGTAGGGTTGAGCGGACACCTAGATGTCCGTGTTCGACGGGTTCGGCCGAACTTTAAAAAAAAGCCCGGGTCCGTGTCCCGGACTTTTACCGAACTTTTCCCGGACACCGAACCCCATTGAAGTCAATGGGGACCCGAACTTTAAGGCACTAAAATGGCTCTAAAACACCAAAGGAAAGGGCTAGAGTGCTGCAAATGGCAGCAAAACATAATTAAGAGCATGGCAAGTGCTCTGCAAACAAATGTGGATAGGGAAATAACTTAAAACAACAAAAAAAAACAGAAAAATAAAAAAAATTTCTTCTTCATCTCTGAAGGACGAGGCCCATATGGAGTAGGAGGGAGGTTGAGGTGGTGGTGGATGTGGCGGTGACATAGGCATGCGCACAGGGTGTGCCGGGTGTGCCTGGGCACACCCTAATCACCTAGGGCACATAGCATTGCCAGTGAGGAGATGGGAAAGATCTCCCTCGGACCTGCTCTGCTCTATTTCTCTTTGCCTACAGGTACATGGCCCCGATACATTACTCTCCCTGCTGGCAAACACATGCATGTGTATTTCAACTTTGGGGTGCACACCTTAATGCAATAGGCTGCGCACACCTATGGGCGGTGTAGGTGGAAGCGGCGGTGGAGGAGGACCAGGGCCGGATTAAGAGCATCATGGGCTTGGTGCTGAGGATTTTGAAGGGCCTTAAGGGCCGTGCCTTGCCATGCACCCAGAGGAGGAAGGGTGCAGCCATGCATGCCTAATTCAACATGGGATGCTGTCTCTGAAGCCCATAAACACATCCATGCATCGGCAACTGTCCCTCCTTGTCCGGCCTTCGCGCTGTGTGGGGAGGTTCTGAGGGTGCTGCCTGGGGAAGCAAGCATAGAAGCCAGACTTCTGTGTTTACAAGTGACAGAAGAGCGGTAACAGTGAATATGGCCAACCCGGGGCCTATATAAAAGGTAGGGGCCTGGAGCTGCAGCTCCAATAGCCCCTACGTTAATCTGGCCCTGAGGAGGAGGACGAGGTAGCCAACACTGCTTCTTTTCACAAATTTTAAATGAGGGTACACCCCAAAAGAGTGAGAAAGAGCAAAAATGGAACAATGGGTGGGTAAGGTCGGTATCCATTGCTATTCTGCATAAGGTACGGAAAAGTCCCGTGGGATCTATGCCTGGTTCATTTTAATGAACGTGAGCTTGTCCACATTGTCTCTGGACAGGCGGCTGCGCTTGTCTGTTATAACGCCCCCAGCCGTGCTAAATACCCGTTCAGATAATACACTGGCTGCAGGGCACGCCAGCACCTCCAAGGCGTAAAGGGCAAGCTCAGGCCATGTGCCCAATTTGGAGACCCAGAAGTTGAAGGGGGCAGACCCCTCATTCACTACATGTAGGCGTGTGCACACATACTGCTCCACCATGTTGGTAAAATGCTGCCTCCTGCTAAGACGTTCCATCTGAGCTGCTGGTGCTGCTGTTTGTTGTGGCGTGCTGACAAAGCTTTTCCACATTTCGGCCATGCTAACCCTGCCTTCTGAGGTGCTGGCGGTGCCCTGGTTGCGTTGGCGACCTCCTCCTCCTCCTCCTCCTCCTCTGCCTTGTGCTTCCACTGCGGCCCCGCTGTCAGATGGGAATGCCAGCAGCATGGCGTCTACCAGCGTGCGCTTGTACTCGCGCATCTTGCGATCGCGCTCCAGTGAGTGAATTAAGGACGGTACGTTGTCCTTGTAACGGGGATCCAGCAGCGTGGCCACCCAGTAATCAGCACAAGTTAGAATGTGGGCAACTCGGCGGTCGTTGTGGAGACACTGCAGCATGTAATCGCTCATGTGTGCCAGGCTGCCCAGAGGCAACGAAAGGCTGTCCTCTGTGGGAGGTGTATCGTCCGTGTCCTCTGTATCCCCCCAGCCACGCACCAGTGATGGCCATGAGCTGGCCTGGGTGCCACCCTGCTGTGAACATGGTTCCATCTCCTCCTCCAGCTCCTCCTCCTCCTCATCCTCCTCATCCTCCTCATCCTCCAGAACTGTGCCCCTGCTGGACAATTGTGTCCCTGGCGTTTGTGTGTGCAGGAACCCACCCTCGGAGACCCTTGCGAATGACTGCCCTGAAAGCCTTGGAAATGTTACCTCTTCATCCTCCTCCTCATCCTGTGCCACATCCTCTTCCATCATCGCCCGAATTGTTTTTTCAAGGAGGCATAGAAGTGGGATAGTTAAGCTGAGAACGGCGTCATTGCCACTGGCCATGTTGGTGGAGTACTCAAAACAGCGCAACAAGGCACACAGGTCTCGCATGGAGGCCCAGTTATTGGTGGTGAAGTGGTGCTGTTCCGCAGAGAGACTCACGCGTGCGTGCTGCAGCTGAAGCTCCACTATGGCCTGCTGCTGCTCGCACAGTCTTTCCAGCATGTGCAAGGTGGAGTTCCACCTTGTGGGCACGTCACATATGAGGCGGTGAGCGGGAAGGCCGAAGTTACGCTGCAGCGATGCCAGGAGAGGAGCAACAGGGTGAGAACGCCGAAAGTGCGCACAAACGGCCCGCACTTTCTGCAGCAGCTCTGACATATCGGGGTAGTTTTTAAGGAACCTCTGCACCACCAAATTCAGCACATGCGCCAGGCAAGGGATGTGCGTCAAACCGGCTAGGCCCAGAGCTGCTATGAGATTTCGCCCGTTATCGCACACCACCAGGCCGGGCTTGAGGCTCGCTGGCAGCAACCACTCATTTGTCTGCTGTTCCATGCTCCTGACACAACTCCTGCGCGGTGTGTGGTTTGTCCCCCAAACAGGCAAGTTGTAAAACTGCCTGCTGTCGTTTACCCCTGGCCGTGCTGAAGTTGGTGGTGAAGGTGTTACGCTGTCCGGATGAGGAGGCGGTAGAGGATGAGGAAGCGGAGTAGGAGGAGTTAGGAACAGGAGGCAAACTGAAGCGCCCTGCAATCCTCGGTGGTGGATGGACATGCGCCAAATTGCTATCCGCCTCAGGCCCATCCGCCACTGCATTTACCCAGTGTGCCGTTAGGGAGATATAACGCCCCTGACCGTGCTTACTGGTCCACGTATCGGTAGTTAGGTGGACCTTGGCACAGATGGCGTTGCGCAGTGCACACCTGATTTTTTCTCCCACTTGGTTGTGCAGGGAAGGGATGGCTTGCCTGGAAAAGTAGTGGCGGCTGGGCACGACGTACTGTGGGACAGCCACCGACATAAGGTTTTTAAAACTGTGTGTCTCCACCAGACGGAATGACAGCATTTCAAAGGCCAATAATTTTGAAATGCTGGCATTAAGGGCCAGGGATCGCGGGTGGGTAGGGGGATACTTCCTCTTCCTCTCAAGTGTTTGGGAGATGGAAAGCTGAACGCTTCCACGGGACATTGTGGAGATGGTTGTTGGTGACCCAGGTGGTGGTGTTCCTGACAGATCGTCTGTTTGCGGGGTGGCAGGTGCCGTTATCACTACAGATGTGGCTGGAGCGGCCGAGACTGCAGCAGAAGAGGAAGCAGGATGAGCCAGAGACGTTTCTTGGTTTTGAAGGTGTGTACTCCACTGCAGCTCGTGCTTTGCACTTAGATGCCTGATCATGCAGGTTGTGCTCAGGTTGAGAAGGTTTATGCCTCGCTTCAAGCTCTGATTGCACAGGGTGCAAACCACTCGTGTCCTGTCATCAGCACATTTTCTAAAGAACTTCCACGCTAGAGAACTCCTTTGAGCTGACTTTGGTGCGCTCGTTCCCTTGCTGCGTTGGGCAGTAGCGGGCGTAGTGTCTAGGGCACGGCCGCTCCACTTCTGCACCCTGCTCCCTCTTCTGCTGTGCTGGTGGCTCTGTGCGACCACCGCCTCTTCCTCCAAACTACTCAGGTCACCTGCATGACGTTCATTCCATGTGGGGTCGAGGACCTCATCGTCCTCCACATCATCTTCCACCCAGTCTTCACCCCTGCCCTCCTTGTTGGTCTCCACAATGCTAAACGCCGCAGCAGTTGGCACCTGCGTTTCGTCATCATCGGAGACGTGCTGCGATGATCCTTGCATGTACTCATCTTGAGAAATAAGTGGTTGGGCATCGCTGCACTCAATCTCTTCCACTTCTGGGGCAGGGCTAGGTGGATGGCCCTGGGAAACCCTGCTGACAGAGTCATCAAAAAGAAGAAGAGACTGCTGTATGGCTTGGGGCTCAGACTGCTTGCCTGATTTGCAAGGGGGTGAGGTGAAAGACGGTTGGACATCAGCTGCAGGTGCCAACTGTGACCTTTCTGCAGTAGACTGGGTGGGAGACAATGTGAAGGAACTGGAGGCACTGTCAGCAGCAAACCAATCTACTATCGCCTCCACTTGTTCTGGCCTCATCACTTCTAGGGGCGTATGATGCCCTACCAAATACTGATGCAGGTTCTGTCGCCTACTCACACTTGAGGAAGGTGTTTCACTTGTGCGTGTAGCTGGCACAGATCGACCACGTCCTCTCCTTGCAACAGGAGCTCTACCAGCAGCACCACGACCCAGGCCACGGCCCTTATTTGACGGTCTCCTCATATTTCTGTAATTTAAGATCTTGCCCTAGAAAGGTTTTTATTGAATAGCGGAATAGGAAATATGATCCAAAAAAGTGTATGTATCTCGCACGTACAAAACCACACTAGGCCCCAATTACTATTGTTTCTTCCCCTAAAAGGATGGATGAGGAGTAGGAGGAGTATGGAACAGACAGCACCCTCAAATCTTCAGAAGTATGAGATGAACCTCAAAAACTTGGAAAGGTGGATCTCACACGTACCGACACAGACTATCCCGCAATTCAATTGATCCTCAAAGGTTTTTATTGAATAGCGGAATAGGAAATATGATCAAAAAAAGTGTATGTATCTCGCACGTACACCACCACACTAGGCCCCAATTACTATTGTTTGTACCCCTAAAAGGATGGTTGAGCAGTAGGAGGAGGAGTATGGAACAGGCAGCACCCTCAAATCTTCAGAAGTATGAGATGAACCCCAAAAACTTGGAAAGGTGGATCTCACACGTACCGACACAGACTATCACACAATTTAATTGATCCCCAAAGGTTTTAATTGAATAGCGGAATAGAAAATATGATCAAAAAGAAAGTGTATGTATCTCACACGTACACCACCACACTAGGCCCCAATTACTATTGTTTGTACCCCTAAAAGGATGGTTGAGCAGTAGGAGGAGGAGTATGGAACAGGCAGCACCCTCAAATCTTCAGAAGTATGAGATGAACCCCAAAAACTTGGAAAGGTGGATCTCACACGTACCGACACAGACTATCACACAATTTAATTGATCCCCAAAGGTTTTAATTGAATAACGGAATAGAAAATATGATCAAAAAGAAAGTGTATGTATCTCACACGTACACCACCACACTAGGCCCCAATTACTATTGTTTGTACCCCTAAAAGGATGGTTGAGCAGTAGGAGGAGGAGTATGGAACAGGCAGCACCCTCAAATCTTCAGAAGTATGAGATGAACCCCAAAAACTTGGAAAGGTGGATCTCACACGTACCGACACAGACTATCACGCAATTTAATTGATCCCCAAAGGTTTTAATTGAATAGCGGAATAGAAAATATGATCAAAAAGAAAATGTATGTATCTCACACGTACACCACCACACCAGGCCCCAATTACTATTGTTTGTACCCCTAAAAGGATGGTTGAGCAGTAGGAGGAGGAGTATGGAACAGGCAGCACCCTCAAATCTTCAGAAGTATGAGATGAACCCCAAAAACTTGGAAAGGTGGATCTCACACGTACCGACACAGACTATCACGCAATTTAATTGAATCCCAAAGGTTTTAATTGAATAGCGGAATAGAAAATATGATCAAAAAGAAAGTGTATGTATCTCACACGTACACCACCACACTAGGCCCCAATTACTATTGTTTGTACCCCTAAAAGGATGGTTGAGCAGTAGGAGGAGGAGTATGGAACAGGCAGCACCCTCAAATCTTCAGAAGTATGAGATGAACCCCAAAAACTTGGAAAGGTGGATCTCACACATACCGACACAGACTATCACGCAATTTAATTGATCCCCAAAGGTTTTAATTGAATAGCGGAATAGAAAATATGATCAAAAAGAAAGTGTATGTATCTCACACGTACACCACCACACTAGGCCCCAATTACTATTGTTTGTACCCCTAAAAGGATGGTTGAGCAGTAGGAGGAGGAGAATGGAACAGGCAGCACCCTCAAATCTTCAGAATAATGAGATGAACCCCAAAAACTTGGAAAGGTGGATCTCACACGTACCGACACAGACTATCACGCAATTTAATTGATCCCCAAAGGTTTTAATTGAATAGCGGAATAGAAAATATGATCAAAAAGAAAGTGTATGTATCTCACACGTACACCACCACACTAGGCCCCAATTACTATTGTTTGTACCCCTAAAAGGATGGTTGAGCAGTAGGAGGAGGAGTATGGAACAGGCAGCACCCTCAAATCTTCAGAAGTATGAGATGAACCCCAAAAACTTGGAAAGGTGGATCTCACACGTACCGACACAGACTATCACACAATTTAATTGATCCCCAAAGGTTTTAATTGAATAACGGAATAGAAAATATGATCAAAAAGAAAGTGTATGTATCTCACACGTACACCACCACACTAGGCCCCAATTACTATTGTTTGTACCCCTAAAAGGATGGTTGAGCAGTAGGAGGAGGAGTATGGAACAGGCAGCACCCTCAAATCTTCAGAAGTATGAGATGAACCCCAAAAACTTGGAAAGGTGGATCTCACACGTACCGACACAGACTATCACGCAATTTAATTGATCCCCAAAGGTTTTAATTGAATAGCGGAATAGAAAATATGATCAAAAAGAAAATGTATGTATCTCACACGTACACCACCACACCAGGCCCCAATTACTATTGTTTGTACCCCTAAAAGGATGGTTGAGCAGTAGGAGGAGGAGTATGGAACAGGCAGCACCCTCAAATCTTCAGAAGTATGAGATGAACCCCAAAAACTTGGAAAGGTGGATCTCACACGTACCGACACAGACTATCACGCAATTTAATTGATCCCCAAAGGTTTTAATTGAATAGCGGAATAGAAAATATGATCAAAAAGAAAGTGTATGTATCTCACACGTACACCACCACACTAGGCCCCAATTACTATTGTTTGTACCCCTAAAAGGATGGTTGAGGAGTAGGAGGAGGAGTATGGAACAGGCAGCACCCTCAAATCTTCAGAAGTATGAGATGAACCCCAAAAACTTGGAAAGGTGGATCTCACACATACCGACACAGACTATCACGCAATTTAATTGATCCCCAAAGGTTTTAATTGAATAGCGGAATAGAAAATATGATCAAAAAGAAAGTGTATGTATCTCACACGTACACCACCACACTAGGCCCCAATTACTATTGTTTGTACCCCTAAAAGGATGGTTGAGCAGTAGGAGGAGGAGAATGGAACAGGCAGCACCCTCAATTTTTCAGAATAATGAGATGAACCCCAAAAACTTGGAAAGGTGGATCTCACACGTACCGACACAGACTATCACGCAATTTAATTGATCCCCAAAGGTTTTAATTGAATAGCGGAATAGAAAATATGATCAAAAAGAAAGTGTATGTATCTCACACGTACACCACCACACTAGGCCCCAATTACTATTGTTTGTACCCCTAAAAGGATGGTTGAGGAGTAGGAGGAGGAGTATGGAACAGGCAGCACCCTCAAATCTTCAGAAGTATGAGATGAACCCCAAAAACTTGGAAAGGTGGATCTCACACGTACCGACACAGACTATCACGCAATTTAATTGATCCCCAAAGGTTTTAATTGAATAGCGGAATAGAAAATATGATCAAAAAGAAAGTGTATGTATCTCACACGTACAACACCACACTAGGCCCCAATTACTATTGTTTGTACCCCTAAAAGGATGGTTGAGCAGTAGGAGGAGGAGTATGGAACAGGCAGCACCCTCAAATCTTCAGAAGTATGAGATGAACCCCAAAAACTTGGAAAGGTGGATCTCACACGTACCGACACAGACTATCACGCAATTTAATTGATCCCCAAAGGTTTTAATTGAATAGCGGAATAGAAAATATGATCAAAAAGAAAGTGTATGTATCTCACACGTACACCACCACACTAGGCCCCAATTACTATTGTTTGTACCCCTAAAAGGATGGTTGAGGAGTAGGAGGAGGAGTATGGAACAGGCAGCACCCTCAAATCTTCAGAAGTATGAGATGAACCCCAAAAACTTGGAAAGGTGGATCTCACACGTACCGACACAGACTATCACGCAATTTAATTGATCCCCAAAGGTTTTAATTGAATAGCGGAATAGAAAATATGATCAAAAAGAAAGTGTATGTATCTCACACGTACACCACCACACTAGGCCCCAATTACTATTGTTTGTACCCCTAAAAGGATGGTTGAGCAGTAGGAGGAGGAGTATGGAACAGGCAGCACCCTCAAATCTTCAGAAGTATGAGATGAGCCCCAAAAACTTGGAAAGGTGGATCTCACACGTACCGACACAGACTATCACGCAATTTAATTGATCCCCAAAGGATTTAATTGAATAGCGGAATAGAAAATATGATCAAAAAGAAAGTGTATGTATCTCACACGTACACCACCACACTAGGCCCCAATTACTATTGTTTGTACCCCTAAAAGGATGGTTGAGGAGTAGGAGGAGGAGTATGGAACAGGCAGCACCCTCAAATCTTCAGAAGTATGAGATGAACCCCAAAAACTTGGAAAGGTGGATCTCACACGTACCGACACAGACTATCACGCAATTTAATTGATCCCCAAAGGTTTTAATTGAATAGCGGAATAGAAAATATGATCAAAAAAAAAGTGTATGTATCTCACACGTACACCACCACACTAGGCCCCAATTACTATTGTTTGTACCCCTAAAAGGATGGTTGAGCAGTAGGAGGAGGAGTATGGAACAGGCAGCACCCTCAAATCTTCAGAAGTATGAGATGAACCCCAAAAACTTGGAAAGGTGGATCTCACACGTACCGACACAGACTATCACGCAATTTAATTGATCCCCAAAGGTTTTAATTGAATAGCGGAATAGAAAATATGATCAAAAAGAAAGTGTATGTATCTCACACGTACACCACCACACTAGGCCCCAATTACTATTGTTTGTACCCCTAAAAGGATGGTTGAGCAGTAGGAGGAGGAGTATGGAACAGGCAGCACCCTCAAATGTTCAGAAGTATGAGATTGTGTTCACTGTACCCCACAAAGATTGTGTTCACTGTACCCCACAAAGATTGTGTTCACTGCACCTCAAAAAGGATTTTGTTCACTGCACCCCACAAAGACTGTGTTCACTGCACCCTAAAAGGATTTTGTTCACTGCACCCCAAAAAGATTGTGTTCACTGTACCCCCCAAAGATTGTGTTCACTGCACCCCACAAAGATTCTGTTCCCTGTACCCCACAAAGATTGTGTTCACTGCACCTCACAAAGGATTTTGCTCACTGCACCCCAAAAAGATTGTGTTCACTGCAACCCAAAAAGGATGTTTTTCACTGCACCCTAAAAAGGATGTTGTTCACTGCACCCCAAAAAGGATTTTGTTCACTGCACCCCAAAAAGATTGTGTTCACTGCACCCCACAAAGATTGTGTTCACTGCACCCCACAAAGGATTTTGTTCACTGCACCCCAAAAAGATTGTGTTCACTGCACCCCAAAAAGGATTTTGTTCACTGCACCCCAAAAAGGATGTTGTTCACTGCACCCCAAAAAGGATTTTGTTCACTCCACCCCAAAAAGATTGTGTTCACTGCACCCCACAAAGATTGTGTTCACTGCACCCCAAAAAGGATTTTGTTCACTGCACCCCACAAAGATTGTGTTCACTGCACCCCACAAAGGATTTTGTTCACTGCACCCCAAAAAGATTGTGTTCACTGCACCCCACAAAGATTGTGTTCACTGCACCCCACAAAGGATTTTGTTCACTGCACCCCAAAAAGATTGTGTTCACTGTACCCCCCAAAGATTGTGTTCACTGCACCCCACAAAGATTCTGTTCACTGTACCCCACAAAGATTGTGTTCACTGCACCCTAAAAGGATTTTGTTCACTGCACCCCAAAAAGGATGTTGTTCACTGCACCCCAAAAAGGATTTTGTTCACTGCACCCCACAAAGATTGTGTTCACTGCACCCCAAAAAGATTGTGTTCACTGCACCCCAAAAAGGATTTTGTTCACTGCACCCCAAAAAGGATGTTGTTCACTGCACCCCAAAAAGATTGTGTTCACTGCACCCCACAAAGATTGTGTTCACTGCACCCCACAAAGGATTTTGTTCACTGCACCCCAAAAGATTGTGTTCACTGCACCCCAAAAAGGATGTTGTTCACTGCACCCCAAAAAGGATTTTGTTCACTGCACCCCAAAAAGATTTTGTTCACTGCACCCCAAAAAAAGGACGTTGTTCACTGCACCCCAAAAAGATTGTGTTCACTGCACCCCAAAAAGATTGTGTTCACTGCAGCTCACACACAGAAAAATGGATGTGGATCACTGACACCTGCCTATCTCCTATCCCACACCACACAGCAATATCGATTGTAGTTTGTAGAACACAGTTTCCCTAAAATTCAGCAGCAGCCTCTCCCTAACAGGATTGAGAAGAGATCGTAGATCAGGATTGAGTGCAGAGTCACCCCACCCCCCACACAGCAATATCGATTGTACTTTGTAGAAGACACTGACCCTATAATTCAGCAGACTCTATCCCTAAAATGCCTACAACTCGCCCTGCCTAAACACTCCGACCTGTCCCTCAATTCTATCTGGACACAAATGTTTTTTTCCTGCCTGTCTTTCCCTAATCAGCAGCCAGCACGTTGATGTGTGCTCTGTCCCTGATCTAAGCAGCAGAATGAAGACGCTGCGGCTGCCTGGAACTTATAAAGACTTGGTCACATCCTTCAGACGGCCAATCACAGCTACTGAGACATTTGCAGGCATGGCTGGGATGGCTTAAGGCACACCAGTTAAACGATTGTTGATTGGCTGTTGAAAGCCCGCCATGAAAAGAGCGCCAAAGCATACAAAACCCGGAAATAAAACGACCGAACACGGATTTTTACCCGAACATACAGTAAAGTGTCCGTGTCCGTGTTCGGGTACAAAAAATCCAATTATTCGGTACGAACACGAATAATACAGTCCGTGTTCGCTCAACACTAAAGATGAGATGAGAAAAATATACAGGCTGGGCGGTTGGAGCTCAGTGATCATAGAGACAGAGAGAGAGAAACAAAGTTACAATTTACAAATAAACTCCTGAGCAGAGATAAGTGCTGGGAGCGGGGCCCACACAGGGAGGGGGATTAGTGAGGGACAACTGTCTCTTTCTCAACAGATAAAAGCTGATAGCAGGGAGAGGGACAGATCAGATTCAGGTGCTGGAGGAAGATTTCTGTAATTGTTGTCCATCACTAATCCCCCTCTCTGTGTGGGCCCCCCCTGTGTGCTCGGGCCCCCTACAAGAGGGCTGGTGATCCCCCCTATCAGCGGCCCTGCCAAGGAGTGCTAAAAAAAAAAAAAATAGCTTTACTGAATCTGCTCATGCACATTGCAAACTGATTGCACAATCTTTGTACATTCTCCTTTGGACTTACCAAAACTTTTGTGGAGGCTTACCTAAACAATCCAATCAAAGCACATCCAACTAGGAAGGAACATGCACTACATGATCTACATGATAGATCCAAAGCAGGAAAAAAATGAGCAGTTCCCCGCTGAAGAAGTCTACGCCCACCAGACGCTCGGTCCGTCGGCCATACAACACGGAAGCCAGACACCTCACAGCACGCTGCATGCTCTGCCATCTATATGCCCATTGAACTGGGACACAATGTAAGTGCAACATCATTTTTTGAGCAATAAAATGTTATTACTGCAACAGAGAGCACTAGATTGTTTCCTCTTTTATCCATATGTTTTGGAGCTTTTTGGGAAAGAGTATCCTCTGTGGCTTTGTGATATCGTTATGCTGGAGGCATTTGTCTGGTCCTATTGATATCGTTTTGGCTGATCATCATGGAGATTGATTCATGCTTTTAGACCCTGTGGGGTCAAGTTCTGAAGGTGAGAGGCAGAGAATGCCGGGTGATGGGATTTTATGAGCACTCAAGTCACACTTATTATTTATTTCACCGGATCACCAGTGGACTGTGTGTCTTCTTACCATCTATATCTTCACCTTATGAACTTGTTTACTACCATATGGTTTTTAAATGATGTTTGTGGCTTTTTAAGGATGTACTTTAATTTGTCATAATTTATTCTGATACTGGACTGCGCTACACTATTATCTATATAAAAAAAAAAAAGGCAATTTTGAAAAAAACAATATATTTTTTACTATCTGCTATAAAACCCAGAAAGCGTTTTACACTTTAAAAAAAAAAAAAAAAATCAAATTTCTTTATCACTTTAGGCCACTATGTATTCAGCTCCAGCTACATGTTTTTGGTAAAAAAAAAAATCCCAATAAGCCTCTATTGATTGATTTGCACACGTTATAGTGTCTACAAACTAGGGGATAGATTTATAAACTTTTGTTTTTTTTTTTAATTATAAATTATGAATGAACACAGTGAGTGATCTGTACCAATCACTTACTGTGCTCATTCAGAAAAAGAAGTGACCGGTAAATGACATGGGCTCAGAAAGCATTAGGAATCTTCGCCGCATGAGGGTTGATTAGGGTGTGCCCAGGCACACCTGGCACACTCCCTGCGCACGCCTATGAATGTATCATAAAGATTGTCATATGCCAATGTATGACTTATACATCATAATGATTTTATCAGCTGAAGAATGCTATTGTTCTACATTTCTTATGTAATCCACCATTATAAATTCAGTGCCAGAAGAAATACAATGCAGTCACTGTGAGTTGCGTACTGTATCTATTCACCTACTGTATGTGACGTCACGAGATCCACCAGACAACCTTCAATGACAGTATACTATATATGTTCGGTGAGGGAAAAAAGTATTTGATCCCCTGCTGATTTTGTACGTTTGACCACTGACAAAGAAATGATCAGTCTATAATTTTAATTGTAGGCTTATTTTAACAGCGAGAGACAGAATTACAACATAAATATCCAGAAAAACACATTTCAAAAAAGTTATAAATTGTATTGAATTTTAATGAGTTAAATAAGTATTTAATCCGTCATCAATCAGCAAGATTTCTGGCTCCCAGCTGTCTTCTATACAGGTAATGAGCTGAGATTAGGAGCACTCTGATAAAGGGTTTTCCCCTTTATCTCAGCTTGTTACCTGTATAAAAGACACCTGTCCACAGAAGAAATCAATCAATCAGATTCCAGTCTCTCCACCATGGCTAAGACCAAAGAGCTATTCAAGGATGTCAGGGACAAGATTGTAGACCTACACAAGGCAGTCAGCTTGGAAGAAACACAAATGGAAGAAACACAAAAAAACTGTCAATCTCCCTTGGTCTGGGGCTCCATGCAAGATCTCACCTTGTGGAGTTTCAATGATCATGAGAACGGTGAGGAATCAGTCCAGAACTACACAGGAGAATCTTGTCAATGATCTCAAAGCAGCTGGGACCATAGTCAACAAGAAAACAAATGGTAACCCACTACACCATGAAGGACTGAAACCCTGCAGCGGCCCGAAGATCCCCCTGCTCAAGAAAGCACATGTACAGGCTTATTTGAAGCTTGCTAATGAACATCTAAATGATTCAGAAGAGAACTGGGTGAAAGTGTTGTGGTCAGATAAGACCCACATCAAGCTTTTTGGCATCAACTCAACTTGCCGTGTTTGGAGGAGGAGAAATGCTGCCTTTGACCCCAAGAACACCATCCCCACCGTCATACATGGATGTGGAAACATTATGCTTTGGGGGTGTTTTTTCTGCTAAGGGGACAGGACAACTTCACTGCATCAAAGGGACAATGGACAGGGCCATGTACTGTCAAATCTTTGGTGAGAACCTCCTTCCCTCAGACAGAGCATTGAAAATGTGTCGTGAATGGGGCTTCCAGCATGAAAATGACCCAAAACACATGGCCAAGGCAACAAATAAGTGGCTCGAGAAGAAGCACATTAAGGTCCTGGAGTGGCCTAGCCAGTCTCCAGACCTTAATCCCATAGAAAACATGTGGAGGGAGCTGAAGGTTCGAGTTACCAAACGTCAGCCTCAAAACCTTATTGTGTGCAAACCTAAAGGCCAACTACAAGAAACGATTTTGCTGCTCAATGACCAGGCCACTTTTTTCAACTTGGCACTGTGCGAATTTTACTGACAATTGCGCAGTCATGCAAAGCTGTACCCAAACAACATTTATGTCCTTTTTTTCCCCACAAACAGAGCTTTCTTTTGGTGGTATTTGATCACCTCTGCGCTTTTTATTTTTTTGCGATATTAATAAAAAAAGAGCGAAAATTTTGCGAAAAATTTACATTTTCTACTTTGACTGTTAAAAAATATCAAATATATTCAATTTTTGTCATATATTTAGGCCAAAATGTATTTAGCTACACTTCTTTGACCAAAAAATTGTCAATGAGTGTATTTTTTTCCACTTTAAGACCGGAAGATTTTACCCCCTTCCTGACCAGGCCTTATGTTGCGATTTGGCACTGCATTATTTTAACGGACAATTGCGTAGTCGTGCGATGATGTAACCAAACAAAATTCATGTCCTTTTTTTCCCACAAATAGAGCTTTCTTTTGGTGGTTATTGATCACCATCACCTGTGCGATTTTTAATTTTTGAAAAAAAGAGCGACAATTAAAAAAAAATATATATATATTTTTCACATTCTGATATATAACATTCCCCCCCCCCCCCCCAAAAAAAAATGTAAAAATCTATTTTTTTTTAACATTTTGTTTTCTACTACATATTTTGGTAAAAAAAAATGCAATAAGCATATTTTAATTGGTTTGCGCAAAAGTTATCGCGTTTACTAACTATGGGAAAGATTTATGTCATTTTTATTGTTTTCTTTTGTTTTTTTTCTAGTAATCTGCAATTTTTTGCGGGACTGCGACATTGCGACGGACAGATCAGACCCCTGACTGACATTTTTGATACTTTTGGAGGGACCAGTGACATTACTACAGTAATTAGTGCTATAAATATTATTATTATTATTATTATACAGGATTTATATAGCGCCAACAGTTTGCGCAGCGCTTTACAATGTGAAGGAAGACAATACAGTTACAATACAGTTCAAAACAGGAGGAACTAGAGGGCCCTGCTCGTTAGAGCTTACAATCTAGAAGGGAGGGTCAAGTGAAACAAAAGGCAATAACTGTGGGGGATGGGTTGATGGAGAAAAGGAGGTACATTTGTTAAGGGTTGGTAGGATAGGCTTCTCTGAAGAGGAGGGTTTTCAGAGATCGCCTAAAAGCTAATAGAGTGGGGGATAATCGGACAGATAAGGGTAAGGAGTTCCATAGGATTGGAGAGGCTCTGGAAAAGTCCTGGAGGCGAGCATGGGAGGAGGTGATGAGTGAGCTAGAGAGCAGGAGGTTTTGAGAAGAACGAAGAGAGCGATTAGGTTGGTATTTTGAGATGAGGCTGGTGATGTAGCTGGGGGCTAGGCTGTGGATTGCTTTGTAAGATGTTGTAAGTATTTTGAATTTAATTCGTTGGGTGAGCGGAAGCCAGTGGAGGGCTTGACAGAGAGGAGCGGCGGACACTGAGCGATTGGTGAGGTGGACGAGTCTGGCGGCAGCATTCATGATGGATTGAAGGGGGGATAGCCTGTGTAGAGGTAAGCCAATGAGAAGGGAATTGCAGTAGTCGAGGCGCGAGATGACCAGGGAGTGAACTAGGAGTTTTGTTGTGTCTTTGGTTAGAAAGGGGCGTATTTTGGAGATGTTGCGGAGGCTGAGGCGGCAAGATTTGGACAGCGATTGGATGTGGGGTTTGAAGGAGAGTTCAGAGTCCAGGACAACACCTAAGACCTTGGCATGTGGGGATGGGCTGATGGTAATGCCATTGATATTGACGGAGAAATCAGGGGAAGGGGCACGCGGTGGAGGAAAAATTATAAGTTCGGTTTTGGATGGATTTAGTTTGAGGAAGTGGTGAGACATCCAGACTGATATATCTGATAGTAAATTAGTGATGCGTGAGGAGACTGAGGGAGAGAGCTGAGGAGTGGATAGGTAGATTTGGGTATCGTCAGCGTAGAGGTGGTATTGGAAGCCGTGGGAGGCTATCAACTGACCTAGAGAGGAGGTGTAGATTGAAAATAGGAGGGGTCCAAGAACAGAGCCTTGGGGGACTCCAACAGAGAAGGGAAGAGGAGAGGAGGAAGTAGAATTGTAAGAAACGCTAAAGGTGCGGTTGGATAAGTAAGAAGATAACCAGTGAAGAGTACAGTCACGGAGACCAAAGGCATGGAGTTTTTTGAGGAGGAGGGGATGGTCAACCGTATCAAAGGCAGCAGAAAGGTCCAGAAGTAGGAGTACAGAATAGTGTCCATTGGTTTTGGCCGTTAGCAGATCGTTTGTCAGCTTTAGGAGTGCAGTTTCAGTGGAGTGTTGAGGCCGAAATCCAGACTGAAGAGGATCAAGGAGGCTATTCTCGGCAAGGTGGTCGCACAGTCGGTTGTAGACTAGACGTTCGAGGAGTTTGGATGAAAAGGGGAGCAAGGAAATAGGGCGTAGGTTGTTCAGATCGGTTGGGTCCAGTGAGGGCTTTTTAAGTATGGGGCTGACTAGTGCATGTTTTAGAGAGTTGGGGAAGATGCCAGAAGAGAGGGAGAGATTGAAGATGTGGGTTAGAGAGTGTAGAATAGGGCCAGAAGGTGAACGTAGCATTTGCGAGGGAACAGGATCCAGAGGGCAGGTTGTTAAGTGGACGTTAGCAAGTAGTTTAGCAACCTCGGCTGTAGTGGCGGGGTTGAATGAGGGAAGTAATGATCGCACTTGTGGGCGTGAAGCATAAGGCATGGAGGAAGGTATCTGAACAGCAACAATTTCCTTACGAATTGTGTCAATCTTCTGCACTGTTACTGTAATAATGACACTGGCAGGGAAGGGGTTAACACTGTTGGTGATCAAGGGGTTAAATGTACGCCTCATGCTTACTGATGTGTGGGGGGGGAGGGGTTCTGTGACACAGACACAGATCGCAGGTTCAGCTATGCTAAATCCTGTGATCTTTCCCTGTCTGTCACAGAGAAGATCCGCCTGCTTTGTTTACACAAGTTGGTGGATCTTCTACACTTTCCCTGACAATCGGGGAAGAGAGGTGAGGATCGCCGCCTCTCCTCCTTTTGGCCCGACCACTAGGAGTCCAGCGACGTAGTTCTACGTCGCTGGAACCAGGGGTGCTCCACTGCCGCAGTAATATTACTGTGAGCGGTCGGCAAGTGGTTAAAATGCAAATCAATTTTTTTAACTTTTTTAAAATGCGTTTTTCTGGATTTGTTCGTTGTTCTTTCACTGTTAAAATAAACCTACCATTAAAATTTTAGACTGATCATTTCTTCAGTGGGCAAACGTACAAAATCAGCAGAGGATCAAATACTTTTTCCCTCACTGTAGGCCTTGGCCAGACAGAACTAGCAAGACTGCCATGGTTTGCTCCAAGATCTGCCATTTATTTACTGGTCCATATTGAGGGAGGCAAGGGAGGAAAGTGTGGGGAGATTTTTTATTATTTCAGTACCACTTTAAAGTAGAACTAAACAGTATCTGAGCACCATAAACAGAAAACACTTTTTGTAATGTTCAAAGAAATCTCATCCATCCATCAATGTATCCATGCTTTATTTTGTTGAGGGGTTACTTTGAAACCCCACCCTCCCCGGTTTTCCTAGCCATGGCCATCTTGAGTAAGGGAAGATGTTCCATGTAACATTTACTTCCTGGAATCAATCTGCCCTTAGCTCAGGCATGCAGGCAGGAGGGTGTGCTTAGCTGAGAAAACCCCTCCTCCACATGAAATAAAAAAGACCCATGATGGTGTCTGTGATATCACTTTGGCCTACCAAAAATCAGGAAGCAACTGAAGTAAAAAAAAAAAAATACAATTAAAACAAACCAATATAATATACCTTCCTGTCTATTTACTAATGCAAGGAGCATAAGGAGTAAAAAAAAACAAAAAAAAAAAAAAACATTATTGATGGTTAAGAGCATTTAGTTACACTTTAAAAAAGGTTTATGATCATGACAAGATACATAGATTAGACGGACTCAAAGCTGAAGATAAAGCCAAATTATGGGTCCATAATCTATAGTGTATAATATATTCCTTTGTAGAATTTTAATATATATTACAATGCAATATATATTCAAAGTACAATATCTTGTGATATTATTGCTTTGTAACCAACCTGATTTAATTTTACTATTGTCTCCCCAGTAATATGTGGAGGAATGCTTTTTGTTAAAAAGGGTTGGAAGTCTAATATGGAATCTTTTTCAGTGTATTTGCTCCACAGATAGCTAATTAACCTATGGAAGAAAATGTGCTTAAAGTGTTTGTAAAGACTGAATGTTTTTTTACCTTCATGTACTCTATGCATGAAGGTAAAAAAACCTACTGTGTGCAGCATTCCCCCAAACCCCCTAATACTTATCTGAGCCCCATTTAGATCCAGTGATGTGCGCGAGAGCAGTGGCACTCCGGGTCTCTGTCTATTGGCTTAGAAACAGAAGAAGGAGCCATTGGCTCCTGCTGCTGTCAATCACAGCCAGTGATGAGGGGGGCGTGGCCAAGTTTCGCTCTGTGTGTCTTACGGTCACACAGAGGCGGCTCAGGAGCAAACGCGCACGAGTGTCCCTATAGTAAGTGGCTTGCTATGGGGGGCTCGGCAAGTTGGAGGGGCCAGGAGCGCCAAAGGGGGAACCCAAGAAGAGGAGGATCGGGCTGCTGTGTGCAAAACTTTTTTACAGAGCAGGTAAGTATAACATATGTATTATTAAAAGAATAAAAAGCTAAATAAAACAAAACAACAGCCTTTAATATCACTTTAATGCACATATAGCTTGAGGCAATTAATTAGAAGAAATACATTTCTGTAATACCATTACAGAAAGTTATTATTGCATAGAGATGCAAACCTGATTCCCCCTAAACATCTCTCTTGCATATCAGAAAAGCCTCTCCAAGCAATCCCCCTAATAAGTGTAATAAAATAAAGTGTTCAGTCACTAACTGTCATTAAAGTAGTTGTAACCCTAAACCCTAAAAAAAAAAAGGATCCTGTTTCTTTAAGGCATGATCTATAGCACAGTGCTTGTGCCATCTAATGTGTCCCTTTCTATGTTGTAATATACCTGGTTGATCCTGCCTGTTCCTGTGTCCCCCTGTGTGTGCTGACCAGAGGCGATCTCCTTCCTGCTCCTCCCGCCACTATTCCACTGCAAAATGCAGCAAAAATACGTGTATCTCCTCTGGATTATGCATTTAGTATGTTTGTTTTTTTTTTTAAATGACACACAATGATCGCCACAGTGCGGTCATGTGACTTCCCTCTGCTTGCTGACGGACATCAGCCCCTCCCGCTGCTCTCCATAGATCGGGGAAGGAGAGAGGAGGGGGATCACATGACCACACAGCTGCGGTGTGAGAAAAGATATTTAAGTTAAAACGGAAGTATACTAATTTTTGTGACTTTTACCTATATGTAAGCCTATAATAAGGTACAATGTAGGTACAATTAATATCTCCTTAACCTGTACGGTTTAGGAGAAATTTGCCCTGCATGCAGCCGCTGACGCTAGCGGGGCATGCGCTCTGAAGGTCCGGCGGACCTTCAGAGTTCCATGCCGGGCACTTGCCGGAAAATTAATCCTGCGCGCGTGCGTGGGAGTGACGTCATCGCGGCTCCGGCCACTCACAGCTCCGGAGACGCCGAGGGAGCATGTCAGCTTCCCACAGCGGTGTCCAGGGGTCCATGTCGGGGCTTCGTTTTAAGGTAAGTATTTCATAATGAACTAGTAGCTAGTATGCGATGCATACTAGCTCCTTATGCCTTTGTCTTGCAGGGTTTTTTTTTTTTTTAATAACTGCATAATCCATAATCCGCAATGTGACTTTACAAACACTTTAATCTTTCTCAAATGTTATTATAGAACAGATGAAACTCGTACGTGTTTTATGCTTTTACATTTTGGGTTTAATTTACTAAAGGCACATAGGCTTTTCACTTTGCAAGGTAAGTTACACTTTGCATGGGCATTTTCCCCAGGGCTTAGTGAATCAGGTGAAATTTCACTTTGCAAAGAATGCCCAATCTTGTGCAAGGAAAATAACCCCCCCCCCTCCCCCTTTGATCTAATATATCAATAAAGCAATCATTTAGTTCATAAGCATGGAATAAATCTGAGTTTCATTGGTTCTACAATAAAGTTTATGAAAGGGTAATGATGCATGAGTGTGTCTGAAATCTTAAAGTTCTCTACCTAACATAGGTTTGCATATGTTTATTTCATTCCCTTCACTTAAGTACTAATCCAACATTTCTACAATATAATGAAAACTCACCTGATTCAAGGACTTCACCATTTCTCCTCTCTTTATATGCAGCAAGTTCCCAATCACTGGCAGGGGGGTTGGTCCGGGGGGCAAATTGCGCTTCCTATACATTTTATCCCATGTTGAATAAATAAACATAAAAGAGATAAGCAAAATGAGGACCAGGGTTGCCAACACTGTTATTTCCATGTCGGAGCCACCTTCAGCAGTGGCTCAGTTCTTGAAGTTCTAGTGTTTTTATCACGGAGTGCACTGGGCATATGCCAAGATCTGTTCTACTGTATCATAGTTCAGTCAGTGACTGAAAAAATAAAATGATTATCAGCAGCCAGCAAGACAATAGTTCATAAAGAGAACAGTCAACAGCCTTTATTTCTGCTCAGATAAAAGGTAATTCGAGCATTAAAGTACAAACAGTTTTTGCATCTAGCTTCAATAAAACATATAGGACAACACACCACTAATTCCTATGTTCACATTAAGTCTAAAGAGTTTTATATTACTGTACACCTTGGTATCAACCTTACCCAGCCTTAGTCATAACTGCTTAATGGTCTGTGAATGGAAAGTCTAAAAGTCCCATCTGCCATCATGGCAGAGTGACTCGTAATTCTTAATGGAGCTCCATTGATACTACCTCTAGCCTAATAACTGAAGGTTAGCACCGTGGTACAGACCAGTGGCTGGATAAATTGACTGCAGGAGCCTGTGCCTTGCATCCGTGATCTACTTATCCACTATAGTGGAGTCATGTTAGAACACAGGAGGTCATCAGGTGACAGAAGGTAAAGTTTTCCCCATTAAACAGTATATGAATTGCAGCATAAATAATGTTGTCTGCATGATAGGTTGATAAAGGAAAAGGAATTGGCAGCACTCCAGGTTGAGTCAAAATCCAGATTTATTGACTGGACATCCAAATATGACAATCGTGACAAGGCAGATGCGTTTCAAACACTGACTGTGTGCTTAATCATTACATGATTAAGCACACAGTCAGTGTGTGAAACGCATCTACCTTGTCACGATTGTCATATTTCGATGTCCAGTCAATAAATCTGGATTTTGACTCAACCTGGAGTGCTGCCAGTTCCTTTTCCCTTATCAAGTTTTCACGGAGGCGAGCCGGGGCATGCACCGGTGTGAGTTATCAGGCAATCCCACCACCTTGAGCAGTGAGTTCTTGTCTTTTCAATTGCATGATAGGTTGGTTGCTCAAAGTGTGAAATATAGTATGTAGACTTCATTATTTGCCCTATGAGTTAAAATTGGTGAGCACTATTGTGAAACCCAAATAGTCTGTCTCATTTGGATGTGTCTAGACATTTTATATAACATATATGCAAGAGATATCTTGCTTTTAATTTCATAGACTTGAAAGAATGTTTTTGCCAAAGAGGAGAAGGCATGTGAGATGTTTGCTCCTAAAAAAGAGGCTTCATTTTCAGATAACAGAAAAAGGTCCTCTGCCATAATTGGGATTTGACTTTAAACGTACACTTTACTTATACATTGACTTTAAATGTGTAAAAGTACATTTGACAAACTGCGTTATTTATTATGTTGCAATAAATGTTATGTAGATAATTATTGGTTATATAGCCAGTCTATCATTGTGGAATCTTTGTAGAACATTATACTGGAATGCTTTCAGATGTGCCCACCTACCCAAAGCTAAATAGAGTACTCTGTAGGCAAAACATCTACCATTGGGTCTAGAAACTTGGAATTGGCCAGAAATCGGCTGACACTATGGCTGGGCAAAAGGAAATCTGAAATGGCCCCAGCAAACCCCGTCCAAGACAGCACACTGAATATTTAAGCCCAGTTATTTAAAAATAACATTTTAATGGTTTGATTTCCATCAAGTACCTTATTTCATAGTATTTTTTAGCAAACACCTCTTTCTAAATCTTCCTGCAGTGAAACGGATCAAAGTCAAAGTTTCCGCTTTGTTCCCTGGGGGTCAAACATTTTCCCTGGTTGATATCTTCTTGGGCACTAATCACCTCGCTGCCCCCATGCCTTCGCCTGCCTCTGGAAGCTTGGAGGGAGGACCTGGCTGATGGAAATGTCACCTCTACCAAAAGGAGATGTTCACATCATGCAGTGATGTGAATACCTGAAGAAGGACCCTAGAAGTAAACAGAAAAGAGAAGGACTGTCACATGAAAGTGGCTTCAAATAAGTAAAATGGGCATTTGGATGTTTTTTTTTTTTTTTCAAGAAAACAGTAAAAATAGATGAGGAGTACTAACACCCACACTAACACCCTGATCAGTCACAGCGCACCAACCTTATGGAATAGACCCCACCCCCAGTGGTCCTGCAGGTGGAGGAACCAGATTGATTGCAAAGGTATTAGATGGACAATGCCCTAATAAACAAAAATGATAACAAATAAAAACTTTCTAATAACTTAATAGTGCGGGTAGCCCAGAGTGCTGTACAATTTAACACTAAACTAACTATAGAAGTGCTGCTTCATTCTAACATGGGTGTACTGTATGGCTGTATAAACACAAGAGGGCAGGGAGAGAGAAGCACAAAATCCATAATGCAGCCTGTAAAAAACAAATGTATTAATATAGCACCCTCTATATTACAGACTAGGGCTGGAAGGCGTTGAAGACCAGACATCTAGCACCTCCCCCTGGTTCTGGAGCTCCATAGAAACATCTAGAAACTAGTGGGCCGAGGTACAGAGGCAAGGATATAAATATTTATGGGAGTTTGACCAATCCCCAGGCAGGAGGCCTGGCAGGGTAGTAAGACAGGCCATACATATTGAATAGCCTGGCCAGCAGGGTTGTCCTTGTCAGGTGGAAGATGGAGTGCTGCGGATCATAAGGCCTGGGAGGGGATCCTGGGGCTGGGGGGGGGGCTCTGCCTCCAGGCTGGAGCTGAGGAAGGAAGGAAAGGAAGCTGAAGAGAAGGACCTTTACTACTCTTTAGTCTCATCCAGGAGACACTCTGTCTAGCATGGGAAGACCTGCACAGCAGGAGGCAATATCCAGCATGCTTTTATTGGGACAGTGTTACAGCTAACCTAAATCCCTTGCTCTGGGACACTATTCTGGGACACAAGGCAGCCAGGTGGGCTGGTACTTTCTGTGAGTGTTGGGACTTTGTGAATTTTTTTCAAGGGGACATTGAGCTCCTTCCAGTTTGGAACTTTGCTATATTCCACCAAGGGGACATACAGCTTCTGAAAGAGGAACCCTGCAATTGATCCTCTAAAAACTGGCATTATTCAGGAGGGTGTGCAGTCCAGGATCCATTTTTGTGTACATAGAGAATAAAGTTTGTCCTCAAGTTGTTCTTCTGTGTCAAGTTGGGCATCCCACATTCCCTCATCCCCATCCAAGTTGTTTTCCCTCAATAAAACAATAAAAACAAGCCCATGGACTGTTTTCTGACTCTCTGTAGATGTTAAGAAATGTATGTTGCCTGGCTGTGCAGGAATAGGGGCACCCTAAAATCTAGGGGTCATTCAGGGGGTAGCGCTACATAAAAAAATAATAGTTGCACTTACAATTGTTAAAATGTTGCTCAGCATGATAAACAGGCAGCCTCTGGAGTGGGAGTGAACAGGGGGGCAACCAGGGAGCCTTGCTTTGGCCACTAGGTAGCCCAGTTGTGGCAGGTTGAAGAAGAGGCAAGGCTGCTTTGAAATGCATTTCTGTCCCAGCTCTTGGATTTACAAGTGACGCTAGGTGGTTCCTATTCCAAGGCTCTGGTTTCCATCTTCGCCTTCGGCTCCACAGTGACAGCAGTTCCAAATGTACACAGCCCTTACCTCTGTTGATTGGTTTTGCGCTTTTCTCTCCCTGCCCTCTTTGGTGTGCCTTATATACAACTATACAGCACAACCATGCTGGAATGAAGCAGTACTTCCATAGTTAGATTAGTGTTAAATTGTATAGCACTCTGGGTTACCCGCAGTATTACGTTTCTAAAAAGTTTTAATTTATCATTTTTGTTTGTTAGGGCATTGCCCATATAATACCTTTGCAATCAATCTGGTTACTCCATTTGCAGGACCACTAAGGGGGGAGTCTATTCCATGGCATGGGGTTGGTGCACTGTGACTGATTAGGGTGTTAGTACCCCTCACCTAGTACCCCTTACTATTTCTCGCTTTCTTGAATATGTAGCGCTACCCCTGTGAGGGCCGCTGAAAAATGCTGCACCCCAATAGTTGCTTTGACCTTGCAAGTCTTTCGACAACTCTGACACTCTGGGTTCAGACATTTTTTGTAGGTAAAAAACTTGAATGCAAACACACGATAATTCACAGTAAACAAGTTGGATTTGTTTACTTAAAGCTCCGCAGTAAATAAGGTCAACAGTAAAGAAAATGCATCAGGTAAAGGGATATGGTTATTGCTACTCTTTGTTAAGAACAATTAAATGGATAGCCAACTGAAATCCCTTTTGGTATGTAACCAACAGAGTTCAACCAATACAGGGTCTATGATTGCAGGCCCGAAAAGAGTAGGAAAATGACCAAGCTCGAGTCAGACTACTCCCTTTAGCCTCCCGACGCCACAGCTTAGTAATATCACAAGCACTAGATGCAATTCAAAGAAGTAACTTCTTGAGTCTTTGACTCTGTTTTCCAAAAGAGAGAGTTCCTGGTTGTTACAGGCCTAGTTAGGCACCAAAGGTTCCTGCCCCTTGTGAGGGGGGATTTAAAGTAGTCCTTTGAGGTAGAGGTCTTGTGTCTTTAGCTAGCTCTTTTTAAAGGGGCCCAATGTGACTTGGCAAGTTTGGTGAATGCAACATTCCCTCAATGTAGCAACAAATAGTTGTAAGTGTCTCCTTACAGGGCTTAGTAAAGTGAATAGGCCAAAGGTGTCTACATGCAGTGCCCTTTGGTCCAAAGAAGATGGGCTAGTGCCCGTTCACCAATCCCAGTGATATCCTGCTCAAGAGAAATGGCGTGGGCATTCTACAGTAGGCTTCTGCAGAATCTGGGCTCAAGGGACCGTGCTTGACCCCCTCATCACTACGCGGTGCTGTGCAACTGCTTCTGGGATGCAGGTGATGAGGGTGACCTCCCAGCTGTCACCCGACAATTGGATGTTGCTGACAGAAGGTGTGCCCGATACCTGCAAAATTTTGATTGTGCTTTTATTTGGTGGTGTCATTATATTGATATTCCCAAAATGCTCCACAAGGTACAGCGGGACATGCAGGCAGAAAAAGATCCCCAGATCATCCAGAGAAGAAAGCAGTAAAGGTGGCAGCTTATTGAAGGATGGTGGCTTTCAAATGAATGAAAAGGGCAAAAAACTCTTTTGGGGAATATATCCCAAACACATCCACATAGATAATGGCGACCTTGGTCACCCTTGGTTCTTCATATCCCCTCACGGTATCAGGAGGCATATAAATGTAAACACCTCATAGTGTAATATCTAATGGTAACAGTTTATTTAAAACTTAAAAAATGCACTCATATCATGTATGATGAAAACATGTGCTTGAATAGATATTCGGCTGCAGCAAATCCACATTTTCGGCCATACGATATTTCAGGCCAGCGACCGCTAAGCGTGGTACCACCCAATGCGTTTCGTCATATGTTTGACGTCATCAGGGGCATGGCTAAAAGACGTGTACCACGTTATAAGTGTATATAGATGTATGGGTGAAGAGGAAATCCCTCCGTACATGGACTTTGCTTAATCACTTATATGTTTATTCAATTTAATCTTTTAGTGCTTCACTTTGCTTTTTAGAACATATTGTATTGGTTATTATCTACTAACCTATGCTAGCAGCTTTTGACTGTTTTTTATATTTTGGTCTAAGCACATATTTTTGGGGGTTTATATAGTGTCATTATAATGCCAAAATGAATATGGATTGTATGGAAGTCCTAACAGAAAATTATTTTTTTTTTAAATTGATTTTCAATTCAATTTTACAAACAGTTATAAAAAGCTCCACAAGTTACAGACTCACCTTAATTCTCCCTACTTCCCACTACCCTGACCCCCCCTTCTTATCCCTATATAGCGCTCCTTCACCCATGTCACTATATGTGTTTACCAGACTCCAGTCTTTAGGCGCCCCCCTGATCCATCCATATTTCTATATAGTCACTAGTCTTTTTGAAATATGTCCATTTTCTCCATTTATTAGAAAAACTATCTGCTTGTTCTTCATCTCTGCTACTCATATTTTACATGTTATATATATATTCAACTCTACAACACCAATCCCTTACAGTAGGGCTTTCTGTCTCTAACCATTTTTTGGGGATTGTCCCTTTTGCTGCATTTAACAGATTTGGGGGCGATCATATTTCTATACTGCTTTAAAGATCTATCTGTTCTATGGAATAGGCATGTCCATGGGTCATCTGTAATATTCACACCTGTAATTTTTCTGATGAGATGTTGTAATTTCAACCAGTATTCCCTGATCTTAGGGCATTCCCACCAGATATGTAGCATTGTGCCTTGCACATTATAACCCCTCCAACACATGTTCTATTTCTCTGGGTGACATTTATGGGCTTTTACCGGTGTTATATACCATCTCGATAGGCATTTATAATTCATTTTGATAGTATTCACATCTAAAGTGGTGCGGTGTACGGCTCTTAGCACAGCATTCATTCACTTTGTGCTATTTTAAGTGTATTTCTATTTCTTTTTCCGATGTTACTATAAATTAGCTTTCCTTATATCCACCATCTCCATTAACATCTTGTACTCTATATCTGAGACACACTATGTTTTATTTTTGTTAATGGATTGCAGAGCTTTTCTACAAGTTTCAGCTCTTTTTCTGATCGAATGGGCTGAGGTAAGGATCCTACAAAATGGTTTAATTGTAAATATCTCCATTCGTTTAATATAATGTTCCCTCCTCTAGTGTTAAGTTTATGATTTGGCCTAATCTTCCCGCTTTGTGTTATATCTTTTAACTGCAAATTCTTTACCCAAATACCATATTGTTTCTCAAATCCCGGTGCAAAATATTTTATGCCTTCTAGTGATAATAACGGAGAGTTGTATTCCCATTTAGTTTGTCTGTGGATCATTTCCCAGTTTTGTATACAACTCTCGTCATTTCATGTGTATCTTCGTGTATTTCCCTATACTTTGGTGGAATCCATATATTCCTATCCAGTTGTGTTCCGCTTATTGTGATTTCACTCTTGACCCATCTTTAGTCCATATTTTTTTTTTTGTCCACTTTATCATACGTGAAATCACAGCTGCCCTGTAATATCTTTTAATATCTTGTGCTCCTAGTCCCCCCCTGTAAGTTATCTCTACTGAGAGCCACATACTGCACTTTAGGTGTTTTCCCGTGGCAGATGAAATTTAACCACTTGCCTACTGTGCACTTAAACCCCCTTCCCATCCAGACCAATTTTTAGCTTTCAGTGCTCTCACAGTTTGAATGACAATTGCTTGGTCATGCAACACTGAACCGATAGGAATTTTTCGTCCTTTTTTTTCCATAGAAATAGAGCTTTCTTTTGATGGTATTTAATCACCACTGGGCTTTTTATTTTGTGCGCTATAAATGAAAAAAGACCGAAAATTTAAAAAAAAAACGTTTTTTTTTTAGTTTCTGTTATAAAATTTTGCAAATTAGTAATTTTTCTTCATAAATTTTGGCCAAAATTTATACTTCTACATATCTTTGGTAAAAATAACCCAAATATGTGTATATTATTTGGTCTGCGTGAAAGTTAGAGAGTCTACAAGCTATTATGCTAATCATTGAAAATTGATCACACCTAATGTACTGACAGCCTATCTCATTTCTTGAGACCCTAACAAGCCAGGAAAGTACAAATGACCCCCAAATGACCCCTTTTTGGAAAGTAGACATTCCAAGGTATTTAATAAGAGGCATGGTGAGTTTTTTGAAGTTGTCATTTTTTCCCACAATTCTTTGCAAAATTATTATTATTTTTTTTTTTTTACAAAATTGTCATATTCAACAGGTTATTTCTTTCACATGGCATATGCATACTTACAACTACACCCCAAAACATGTTCTGCTACTCCTCCTGAGTATGGCAATACCACATGTGTGAGACTTTTTTACAGTCTACTCATATAGAGGAGCACCATCAGGCATTCTAGGAGCATAAACTACACATCTTACTTGTTGACCACCTGTTACACTTTTGAAGGCCCTGGAGCACCAACACAATGGAAAAGCCCACTAAATGACCCCATTTTGGAAAGCAAACACCCTAACGTATAATCTATTAGGCATAATGAGTCTTTTGAACATGTCATATTTTTCCAGAAGTTTTTGGAAAATGTGGAAAAAAATGAAAACGCATTTTTTTTACACAAAGTTGTCCATTTATAAGATAAGACCAAACCCCCATTTTTATTTATGGATTGTCTTCAGATTTGGTAGTTATTTCTTTTGCATTTGCGCGCTATTCTTTTTTAATATACATGTCTTTTGGTTCATAGCTGCAGCAGCTTTAGAAATACATGGGTATGCTCCCCCAAATTTTTTGCCTGTTTATTATGTATTCGATCTGACCAGACTATCGAGGTTGAGCAACCCTCCCCACCCCCCCACATACACCTGTACTCAATCAGTGTCCACCATCAAGTTGATATAGGAGGAGTCCCCTGTAGTGCATTTGCACATCCTTCCCAGCAAGGAGTATTATCTCCAAGGGTTAGGCTGGATTCATCTCTTTTTCATGGAGAGTGTAGGACCCACTGATAATGGGGTACTTTGACGCAGTAGTGGGCTTGAGCACGATATGGCCATATGGTGGGACCAAACCCCCATTTTTATTTATGGATTGTCTTCAGATTTGGTAGTTATTTCTTTTGCATTTGCGCGCTATTCTTTTTTAATATATAAGATATTTCCAACACATAGCATGTACATAGCAAAAATGACACCCCAAAATACATTCTGCTACTCCTCCTGAGTATGGCGATACAACACTTGTGAGACTTTTTTACAGTCTACTCATATAGAGAGGCCCAACATGCAAGGAGCACCATCAGGCATTCTAGAAGCATAAACTACACATCTTACTTGTTGACCACCTGTTACACTTTTGAAGGCCCTGGAGCACCAGGACAATGGAAAGGCCCACTAAATGACCCCATTTTGGAAAGCAAACACCCCAACGTATAATCTATGAGGCATAATGAGTCTTTTGAACATGTCATTTATTTCCAGAAGTTTTTGGAAAATGTGGAAAAAAAATGAAAACGCATTTTTTTTACACAAAGTTGTCCATTTATAAGATATTTCCAACACATAGCATGTACATATAAAAAATGACACCCCAAACTACATTCTGCTACTCCTCCTGAGTATGGCGATACCACATGTGTGAGATTTTTTTACAGCCAGGCCACATACAGAGGTCCAACATTGAAGTAGCACTTCCAGGCGTTCTAGGAGCATAAAATACACTTTTCATTTCTTAACTACCTATTACACTTTTGAAGGCCCTGGAGCACCAACACAATGGAAAAGCCCACTAAATCTCCCCATTTTGGAAAGCAAACACCCCAACGTATAATCTATGAGGCATAATGAGTCTTTTGAACATGTCATTTTTTTCCAGATGTTTTTGGAAAATGTGGAAATAAATGAAAACGCATTTTTTTTTTACACAAAGTTGTCCATTTATAGGATATTTCCAACACATAGCATGTAAATAGCAAAAATGACACCCCAAAATACATTCTGCTACTCCTCCTGAGTATGGCGATACCACATGTGTGAGACTTTTACGCAGTCAGGTCACATACAGAGGCCCAAAATTCAAAGAACACCATCAGGTGTTCTAGGGACACATAGCATGCACATACCATGAATTACCATGAATTACACCCCAAAATACATTTTGCTGAGCAAATGGTAAACAAAAGCTTACCTGTAGTTTTAGAAGCGCAGTTGTCCACAGGAGTTGAGTCCAGGCAGCAGGCAGGGACTTGGTCAGCAACAGTGCATGCAATTCTCCAGGCAAGGATACCAGTCCAGTGTCAGTGCAGGCTGAGATATTGTGAGCAGTGCTGGTGTGGTCAGTTCATGTGGCAGGCAGAGGCATGATGGTAGTAAGTCCTGCAGGCAGAAGTAGGGCCTCTGTCGGGATAGAATGGGGACAGGGGTAGAGGCTTCTCCCACCCAAATCGCTTTGAAGCCTCCGGGATCCAGACCCTAATCTGAGAAGAAGAAAAACAAAAAAATGTGTTTTCTTCATTCAGAAAAACAATTCTGGTCCCCTCACATATGCGAGACCCCTGTGGTATGAATCCCACTACTCCAAGAGGCAGGCAAAAATCGTGGTCAAACAGTCCAGGGTCAGTTCCAGAGCAGGCAGAGGTATGTACAAAATCAGCAGGCAAAGGCGTGGTCAAATAACAGTCCAGGGTCAGTTCCAGATCAGGCAGAGGTATGAACAGAATCAGCAGGCAGAAGCATGGTCAAAAAACAGGCCAGGGTCAGTTCCGGATCAGGCAGACATATGTACAAAATCAGCAGGCAAAGGCGTCATTGAATAACAGGCCAGGGTCATTTCAGGAGCATATAGTGGCATAAGGGGTGAAGGTGGAGGACTATGTTTACCATACTTCACTAATAATTTAGACAAGTATGGTAACGGCGGAAACAGTCTTCTATACAGAGGCCTTTTGGAAGGACACTGGGGACAATAATAACGGATGTCTTTTCTAACTCCTGCCTTGGTACACACCCTACATTTTTTCTGCCGTCTTTTGTCTGTTTGTGTGGGAGGGATTTTACTGGGAAAATGGCATTCAGAAAGTCTACTTATTACGTCAGATCACATGTTTTCTGGTGGGCCGTTTGGAAATATAAGGGCAGTGAAGATTTCCTCCAGGTAATAAAGGAAGGGTTGGGGGCTTTCGGTGGACTTGCGGTATATTATGTACGAATTGTATGTGGCCAAATGAAAAAGATAAATTGAGACTTTTTTGTACCAATGATATGTTCGTCTTGTGGGTAGATAGGGTTCGATCATTTGGTCGTTGAAGTCCACTCCCCCCATGAACAAGTTGTACTCATGTACAAACATTGGCTTTCGGATTGGGCCATTCCTTCTTCGGACTTCCACGTAGTTGTCATTGTGGATTGAAGACAGCATGTACACGTCTCTTCTATCCCTCCACTTCACAGCCAGAACTTCCTCATTTCGCAAACTCGCCGTCTCCCCTCTTCTCAGCTTGGTGTTTACGAGCTTTTGAGGAAAGCCTTTCCTGTTTTTTCTGACCGTGCCACATGCAGGAGTCTTCTTCCTGTGAAGGTTGCGGAACAGGGGCAAACTTATGTAGAAGTTATCTACATAAAGGTGGTAGCCTTTTTCTAGGAGAGGGTAAATGAGGTCCCAAACAACTTTCCCGCTTGATCCCAAGTAGTCTGGACATTCAGGGGGATGCAGCTGGGTGTCCTTCCCTTCGTACACCTTGAAGGCATATGTGTACCCTGTGGCTCGGTCACATAATTTATACACCTTCACCCCATAGCGGGCCCGTTTGCTGGGAATAAATTGTTTGATGCCCAGCCTGCCGGTAAATTTAACAAGGGACTCATCCACACATACATGTTGGTCTGGGGTAAATAATTGAGGGAATATTTCCGAAAAATAATTTAGAAGTGGCCGAATTTTATAAAGCTTGTCAAATGTTGGGGAATTTCGGGGAGGGCACTGGGTATTGTCATTATAATGGAGGAACCTCATTATCATCAAATATCTGGCCCTGGGCATTACTGCAGAGTAGATGGGCATATGGTAGATAGGTTTGGTTGACCAATATGCACGCAATTCATTTTTTTTATTGAGTCCCATATTGAAGGTGAGGCCTAAAAAGATCTTGAAGTCCTCCACCGTTAGGTCTCTCCACTCAAAGGGACAGGAATAAAATGACGTGGGGTTACTCCGAATAAATTGTTGTGCATACAGGTTACACTGGGCCACAATTGACGTCAGCAGGTCCTCCGTAAAAATTAAACTGAAGAAATCTATGGGGGCAAAGTTCTCAGTGTTAACCTTGACTCCTGGCTGAGCAGTGAAAGGGGGGATGATGGCTTCTCCTGAGTTAGGAGGAAGCCACAAGGGGTTCTGAAGGGCATAGGGAAGGCTGGCGTTGGTCCTAACCCTTTGGGGGCGAGGTGACACCCCACTTGAACTTGGCCTTTCTTGCCGAGGCACTGTGGTGCTGGTGGATGGCACGGTGGTGCTGGTGGATGGCACTGCGGAGCTGGTGGATGGCACTGCGGAGCTGGTGGATGGCACTGCCTTCTTCTCACCAGAACGCCTTTGTTTGGTAGGCACGCAATATTCTTCCTCGTCGGAGTCTGTCTGCGTCCCACTGCTTATGACCGGCTCGTAATTTACTTCGTAGTCAGACTCTGAATCCGAAGAAGATTCCGAAGCAGAGAGCTCCCTGTTGATCTCGTCGTCCACACTCAGGATATTGAAGGCCTCCTCGGCTGAAAAAAAATTTCTTTGCCATCGTTGGTGATCCTACACACTGGCACAGTGACACTAATGGCACTGATGACACTGAACTGTAGGCCCTTTTGACACGGTGATACGTGACACTGGTGGCACTGATGACTGATGGTGCACGGTGACACTGATGGGCACTGTGACACTGATTGGCACACTGATGGGCACTGTGAGACTGATGGGCACTGTGACACTGATTGGCACACTGATGGGCACTGTGATGGGCACACTGGCACTGTGAGCACACTGATGGGCACTGTGGGCACACTGATATGCACTGTGGGCACAGATGGGAACTGTGGGCACACTGATGGGCACTGATGGGCACACTGGTGGACACTGTGGGCAACTCAGATCACACACTGTAAACTCACGGATCTCTCCTCTCCTCACACTGCAGTCTGTATGTGAGGAAGGAGAGCTGGCAATGAGAGATGATCTCATATGTTTACATTCGAGATCATCTCTCATTGGATGCCTCGATCAAGTGACGAAAGGCCGCTGTGATTGGCCATTCGCCACGATCTGTGATTGACTGTGTCCAAGGGACACGGCCAACACAGATTTTCCCCGATGCGCGCTCGCGCGAGCGCGCAAGTGCGCGGGGAGCCTGTTACTGGAAGGCCATTTAAAGACGGCCTCCCGGAAATTCGAGTCCGCGCTGTAGCCGTCTTTTGGCTATAGCGCGGACCGGTAGTAGTTAACAACATTGTTCTTATTGTTTTAAAATAAGCTGGTGGGATGGCAATTGGTAACATTTGAAATCTATATAGTATGTTGGGCAATATTATCATCTTAAATACATTTATTATACCCAACCATGAGAATGGGCGGCTCAATATTTTTTCAATGTTTTTCTGATGTCTGATTTTTTCTCATTTAACATGGGTATGTAATTAGCCTGATACAGGTTTTCCAATGATGGTAAGTAAATGGAAAATCCCTCTGCAAAGCCTGCCTTTCTTTTTTACTTAGCCCTATATTCAGGATTTGTGACCTTATTGGGTTAACTTAAAGTTTGACTATTCCCCATAGCTCTTCAGCTCCTTAATGACATTTGGAAGGGTTGTTCTAGGATTACTAATAGAAAACAGGACGTCATCTGCGTATGCTGCAATTGTGTGTTCTTCCTGCCTGACCTTCCTGCCTGATAAACAACAGGGCATTCCTGTCTCCTCCTGTTGCACATTACCAACTGAGATGATATGCTGCCGTTCACTTTTACTTTTACCATTGATGATGGGTTTCTATACAGTGCTCCTATCCACTGAATCATCATTGGTTCTTTATTGTTTTGACCATAAACTCCCAGTCCACCCTGTCAAATGCTTTCTCAGCATCAATTGACAGCAGAAGGGCTGGGATGTCATGGTCTCTGAACTTATGTAATAGCAGTTGTGTTCTTATCCCATTGTCTTTTCCTTCTCTTCCTGGGAAAAAGCCTGTCTGGTCTGCATTGATCCATTCTGCCATTAATTCTTTTAATCGAGTTGCCAATATTTTTGCATATAATTTTGTATCTGCATTTAATAACGCTATTGCCCTGTAGCTAGAACATAGAGTTGCATCTTTCCCATCTTTAGGTAATACTGTTATATGTAGAGTTGAGCGGACACCTGGGTTTGACGGGTTCGGCCGAACTTTGCAAAAAAGTTTGAGTTCGGGACCCGAACTTGAGCCGAACTTGACCCCGAACCCCATTGAAGTCAATGGGGACCCGAAATTTTGAGCACTAAAATGGCTCTAAAAAAGTAATGGAAAGGGCTAGAGGGCTGCAAATGGCAGCAAAATGTTGTTAAGAGCATGGCAAGTGCTCTGCAAACAAATGTGGATAGGGAAATAACTTAAAATAACATAAAATACATAAAAATAAAAAATAATAATCTTGATGTAGGAGGACGAGATCCATATGGAGTAGGAGGTTGAGGTGGAGGTGGATGTGGCGCAGTAGGTGGAAGCGGCGGTGGAGGAGGATAAGGTAGCCAACACTGGTTTTGGTTTTTAATTTTTCTTTATTTTTAAATTAGGGTATACCCCAAAAGAGTGAGAAAGATCAAAAATACAACAATGGCTGGGTAAGGTCGGTATATATGTCAATTCTGCACAAGGTACGGACAAGTCCTGTGGGATTCATGCCTGGTTCATTTAAATGAACGTGAGCTTGTCCACATTTGCTCTGGACAGGCGGCTGCACTTGTCTGTGGTAACGCCCCCTGCCATGCTAAATACACGTTCAGATAATACACTGGCTGTTGGGCAGGCCAGCACTTCCAAGGCGTAAAGGGCAAGCTCAGGCCATATGGCCAATTCGGAGACCCAGAAGTTGAAGGGGGCAGACCCGTCATTCAGTATGTCTAGGCGAGTGCACACATACTGCTCCACCATGTTGGTGAAATGCTGCCTCCTGCTAAGACGTTCCATATCAGCTGGTGGTGCTGGTTGTTGAGGCATGTTGACAAAGCTTTTCCACATTTCGGCCATGCTAACCCTGCCTTCTGAGGTGCTGGCGGTTCCCCTGCTGCGTTGGCTACCTCTTCCTCCTCCTCTGCCTTTGCCTTGTGCTTCCACTGTGCCCCCACTGTCAGGTGGAAATGACACCAGCAGCGTGTCTACCAGCGTGCGTTTGTACTCACGCATCTTACGATCACGCTCCAGTGAGGGAATTAAGGAGAGTATGTTGTCCTTGTAACGGGGATCCAGCAGTGTGTCCACCCAGTAATCAGCACAAGTTATAATTTGGGAAAATCGGCGGTTGTTGCAGAGACACTGCAGCATGTAATCGCTCATGTGTGTCAGGCTGCCCAGAAGCAACGAAAAGCTGTCCTCTGTGGGAGGTGTATCGTCTGTGTCCTCTGTATTCCCCCAGCCATGCACCAGTGATGGCTATGAGCTGCTCTGGGATCCACCCTGCTGTGAACATGGTTCCTCCTCCTCCATCTCCTCATCCTCCACCTCGGCATCCTCCAGAACTGTGTACCTACCGTTTGTGGGTGCAGGAACCCACCCTTGGAGCCACTTGTGAATGACTGCCCTGAAAGCCTTAGAAATGATCCCTCTTCCTCCTCCTTCTGTGCCACATCCTTTTCCATCATCGCCCGAATAGTTTTATCAAGGAGGCATAGAAGTGGCATAGTAACGCTGAGAACGGCGTCATCGGCACTGGCCATGTTGGTGGAGTACTCGAAACAGCGCAACAAGGCACACAGGTCTCGCATGGTGGCCTAGTTATTAGTGGTGAAGTGGTGCTGTTCCGCAGAGCGACTCACGCGTGCGTGCTGCAGCTGAGACTCCACTATGGCCTGCTGCTGCTCGCACAGTCTGGCCAGCATGTGCAAGGTGGAGTTCCACATTGTGGGCACGTCACATATGAGGCGGTGAGTGGGAAGGCCGAAGTTACGCTGCAGCGCTGACAGGCGAGCAGCAGCAGGGTGAGAACGCAGAAAGTGCGCACAGACGGCCCGCACTTTCTGCAGCAGCTCTGACATATCGGTGTAATTTTTAAGGAACCTCTGCACCACCAAATTCAGCACATGCTCCAGGCAAGGGATGTGCGTCAAATCGGCTATGCCCAGAGCTGCTATGAGATTTCGCCCATTATCACACACCACCAGGCCGGGCTTGTATCCTTAGTGGTGGAAGGACATGCGCCAAACTGCTATTTGCCTCAGGCCCAGCCACCACTGCATTTACCCAGTGTGCGGTTAGGGAGACATAACATCCTTGACCGTGCTTACTGGTCCATGTATCCGTAGTTAGGCGGACCTTGCCACAGATAGCGTTGCGCAGAAAACACCTGATTTTGTCTGCCACTTGGTTGTGCAGGGAAGGGAATGGCTCGCCTGGAAAAGTAGTGGCGGCTGGGCACGACGTACTGTGGGACAGCCACCGCCATAATGCTTTTAAAACTCTACCAGACGGAATGACAGAATTTCAGAGGCCAGGAATTTTGAAATGCTGGCATTAAGGACCAGGGATTGCGGGTGGGTAGGGGGGTACTTCCTCCAGTGTTTGGGAGATAGAGAGCTGAATGCTTCCATGCATGGGACATTGTGGAGATGGTTGGTGACCCAGTGTAATGTTCTGGTACCTCTGGTACCCTTATTCCACTTTCCAGTTCAGTGTATGCGTCCCACCATTCTCTTCTGGTAAGTGCGTATACACCTTTAAGACCGATGCTGTCATCACTGAGCGCCGCAGAGCGGCTATTTCAACCGCCGGCGTTCTCACTCACATGTTCGTTCAACCTGCCTTGAAGCTCATATGCTTACAAGCGTACCTCGCTGTCGGAACCTCGCTACTGATCCCTGTATCCCGCTACCGGATCACTCGCTCATACCGAACCTCTCTACTACTGCTTGCTATTAGTGATAAGTACCCCGCAGGGGAATCCTCCATAACCTTCCTACTAAGCTTACACTATCTAGCTCTGCATATTAAGGACTGTTACTATCATCTGCACTATTATTTAGATTGCTAGCTCTTGAGCCTACTAACATCTATCCTTGCACTGGGTTAGTCTCTCCTGTATGTCATCTGCTATCCTACCACCTACTACCATACATGATTGCTAACCTATCTGCATCCTACCTGTTACCATCTATACTCTCATGAACATTTCTCTCAACTGCTGTTCACCTATTGTCACTGTTCATACCTGTCTCTTCAGCTCATCACCACTATACTGCTATATACATCTATCACTCCAGGAACATCTTATTGAGTGTGTATATTTGTATGCTGAATCAGACAGACCACAGTGATGAGTCTTGGGAGTTGGAATTGGTATTTCAACATATCTCTACATGACTGCTGAGTGGAGTTTTTCTGCAGCTGCAAATCCATCTTGTTTCAGAAAACGCAGGAGCGTTACAGATTGAACGAACCTAAAATGGATTCAGCAGATTTACCCACTCAAGTGACACAATTAAAACAACAAGTGACTGCGTTAATACTCGCTCTGAATTAAAAGAAGACAATCAGGCTCTGAAGCAGCAGGTAACCCGTCTATCACAACTTGCCGCTGCTCAGCCCCCTGAACCCAAAATAAATCCTCCTCTAGTGTTTACAGGTGATCGCAAAAAATTTTGTGAATTCAAAAACGCCTGTCAGTTACTTTTCTTGCTAAAACCTCGTACCTACCTTACTGATCATATCAAAGTCTGTACTATTATTTCATACCTAACGGGTGATCCACGGGCCTGGGCAGACTCTCTCTTTGAGAAAAATGATCAGCTTCTCAACTCCTATGCTTTATTCCTAGCGGAACTCGCTAGTCTATATGATGACCCCAATAGGCAGAGTACTGCCGATATTCAATTGAGGTCCTTGAAACAAGGTAGGAGACCTGTAGAAGACTTTGTAGCAGAGTTCAAAAGATGGACCCTTGATTCAGGGTGGAATGATACATCTCTGAGAACTCAATTTAGACTCGGCCTATCAGAAGCCGTTAAAGACGAGCTCGCCCGAGCGGATTTACCAGACACCCTGGATGCTTTGATACAGCTCAGTATCAACATAGACAGGAGGCTGCGAGAAAGAAAGGCTGAAAAAATGGGAATGCCATTGTCCAGTCCTTCTCGGATTTCGGCCGTTGACCCTACTCCTATGGAGGTAGGAACCATACGCCCACCTTTATCAACTACTGAAAGAGCCAGGAGACGATCCAGTAATCTTTGCTTGTACTGCGCATCCCCGGATCACATGATAAGCGTCTGTCCCCTTGTCCGCAAAAAAGAGGGTGAGTGTTCACATGTCCTCCTAGGGGGATTGACAACTTAATTTACTAACCCTTATCTTTTTGTTCGTTTGACATTGCAGTGGGACCAGACTAGGATTACCACTAAGGCCATGATCGACACAGGATCTTGCGGAAATTATATCGATATACGTTTTGCTACTTTAAATAAAGTACCTATTATTTCAAAACCTAAGCCTGTCTCTGTGAGTCTTATTAACGGTATTCCGTTATCTTCTGGCCCAATCACTAATCAGACACAAGCACTCCTAGTCACCACTAACGAGTCTCATACGGAGACCACTACCTTCGACCTATTATCTTCGCCCCACTTTCCCATTGTTTTGGGACTTCCCTGATTACACACACATCAACCAACCATAGATTGGAAGAAACGGACCCTAACCTTCCTCTCTTACTATTGCGAGAGTACGTGTAACCTCCCGTCTTATGGAAAGATCCTGTCTGTGGTGTCAGATGAGATTGCACCACTATGCTATCAGGATCTGTCTGAAGTTTTTCTTGAGAAAAATGCTCAAGTACTGCCTCCCCATAGGGATTATGATTGCACTATTGATCTACTCCCAAATAGTAAATTGCCTTTTGGTCATGTTTATCCTCTTTCGCAGGATGAACTTTCCCATCTCAAGGAATACTTGGATGAGAATTTGACAAAAGGTTTTATTAGACCTTCCACTTCTTCCACAGCTGCAGGACTTTTTTTTGTCTGCAATAAAGACTCAAGTCTCAGGCCTATTATCGACTATAGGCAATTGAACGCCATTACAGTAAAAGATCGCTATTCTTTGCCGCTTATCCCTGAACTCATTGAACAAGTGCGTGGAGCTACCTACTTTTAAAAATTGGACCTGAAAGGGGCATACAATCTAATCCGAATCCGTGATGGAGATGAGTGGAAGACAGCATTCAGAACCAGATACGGATTGTTCGAATATCTTGTAATGCCATTTGGGCTATGTAACGCTCCCGCAGACTTCCAACGATTCATAAACGATATCTTTAGAGACTTACTTGATGTCTGTGTTGTGGTATATCTGGACGATATACTTATTTATTCACGATCCTTGTCTGAACATATAAAACATGTAAGACTTGTGTTATCCAGATTACTCACACACAATCTATACGTGAAACTAAAAAAATGCTTATTTCATAAAGAAGAAGTATTATTCCTAGGATACATCATATCCAAAACAGGAATCAAGATGGATATGAGTAAGATATCCTGTATTCAGGATTGGCCTATACCAACCACCCGCAAAGCACTACAGCGATTCCTTGGATTTTCAAACTTCTATAGGAAGTTCATCAAGAACTTCTCTGCCATTGTGAGACCTCTCACACAACTCACAAGTATTAAGAAACCATTTAAATGGTCAGATGAAGCAAATGAAGCTTTTCGCTTGTTAAAAACAAGCTTTACCTCTGCTCCCATACTACGCCATCCAGACCCATGCCTCCAATACATTCTGGAAGTAGATGCGTCAAATATGGCAGTAGGAGCAGTACTCTCCCAACGACCAACGAATACTTCACCACTCCATCCAGTCGCCTTCTTCTCTAAATCTCTAAGCAGCCCAGAGGTGAATTACCCAGTGGGTGAAAAGGAACTGCTTGCTATAAAACTGGCTCTGGAGAATTGGCGACATCTACTTGAAGGCACCCGATTACCAATACTCATATATACAGATCATAAAAATCTTCAATATCTTCAGACTAACAAAATCCTCTCCCACCGGCAGGTACGATGGTCACTATTCTTCCTAAGATTTAACTTCCTAGTGACCTACACACCTGCAGACAAGAATAAAAAAGCGGATGCGCTATCACGATTAACTGAAGATAATTGCTCCGAAATCCCTTCCGTTCCTATAATACCCTACAAGCGTATTATTGGGGTTGTCCGTTCCTTGAAGGAAGAGATTCTGCACAGTATAGGTTTGGATTCACCTCCACCACAACTAAGTGCTGATGCAGAAGGCTTCCTCTACTACAACGATAAACTCTACATACCCCCTACTATGCGCACCAAGATCTTGGAATTGTCACATGATGTGCCTATGGCAGGACATATGGGTATGACAAAGAACCTTAATTTGCTTACCAGGCAGTTTTGGTGGCCTGATATGAAGACATCTATACAAAAATTTGTCTCTTCATGCAACGTCTGTGCCAGGTCCAAAATTGACACTACAAAACCATCCGGTCTACTATGCAGTCTACCAATACCCCAGACTCCATGGGAAGTTGTGTCCTTGGACTTTATAGTAGAACTACCACCTTCCAAAGGATTTAATACCATTTTAGTGTCAGTGGACCATCTGACAAAGATGGCACATTTCGTTGCTATTCGCAGACTACCTTCGTCCAAACAAACAGCGGAACTACTGATGAAACATGTCTTTAAGTTACATGGAATTCCAAAAACTCTTTTGTCTGACCGTGGATCACAATTCATCTCCAAGTTTTGGCAAGAACTATGTCACATACTACGAATTGAGCGAAAGCTCACTTCTCCCTACCATCCTCAGACCAACGGACAGACTGAAAGAGTCAACCAGTGCATCAAGCAATATTTACGTTGCTACACATCATACCTACAGGATGATTGGGTGGATCTCCTCCCTCTGGCAGAATTTGCCTACAACAACGCAACCCACAGTACGACCAAACAGAGTCCGTTCTACTTGAACTATGGGTTTCATCCCACTATTCTTCCACGCATCCTTCCATCAAGTAACCCAGTAGCCTCAGACTATCTTACCCAAATAAAAGACTCTCTGGGTTTACTTAATACTACCATCTCACACGCTCATAGTCAACAAAAAAAGTACTATAACCTTCGTAGAAGACCTTCTCCTCAGTATGCTATTGGGGACCTCGTTTGGCTATCAACAAAAAACTTAAGATTAAAGATCCCTAGCAAAAAGCTTGGGCCTCTATTCTTGGGACCCTTCCCAATCAGGAAACTTATTGGAAAAGCTGCAGTGCAGCTCACATTACCAACAGACCTCAAGATACATCCCATCTTCCATGTGTCGCTACTGAAGCCCCATGTTCATGACCAAGGAATAAGGCCTACCATCCCACCTCCACCTCCTGTACAAGTTGAAGGCGGAGAAGAATATGAGATAAAGGAGATTCTGGATTCTCGTATCCACAGAAGAAGACTCCAATATCTAGTACGATGGAAGAACTATGGGCCCCAAGACGACACCTGGCCGGATACCTCTGATATACATGCCCCTAGGCTGATTCGCAATTTTCACGCAAAATACCCGGAAAAAACAGTTCTAGAGGCCTTCCGGAGCCGGCCTTAAGGGGGGGGTACTGTAATGTTCTGGTACCTCTGGTACCCTTATTCCACTTTCCAGTTCAGTGTATGCGTCCCACCATTCTCTTCTGGTAGGTGCGCATACACCTTTAAGACAGATGCTGTCATCACTGAGCGCCGCAGAGCGGCTATTTCAACCGCTGGCGTTCTCACTCACATGTTCGTTCAACCTGCCTTGAAGCTCATATGCTTACAAGCGTACCTCGCTGTCGGAACCTCGCTACTGATCCCTGTATCCCGCTACCGGATCACTCGCTCATACCGAACCTCTCTACTACTGCTTGCTATTAGTGATAAGTACCCCGCAGGGGAATCCTCCATTACCTTCCTACTAAGCTTACACTATCTAGCTCTGCATATTAAGGACTGTTACTATCATCTGCACTATTATTTAGATTGCTAGCTCTTGAGCCTACTAACATCTATCCTTGCACTGGGTTAGTCTCTCCTGTATGTCATCTGCTATCCTACCACCTACTACCATACATAATTGCTAACCTATCTGCATCCTACCTGTTACCATCTATACTCTCATGAACATTTCTCTCAACTGCTGTTCACCTATTGTCACTGTTCATACCTGTCTCTTCAGCTCATCACCACTATACTGCTATATACATCTATCACTCCAGGAACATCTTATTGAGTGTGTATATTTGTATGCTGAATCAGACAGACCACAGTGATGAGTCTTGGGAGTTGGAATTGGTATTTCAACGTATCTCTACATGACTGCTGAGTGGAGTTTTTCTGCAGCTGCAAATCCATCTTGTTTCAGAAAACGCAGGAGCGTTACACCCAGATGGTGTTGCTGGCTGACCTTCTGTTTGCGAGGTGGCAGGTGCCACTGTCACTACAGAGGTGGATGAAGAGGCCGAGACTGCAGCAGAAGAGGAAGCAGGAGGAGCCAGAGACCTTTCTTGTTTTTTTAAGTGTCTACTCTACTGCAGCTTGTGCTTTGCACTTAGATGCCTGGTCATGCAGGTTGTGCTCAGGTTGAGAACGTTTATGCCTCGCTTCAGGCTCTGATTGCACAGCGTGAAAACCACTCATGTCTTGTCATCAGCACATTGTCTGAAGAACTGCCATGCCAGACAACTCCTTAGAGCTGGCTTTGGTGTGCTTGGTCCCTTGCTGCGTTGGGCAGTAGCAGGCGTACTTTCTAGGGGACGGACACTCTGCTTTTGCATCCTGCTCCCTCTTCTGCTGTGCTGGTGGCTCTGTGCAACCACCGCCTCTTCCTCCGAACTTCACAGGTCACCTGCATGACGTTGATTCCATGTGGGGTCGAGGACCTCATCGTCCTCCACATCATCTTCAACCTAGTCTTCACCCATGCCCTCCTTGTCGATCTGCACAATTCCGAAAGCCGCAGCAGTTGGCACCTGTGTTTCGTCATCATCCGAGATGTGCTGCGATGGTCCTCCCATGTACGCATCTTCAAACATAAGTGGTTGGGCATCGGTGAACTCATTCTCGTCCACTTCTGGGGCAGGGCTAGGTGAATGGCCCTGGGAAACTATGCTAACAGAGTCATCAAAAAGCAGAAGAGACTGCTGCATGACTTGGGCCTCAGACTGCTTGGCTGATTTGCAAGGGGGTGAGGTGAAAGACTGATGGACATTGGCTGCAAGTGCCAACTCTGATCTTTCAGCAGTAGACTGGGTGGGAGGCAATGTGACGGCACTGGAGGCACTGTCAGCAACCCAATCTACTATCGCCTGTACTTGTTCTGGCCTCAACATTCGTAGAGCTGCATTAGGCCTGACCAAATACTGCTGCAGGTTCTGTCGCCTACTCACACCTAAGGAAGGTGTTTCACTTGTGCGTGTAGCTGGCACAGATCGACCACGTCCTCTCCTTGCAACAGGAGCTCCACCAGTAGCACCACAACCGGGGCCACGTCCCTTATTTGATGTTCTCCTCATATTTCTCAAATTTAGGATCTTGCCCTCAATGGGTGTTTTTTTGAGTAGCAAAATAGAACAACAGTATCTAAAGGGTGTATCTCACAGTAACATATGCAGCAAACGCTGCAATTTAATTTATTTGCCCTAAATGGGTGTATTTTGAATAGCAGAATAGAACAACAGTATGTTGTGTATTTTGCCCAAAAAGGGTGTTTTTTTACTAACACAATATGACAGCAGGATATAACGCTTTAATTCTACAGGTACAGATGCAGCAAGCAAGGGCTATAAAATTGCAGATTTTATCCCAAAAAGGGTATTTTTTGACTAACACAGTAGGACAGCAGCTTGAATTCTACACGTACAGATGCAGCAAGCAAGGGCTATAAAATTGCGGATTTTAGCCCAAAAAGGGTGTTTTTAAAAACCCAGAAAATTATAGCTATATGTAGCTTTAAATGCACACTGAATATGCTGGTGCTCTGAGCTTGCATAAAATGCCCCCTCGCCGCCCACCTAACTAACAGACGGATAAAAGTATTTTTTTTGTCACTGGGATCAGGGCAGGGTAAAAAGATTGTGCACTGCACCCACACAACAAAATCTATGTAGATCGCTGAGTTGAAGTTCTGATTAAAGAATAAAGATTATGTCTTCCACCTATATTCTCTCCCTCAAAGCAGCAGCAGTGCCCTAGTACACAACAAAATCTATGTAGAAGGATCGCTGAGTTGAAGTTCTGATTAAAGATTCTGTCCTACTCCTATTCTCTCCCTCAAAGCAGCAGCTGCATGCTTTCCGTACACTAGATAGAGCAGAGTGACGTGCAGTGCTATGTGACTCCAGCTTATATAGAGGCTGGGTCACATGCTGCACTGGCCAATCACAGCCATGCCATTAGTAGGCATGGCTGTGATGGCTTCTAAGGGCACGCCCATTAAACACTTGTGGATTGGCTGCCCTGCATCTTTTTTTACGCTCCATTAAATTGCCGCACAGCACTCGATAACGAACATAAAGTTTGATGTTCGGGTTCGGGTCCGGTACCAAAAACCCTAAAGTCCGGTACGAACTCGAACTTTATAGTTCGGGTTCGCTCAACCCTAGTTATATGCAGTGATTCTACTCTCATCTCCCCTTTTTCTCCTATCTCATTCATATATAAGCAAAGTTTTGGGACAATATTTCCTTGAATCTACTGTAATAAAGGTGAGTATACCCGTCCGGGCCAGGGATTCTCCCTGTTGAAGAATTCTTTAGGGCCTCCCTTATCTCCTTTTGAGAGATTGGTGTCTCTAATGCTAATAATTTATCTATTTCTACTTTGGGCAGTTTTGATTCTTTTATATATTCATGTATCTTTTCTGTACTGTTCTACTTCAAATGTTTCCTTTGGACGGACAGTGTATAAAGTTTTATAGTAGTTTTGGAATGATTTAGCTATTTCTGTTGTTGAATAAACCATTTCTCCCTTGCTGTTTTTTATTTTTTCTATGTAATTATTTGATTTTTTACTTTTTATTAATCTTGCTAGATATTTTCCTGGTTTATTTCTCCATTTATATCTATCCTTAGCGACTGTTAAAGCTTTGTCTAGTCTCTTCCTCCAACAGCTCCCTCAATTTATCTCTTTTTAATACTGGGGCTTTTTGTATCCCATCTTCCATGTTCCCTTTATGTTTCTGTTCTAATTTGTGTATTTCTATTATTAATCTGTTTATATTATTAGTTCTTTCCTTCCTTTTCATGGAACCTATTGAGATAAAAATTCCTCTGATATATGCTTTATGAGCCTTCCAAATTGTGGCTGAGGAGATATCTGGGGTTTCATTCACAAGGAAATATTGGTCCAGTTCTTTTTCTCCCCTTCTTCCAACTTCCTCATCCAGTTACAGTTCTTCATTTAATCTCCAGATATTTGTTTTTCTATGGGACCCTGAGAGTTTTATTTCCATAACAATTGGGGCATATGGTCTGATATGGTCATTCTCACTGTTGATGTACTAACCACTGCTTCTAGAAACCTATGTTCTATCATTAAATAATCCAATCTTTAGTACATCGAGAACACGGGGGAATAGAAAGAATAATCTCTCTTCCCAGGATGTTGGGTTCTCCAAACATCCACCAACTGGCAGCGGAAAAGCTTTTTCCTTACCTTCCTGAGTTGAAGTCCTCCCATCGCCCCAGCGTGCTTGATGTACAATCCAGAGGCGGATCCATGCGGAAATTAAAATCCCCTGCTAAGAACAAATTACCTTTTTGAAAGGAGATCAGTTTTTCTATTACTTTTCTTAAGTACCCTTTTGGAGGTTTGTTTGGACAATAAATGTTTGCCGAGGTGTATTCAATACCGTGCAGTTGTCCCTTCAGGAGAATATATCGACCATTTGGGTCGACCAATCCCCCCTCAAGGGAGAGCCTTACATCCTTGGCAAAGTCAGATGTCACCCCCTTTGCCCTCTTAATTAGTAAGTCCCCATAATACCATATTGAATAATGTTTTGAATATATTTTCACATTTGTATCTTGTGCAATATACAGTGGGGATAGAAAGTTTGGGCACCCCAGGTAAAAATTTGTATTAATGTGCATAAAGAAGCCAAGGAACGATGGAATAATCTCCAAAAGCCATGAAATTACAGAATAGACATTCTTATAATATGTCAACAAAAGTTAGATTTTATTTCCATCATTTATGCTTTCAAAATAACAGAAAACAAAAAAAATGGCGTCTGCTACCCTGCAGAGTTAATATCTTGTACTGCCCGCTTTGGCAAGTATCACAGCTTGTAAATGCTTTTTGTAGCCAGCCAAGAGTCTTTAAATTCTTGTTTGAGATATCTTTGCCCATTCTTCCCTACAAAAGTCTTCCAGTTCTTTGAAATTTTGGGCTGTCTGTCACGAACTGCTCTTTTAAGGTCTATCCATAGATTTTTAATTATGTTAAGGTCAAGAGATTGTGAAGGCCATGGCAAAATTTTCAGTTTACGCCTCTTGATGTAATCCCCCGTGGATTTAGAGGTGTGTTTAGGATCATAATCCATTTGTAGAAGCCATCCTCTCTTTAACTTCAGCTTTTTCACAGATGGCATCAAGTTACCATCTAAAATTTTATTGAATCCATTTTTCCTTCTACTCGTGAGATGTTCCCTGTGCCACTGGCTGAAATACAACCCCAAAGCATGATTGATCCACCCCCATGCTTAACAGTTGACAGAGGTTCTTTTCATTAAATTCTGTGCCCCTTCTTCTCCAAATGTACCTTTGCTCATTCCGGCCAAAAAGTTCAATTTTAACCTCGTTGGTCCACAGAACTTGTTTCCAAAATGCATCAGGCTTGTCTATATGTTCATTTGCAAAGTTCAAACGCTGATTTTTGTGGTGAGGACGTAGAAGAGGTTTTCTTCTGATGACTCTTCCATGAAGACCATATTTGTACTAGTATCTCTTTATAGTGGAATAGTGTGCTACAACTCCAGTGTCTGCCAGGTTTTTTTGGAGGGATCGTGCAGTCAAACGTGGGTTTTGAATTGTTTTTCTCACAATCCTGCAAGCTGTCCTGTCTGATATTTTTCTTAGTCTTCCAGATCTTGCTTTAACTTCCACTGTTCCTGATGACTGTCATTTCTTAATTACATTCCATCATTGACATCTGAAAATGCTTTGCTATCTTCTTATAGCCTTCCCCAGCTTTGTGAGCGTCAACTATTTTCAGTTTCAGTTTTCTAGACAACTGCTTAGAAGATCTCATGGTGCTGATTGTTGGGGCAGGGTCAGATGAGTCTGGGCATTTAAAACCTTTGAGATTGACATCACCTGGTCTTCCCAGACGATGATTGAGAACAATCCATGACACTGGCAGTCTGGCAGGTCTCAGCCTTGCAAAGGGGGCAGTGCATGCTATAAATTCTGCAGGGTGCCCAAACTTTTGCAGGCACCTTTTTTTTGTTTTCTGTAATTTTGAAGGTGTCAATGATGGAAATAAAATCTAACTTTTGTTGACATATTATAAGAATGGCTAATCTGTAATTTGATGCCTTGTGGAGATTTTTCCATCTTGGCTTCTTTATGCACATTAATACAAATTTTTACTTGGGGTGCCCAAACTTTCGATCCCCACTGTATGTCTTCTGTAAAAAAAACTATATCAACAGAATTACATCTAAGCTTTTCTAGTACTTTATGTCTTTTAATAGGGGTATTTAATCCTCTGACATTATATGACAGTCTTTTCAAGAGATTCATATCGTCTTCCCTACCCCTCTCACCTCCTGCAGTTTATTGCCCCCTTCCCTCACCTAGCCTAGGCCACATGAAGGAATGGGGGCTTCCACTACAAAACCTCTGCGAGGGTATATGACTAAGTTCAGTAAGTTTGGCTACAGCAACTAGTAATGCCGTGGGCTTAGCACCACTTTGTTTTCCCTTTCCCCTCCCATTTCAATTCTCCCAACCCCTCCCCCCAATCCCCCCCCTTGCCCTTGACATGATGTTGATCTGACCGTTTTATGGTCTTGAAGTAGTTGGAAGATTTACCCATTGGCTCTCCCCACCTTCTACTTCTTTGCTCTGCTTGCCCGCTCGTGAACTTCCTTCTCTCCCTCTCAGGTGAAAAAAATCAAGGGGCACTCCAGAGTCCTACCCTCTTCCATCCCCTCCTGCCCCGGGCCAACTCACCCCCCAAACCCCCTCTTCCTCCAGCACCTCAGTTCCAGAAGATTCAGTTTTTTTTCTTTGAGGCTAACGCCACTGTTTCTCTTGTGTTGCCTCTTTTGGTATAGAGATGTCCAGTTTTCCACAAAAATCCTGAGTTTCCTCAGGGAATCTTAGTCTTGCTGTACAGCCATCTCTTCTGCAGATTAAACAGGCTGGAAAGCCCCAGTTATACCGTATTCCCTGTTTTTGCATCGATTCCACAAGTGGTCTCAGTAACCTCCTTCTTCTTAGCGTGGCCCCCGAATAGGTTTGTGAAAATCTGAATATTTTTACTTTTATAGTTTATGGGTGATTTCCTTTTCAGATTCTCTTAGATCTGGGCCTTATCTGAATAACTCTGGAATCTTATAACACCATCTCTGGGGATATCCACAGGGATGTTTTTTGGTCTTCTAAGCCGGTGTACTCTCTCAATCATTATCTGATCTGCTTCCTCTCTTTCTAAGAGCGGGTTAAAACAAAATATTATTTTATCGAATCAGTGATGGTGAACCTTGGCACCCCAGATGTTTTGGAACTATATTTCCCTACATTTCCCATGATGCTCATGCACTCTGCAATGTAGTTGCGCATCATGGGAAATGCAGTTCCAAAACATCTGGGGTACGAAGGTTCGCCATCACTGTAATAAGTCTTCACCTTGAATCTGTTCTGGTAATCCACAAATTCTCAAATTCTTCCTCCAATTCATGTTTTCTTGATCCTCCATTTTGTAGGCAAGACTTCTGTTTTCCGTTTTTAGCTCTATCACCTCTCTAGATCATTTTAGATTTTAGAAAGATGATCATTTATATCCGGATTTGTTGCATGAGATGTATAAAATGCGTTTATTGGATGACAGCACAATAGTCATTTATGTTCATATTTATTGCAAGAGATGTATTGGATGTAGTACTTAGATGGTAATAGTTTCCCCCAGAAAAAGGAGGAGAGGATAAGTTTGATGGGGAAAAGAAGCAAAAATTAGACCATACAAAAAAAAAAAGAAAGAAAAGATCTCACCATGCTGTAGCTTAGATCAGTGGTAGGGGAATGGCTGTCAGGGTTCAACACTGGTCCTGTCCTTCAACTCTGTGTAGCTCTCCTGCAGCAACCAGTTTCCACTCTACAGGGTCGGCTGTCTCTTCCAGTTCAAGCCTGCCATGAATCCCCTGGGGCAGGCCGGTGGTGTGGTGAACTCCCCCCTCCCAGGCCGTCCAGCACCCCTCAAACCCTCAGCTCCTGCTGACGAGCCGATCGAGTGTGACCATTCTCTCCGCTCTGTCTAATAATGGTCCAAAGAGCCCGGGATCCACGGCAATGCGGCCACCTGACAGTCTGTTTGAGGGTAAGGCACAGGGGACTACCAGGCAGGGCGACTTGGGTGCAGCTAGGGCACGGAGCTCTGCCATCCCATGGTAGTGGGCACCACAGCTGTTCCCGGTGTTCATGCCCACGTCATGCAGGCTCCTCCCCTTACCACGCATCCTATCTGGACACAGTCTCACAGAAAATGGTTTCATTACTTTTCTGCACAGTATTTGATGGTAATAAATATAATTCACATCTCTCTATAGACTTCAATGTTTCCTACAACCTCCTCATGATACTCTCCTTGTGTTTGTGTTAGAATCATAGAATGTACCATTTTTGGCATCATCGTTACTTGGAGAGGAGCCCAGTAGCTGACAGATATAGAGAGGTACTGTATGTAAACAGTGGAATAAGAGCTTACCAGTAAAACACTCATCTCTCACTAAAATATTTACTCTCTGCCTTGATTGCACAACTTTTTTATCTTAAAAATGTGTGTTTTAGAACAGAATGTCCCAACTACTGATACATCTACAGGTATGCCTGTCCCATTTAAATGGTTGTAAAGGCATAGGGGTTTTTACCTTAAAAGAGTTGTCAATCCTTTATGATTTAGCTAAATTCTATTAATATTCTTATCCACTCTATCTTTTCAACTATACATCACTGTCCTTTTTCTTTTTCATTTCAGATGACTATATACTTTTGGTGTCTTGTTTATACTATTCCTCCATTTTATATGGCTAATTATCCTCTTTATTTACCTCAAATTCTAGATTATTCTGCTATGCAAGAATTTCTTTGCTACAAGCCAGGCTCCCTCATGTGATTTAATCTTTTTAGTAAGAAGTGTAAGTGTATTACTACTTAACCACTTACTGTCTTTTTATTTACTAATATACCTACTACTAGTTGTAATTCCTTATAATTCATTGTTCATTTGCAGCCCGGTGTGCCTTTTAGGCCTTCTGCAATTGCAGAGTTTTCCAGTCTGTTTCCCTCACCTAGGCTGGGTTTGGCTATTGGTTTATTTAGGAGGCTTTTTGTGGATGCTACTCAGGTGCCTTTTGTTCAACAGCATTGGGGTGAGTCTTATATATGGGGGTGAACACATTGAATGCCAATAAATTATTATTTTGACATAGCATTGGTACCATACTGGGTTTCCCCGGAGTATATGATTGTCTTTTATATTTGTGTTTTTTGTTTACTAGTTTTTGGATGATTGGTGCTAACTTTGAAGTCCCTTGAAGAAGCCGTCTCAGGCGAAACATGTTGGGATGATTCGGAGCACCGTCTTTCTGCAATTTTGACTTAATTGCATGGTTGTCCATTTTTATGTTTGTACATAATTTCTTTATTATCTGTTGATAATAATGCTATGGCAATTGTTGCCTTGTGCCATTGTCTTCTTATACGGTATATTTTAAATTTAATAATATTAAAATGCTTTATATTTTAACCAAAGAATATTTTGTGGTGGACCTCTTTGCACCGCAGTAATCACGTTTCTTTTGCTCCCCCTTTCTTTTTGAATTCTTCTATTCAGGGGAGGACGTGCTTACTCTAATAAAATTACTATCTGCCCGCATATTATCTTTTTGCTGTCAATCAAAGTCAACTAGCCAATCAGGGGAGAAAGGGGGTGGGGCCAGGTCTGGGCTCTGTGTCTGAATGGACACAGGGAGCTCTGACTCAGCTCAGGTGTCCCCATAGGAAGCTGCTTGCTGTGGGGGCACTCAACAGGAGGGAAGGGCCAAGGGAGCTTAAGAGGGACCCGTGAAGTGCAGGATCCGGGCTGCTCTGTGCAAATCCACTGCAAAAGAGCAGGTGAGTATAACATATTTATTATTTCTATAGGGAGAAAAACGAGACTTTACAATCAATTTAATCCATTCTATGCATTAAGGTAAAAAACCTTCTGTGTTGCATGTGTCCCCCCAGCCCCCCACCATACTTACCCAAGCCTTATCTAGCTATGTGTATGAGAGCCGAGGCTCTCCTGGCTCTGTCCCTGCTCACTGCACAGATTGACAGCAGCAGACACTATTGGCTCCCACTACTGACAATCAAATTCTGTGTTGAGCGAGCAGAGGATGGGCTGAGTTGCCCTGTCTGTGTCAGTGGACGCAAACAAGGTGGCTTAGGAGCGAGCCCACATGGGAAATGGCTTCCTATGGGGACACTCGCCGAAGAGGAGTAGCCAGGAGTGCTGGCAGGGGATCCCAGAAGAGGAGGATAAGGGCTGCTCTGTGCAAAACCATTACATAGAGCAGGTAAGTATGACATGTTTGTTATTTTAAAGGAAAAAAAAATGAAAGTTTAATGTTACTTTAACCACTTTACCCCCCTTCCTGACCAGGCCATTTTTTTGTGGTACGGCACTGCGTTACTTTAACTGCAACACTGTACCCAAATAAAATGTATGTCTTTATTTTCCCACAAATAGAGCTTTCTTCTGGTGGTATTTTATCACCTCTGCATTTTTTTATTTTTTGCTCTATAAACAAAAAACAAATGTCAATTTAAAAAAAAAAAACACTATTTTTGCTTTCTGCTCTAAAACACATCTAATAAAAAAATTTATAATATCTAATTTCTTCCTAAATTTAAACCAATATGTATTCTGCTACATATGTTTGGTTAAAAAAAAATCCCAATAAGCATATATTGATTGGTTTGCACAAATTTTATAGCGTCCACACACTATGGGATATATTTATGGATTAATTGATCTATTTATTTTGGCGACGATAAGCGACTAATTGCAGGCAGACAAATCGGACACCTAACTGACACTTTTGACACTTTTTTTGGGACCAGTGACACTAATACAATGATCAGTGCTAAAAATATGCACTGTACTAATGCAACTGGCAGGGAAGGGGTTAACATCAGGGGCGATCAAAGGGTTAACTGTGTGCCTAGCTAATGTTTCAGTATCATGGAGGAGGTACTTTTACTAGTGAAAGGCATGGATCCGTGTTCCTCCTTTACAGGAACACAGGATCCATGCCTTCTGTACTGACTGAATGGCAATCTGCCTTGTTTGCAGATTACCGTTATGCCTGTGTACAGAACGGTTAGTGGGTGCTAGTGGACATCGGGTCTGTGAGACCCACTGATCAGCTCCCACTGTGTAGAATCACAGCAGGAGCGAGCCGCTGGTGGCGCACACTCGTGCCCGATACCCAGAAGTGCAGGATCACGTATATATACATGATCCTGCACAGCGCGGCCGCCCTGTAGCAGTAAATATGGTATAGGGTGGTCGGCAAGCAGGTAAAGCCAACCTGCTAGGCGTACCTTCCTTCATCCCCCCCTCCTTGCCACTCAAAGTGAGGAGAAAAATGCCTGTATAAGCTTCAAGTTCATCCCAGTTAGAACTTCCACAGAGCTTAGGACTCTGCTCCCATGTGACAGTGCAGGCCCAATTATCAGCAATTGCCAGTCACCAATCTCCCGTCACAGGAGAGGACCGGGAGTGAGCCATATTAAAGTGGTTGTAAATCCCAGACATAAAATATAAACAAAGCATATTCTTTTGTAATGTGTACTCTTCTCTATTAAGAGCACTAAGTGCAATTTCTGTCTGCTGCTTCATTCCTCTGCAATCTGCATGAGTCACTTCTGACACGTTTTCTTGACACTAAGAAAGAAAAGGTGACAGGGGAGAGATCTCCCGCTAATTGACAGCCTCAGCTCTGTTCCTGTGTGCCGTGTGAAGGTGGGTGATCTTAGAGCTCTCCTCACTAAGATTTGCGAAGTATAACTGCAGCTCTCCGTCCCCTTTTTCTGAACACTCAGACAAACCTTGTAAGTTCTGGACTTTGAACAAATGTAGAGAAGACAGGACTGCAGATAAAAAGGTACAATTTATGTAGAAGGATTTGTTTCATCTGAGTAGGCCAGTCATTTATGAGTATATGTAAGGGTTTACAACCATTTTAACCCCCATATCCTCCTCCCATGTCTTCCAGTCAATGTCAACGGCACAGCTATCAGTCTCTCCCCTCATGACGGGCTTTGGTGTAATTTAGAACTCTGAGCTCTTCTTATATTCGCAAATCTGAACAGTTACCTAATCTTGCTGCCTTAACTTGTATAACATTTCCAAAATATGCCCCTTCTTAACCAACAACACCACAACATTTCTCACCTTGACAATTTCAACTCCCTTCTTATTGGCTTACCTTTACACAGGCTATTCCCTCTTCAGTTTTATAAATGCTGCTGCCAGACTCATCCACCTTAGTAACCACTCAGTGGCCTCCCCCCCCCCCCCCCCCCTCTGCCAATAACTCCACAAGCTTCTGCAAGTCCAATGAATAAAATGAAATTGCTCATAACAACATCCACAACTCTGCCCCAGCTACATCTTCAATCTCATGTCGAAGTATCACCCTAACCATCCTCTTTGCTCTTTCCAAGACCTCCTGCTCCCTGACTCTTTTGTAAACTTCTCCCATGTTCATCTCTAGGATTTCTCCAGAGTCTCTCCCATCCTCTGCAACTCCTTACCCCAACCTGTCTGAAATCTCCTAGTCTGTACGCATATAGGTAATCTCTAAAAACACACCTCTCCTATCCCACCTCCACCTAAAAAAACTGTACTTTTACATTCTCCATCAGCTCATCTCATCACAATTATTATATTTTGTGTCTCTTGCACCTCACTTTAGGATTGTAAGCTATTACAAGCAGAGCCGTCTGAACATTCTTGTGCTGAATTGTTTTGTAACTATTCAGTCTTCTTTTATTGTGTAAATAGCTGAGCAAACTATTGGCACTATATAAATCCTGTATAAAAATAATATCCAAAAGCTCTTCATCAGGGGAGTTTTATGAAATCGGTGGGCCTGTGTGCATGATCAAATGTTAGGCCCTGGATATAGAGAAAAAGAAAATGTGCACGCTGAGTTTACACTGTATGAAATATTGGTGCGTGGCTTAAATGGGTGTGGTTAACTTGTTGCTGACCACACGCCGCCTTTTTACTGCAGCAGTGTGGCTCTCCTGCGCAAACCGACATAGACCTATGTCAGTCATGCGCCGGCAGCTAGGGGGCGAGTGCGCGCTGCTGGTGGCACGCTCCCGCCCACACTCATGAGCGGGGAAGCCAATGCATGGGTCAGGCGGCTCTGATTGCCACCTGCCATCCGCGATCATTCCCCTCTGAGAGAGAAGAACGGTCAGCTGTTGTAAATACAGCCGACCGTTCTCCCTGGAATGATCACAGAGCCGCCATGATCCTTCTATATAGGATCATAGGTCTCTATGATCATTTCACAAGCCACACCCCCCACAGTTAGAATCACTCCCCTAGGCTCACATTTAACCCCTTGATCACCCACAATGTTAATCCCTTTCCTGCCAGTGTCATTATTACAGTAACAGTGCATATTTTTAGCACTGATTACTGTAGTAATGTCACTGGTCCCCCCAAAAGTGTCAAAAATGTCAGTTAGGGGTCCGATCTGTCCGTCGCAATGTCGCAGTCCTGCTAAAAATCGCAGATCGCCGCCATTACCAGTAAAAAAATAAATAAATAAATAAAAATGACAAATCTTTCCAGTAGTTAGTAGACACGATAACTTTTGGGCAAACCAATCAAAATACGCTTATTGCAATTTTTTTTAACCAAAAATATGTAGCAGAAAACAAATTGGCCTAAAAGGTTACATTTTGAATTTAAATGTTTTTTTTGAGAATTTTATATAGCAGAATGTGAAAAATATATATATTTTTTTTCAGAAATGTTGCTATTTTTTTGTTTATACCGTAAAAAATAAAAATCGCACAGGTGATCAAATACCACCAAAAGAAAGCTCTATTTGTGGGGAAAAAAACAGACATCAATTTTATTTAGGTACAGCGTCGCATGACCGGCAATTGTCCCTTAAATATAACACAGTGCCGAATCACAAAATATGGCCTGGTCATTAACCACTTGCCGACCGCCGCAAGTACATATACTGCGGCGGTCAGCCCCTCACAGGCAAAGTGACATATATATACGTCACTAGCCTGTGAGGCTCTGGGGAGCGAGCGCGCGCCGCCTGAATGTAAACAAGCCGCCTGTCATTCTCCCCTGTGTAGGAATAGTGATCATACGGTTCTACTATGTAGGACCGTTGAGCCAATCACAGTTAGAATCACGCCCCTAGGGACACACATAACCCCTCCCTCTCAAAAAAAAGTTAACCCCTTCACTGCCAGTGTAATTTTACAGTAACAGTGCATATGTATAGCACCGATTACTGTAGAAATGTCATGATCATAATGATCGCCGCCATTACGCGTTAAAAAAAAACCAACAAAAATGACAAAAATCTTTCCCTTTGTTAGTAAACGCGATAACTTTTGCGCAAACCAATCAAAATACGCTTTTTGCGATTTTGTTTACCAAACATATGTAGCATAAAACAAATTGGCTGAAAATGTTAAAAAATTTTGATTTTTACATTTTTTTGGGGAATTTCATATAAAAAAATGTGAAAAATATTTATTATTTGTTATTTATTTTATTTAATATTTATGTTATTTTTGCAAAATTGACGCTCTTTTTTTGTTTATAGCGCATGATCAAAAAATCGCACAGGTGATCAAATACCACCAAAAGAAAGCTCTATTTGTGGGAAAAAAAGGACGTCAAATTCGTTTAGGTACAGCATCGCACCACCGCGCAATTGTCCGTTAAAATCATGCAGTGCCGAATCGCAAAATAGGCCCTGGTCAGGAAGGGGGTAAAATCTTCTGGGGCTTAAGTGGTTAAGGGGGAAAATCATCCGGTCCAGAAGTGGTTAAATAGATTTAGAGATGACTTACATAGTATTGTGGTAGTGTTGAATAGGGAATGTAAAGTGCCAATTCTTGTCGGCAGAGAACATAGACTGTATGTGTGTAAATGAGACATAACAGAGAAGAAATACAGTATATTGACAGTAATAATGGAGTCAGAGATTTCTGATAGAGCCACATTTTATTTTAAAGGCACAAATGAAAATCACATATACATAATGTCAGGAAGGCACTAGCTATAGTACAGATAAAACCTCAACTTGTACACGGGTGCGCAGACGCTGATGTGTGGTCAGCCGTTTGTGAGTGCATAACCGTCAGTCGTGAATGCATATGATTTATTAAAATATTAAAAAATATTCATCTGGGCCAATAATCCCTTTGGGGCAAACCTGGTCCTGTTTGCACGCTATATAGATGATATTTTGGTGATTTGGGATGGATCCGATGAACAGTTGAGACAATTTCTGTCGTACTGTTCGGATAATTGCCTTATATTTCTTGATCTTGAGCTTCGGGTTGATGATGAAGGCCTGATCTATTCAAAAACACACTTCAAGCCTAGTGCTGGGAACTCGTTTCTACATGCACGCAGTCATCATTACCCCAAGTGGATCAGAAATGTCCCTTTCGGCCAGTTCTGCAGGCTTAGGCGGACGTGCACACGTAAAATGGATTATGAGGAACAAGGAGCAATATTGAGTAAGAAGTTTGAGGAGAAGGGGTATAAGGCTGATCATGTAAAAGAGGCCTACGAAAAATATTTGTCCTTATATGACATTTCTCCGGCTGGCACAGGTTTAGTGAAAGCGGGGAAGGACTCTGGAGCAGAAAGGGAAATGCAGGTCAGATTATGTACCAGGTTCAATAATCAAACCCCTGTAATACAGAAGGTCCTGAGGAAGAATTGGAAAATTCTTCAACAAGACCCTGTTTTGAAAGATCATTTACCCCCACACCCGAATCTCATATTTAGGAAACCCAGGGACCTTAGAAGCATGGTGGCCCCTAGTAGGGTTAGAAGGGACAAAAAGACAAATGGGTTAATTGGGGCTTGGGGCCAAGTCTTTGATCAAAAGGGGTGCTACAGGTGTGGTGTTAACAACTGTGGCACGTGTGCACACATGTGTCACAGGAAAAAAGATGTTGCAGCTATTGATGGAAAAATCTACAAGATCAATCAGTTCATCAACTGCAGCACCACCCATGTGGTGTATGGGATTTTGTGTCCCTGCGGCCTCCTTTATGTTGGCCGTACCACCAGACCTTTGAGGGTAAGGATTGGCGAGCATAAGAGTGGCATTACCCTCCAGAAAGATAAATACTCTGTTCCCTGGCACTTTTTGGATGCACACAATAGTAGCATTGAGGGCTTGAGGGTCTTTGGGATAGAGGCCATAAACAAAGATTTGGATGGTGGCCTAAAGTATCAAAGGCTCTGTACCAGAGAGGCCTATTGGATTTTTACCCTGGGGTCCCTTGCCCCCAAGAGCTTGAATGAGGAGATTGAGCTTCACACGGTTGTATGAATCTCCCCCCCCCGCCCTTTTTTTTTTTTTTTCTGTTGTCCAGTTATCCGAGTTGGGTAGCTGTGCTAGTTACTCCCTAGTGTGCTCTTTTGTTCTCTTAGGTCGTCTTTGGCCATCAGTATATGTATACCTCTTTGCAAAAAAGAGTTGGTATTGGCTATATAAATACAATTTCCCATATTATACACGTTTGTATAGTGACTTCTCTACCTTCATGGTTAATTTGCGGTCTGTTCATGTGTGCATATGCACACAGGCCAGTCATGTAAGTCTAATACCTCCACCCTTTGTTGATGGCCGCCCCCCCTCCCCTTCTTTTCCCCCCTCCCCCCTTTTTTGGTCTCATGTGGATAATAATGATACAACGACCATCCTGTGCTTTCGCCATTGAATGATTGCTACCATTGGTGATCTTGCGAGATGCAAAAATATATATATATATATGCTTTATGAATATCATGTTTTATATTTATCTAATTTTTATTTTTATTATCTCTTCCCCTTTTTTTTTTTTTTTTTTTATTTATATACTTATATGCCTATTACTATCAGTGTCATCATTGCTCATGATCCTGAGCCGTTGTGCTGCGGAGTATAGACGTTTGTATTCAATACACGGGTTCAGGGAGGTGGACGGGTCCGGGCGAGTGCCGTTCAGCCCATCTTCTCTGTAGATTTGCGGTGCCAGTGGTCTGCGGGTAGTTGGACCATGTAGCGCCCCGTAGCGAAACAGCGGAAGTGATGAAAGACGCAGTGGAACGCATCCACCCGCACTTCCGGTTTTTCACTTCCGGGTGCGGGTTGGCGTGCATTCCAAAGGAACGACACGGTCGTCTGAGTAGGGGGAAGGACCGGCAATACACCACATCACTCTGGTCCCGGTTAGTGGACCCACCACAGCTCCTCGCCCATAGAGGATTCGGGTATCGCCATACATAGATCCCACTAGGGTCCCCATACACTACACCGTACTGACTGTCTCTCAATGTCCCATTGTTATGGACAGTGTAGTCTCCGCAGCACGGCTGGTCAGGAGTTATGGACACCGACATGCTTGCTGTTACATTGAAAGTATGTAGGTGAAGTTTTAGAGCATTCCTTTGAACTGACAGGCATTTATGGTATTGAATGTGAACTTTTCTCCTGCAATGCATAATTATTTGTTGTACTTGGCTTTTATTCTCCCCTCTGTGTTTTGATCAAGTGTTTCATTTGCTGTTTTTTTATGTCACTGATTACACAGTCTGGTTTGGCCTCGGAGTGTGGGATTTTTTGGTCCAGGTGGGACATGTGTCTCCGCCTCCCTCTTCCATGCTCCCTCCCCTTTCTCTCTCCTCCCCCTCCCTTTTCCTCTTTCTTATTCAATCCTTTCCATTTTTCCTTCCCCCTCCTCCTCCCTTTTCCCCTCCTCCCATCTCCCCTGCCCCACTCTTGGGATTGGGGCGGAGCAGGAAGAGGTGGGGCCAGCTCCCATTTATCCTTTGGCCGTCCGGAGTGTGACTCAGCAGCATTTCTCTGGCTCTGAGGAAGGCGGTTCGCCCCTGAAACGCGTCATCCTAGCCACAGCAGCCCCATACGACCATCTGCATGCCTATTCGCTATTTTGGGGACCTTGGCTACCTTGGAGATTGTACATGATTTGTTGATGTGTGTAATACCACACCAGTTTTGTGAGTATTCTGTACACTTTTTAATATTTTAATAAATGGTTTTAATGATAATGCACTAGGTCGGTGCACCCTCCTTTCTTTTTTGTGAATGCATATGAACCTGTCGTTAATGTTGGTGCCAATGGGACTATTTAAACTGCAGAATTTCTATTAGCCAGTGCTGTGTGATCTACAGCTCATGTTCCCATGTACCCATGTTCCTGTATCTATTCCTGTGTTGGGATGAGATACCTGCCCCGCCCTGACCTTGGCCTATCTCTAGATTTGCTCTGACTTCTGCTCATATGCCTGATTCTACGTTGCTTGTATCCTAAGCATTCTCTGCCTGCCGTTTATTCCTGTATCGGACCATCTGTTGCTGACCTGGCTTATCTGACCTTGCATCCAGTTATTCACCTGTCCTGCTTTGCAGACTCCCTGAACCCTGCTGGTTCTGCACCTGCTACCTGCCAGTTACCTGTCAAGCACTTGCTGCCTGTTGTCTGCCCAATATGGGATCTGCTGTCTCTGCTGCCATCTGCTGTTCTAGCGATCTGACCTGACTCTAGCGACGCACCTGCAACCCACTGCCGCAGCTGATGGACATCTTAAAGGCACTCATACCTTGCTGACCTATTGCAGCCTCTGTTAGTGGTCTCAGAGCCAGGGCTGTACGAGAGCCCCCTCTCTACATGTCAGGCTATGCCACAAGGTACGTGACACATATACTGTATATTTGATACAATAAAAGTAAGTGGGTAAAGCGATATTAAACCAAAAATCTAAAATTTAATATGCACCGATCAGCCATAACCACTGACAGGTAAATGAATATTATTAATTATCTCATCAAAATGGCATCTGAAGTTGGGTCTATGTTGGGTGAACATGTTGTCCCCTAAGTTGATGTGTAGAAAAATGTGCAAGCCTAAGGATTTGAGCGACTTATACAAGGCTAGAAAATTATATACAGAGTATATTCCACGCACCAAGGAGTTTTGTATAATTAAATTTAATATAAAATAGACTCTGGTTAAAATAATTTTTATAAAATTTAAGTTAATAGAAATAGCAGCCGCTGTATATATGGGGAGTGGTTGAATTGTTTATGATCTCAAGAAAAGATCAAATACAGCGCTTGCTTAAACCTCTGAATTCATTCACTATATAGAGAGTAAAAACATGTGATATGTAATAAATGCCGCTCTATAAATATAAATAGCAGATAAAAGTCCACAATTTATAAAAAATGACTGCTGTGCTAACAATTAGGGTTGAGCGAACACCTAGATGTCCGTGTTCGACGGGTTCGGCCGAACTTTAAAAAAAAGTCCGGGTCCGTGTCCCGGACTTTTACCGAACTTTTCCCGGACACCGAACCCCATTGAAGTCAATGGGGACCCGAACTTTAAGGCACTAAAATGGCTCTAAAACACCAAAGGAAAGGGCTAGAGTGCTGCAAATGGCAGCAAAACGTAATTAAGAACATGGCAAGTGCTCTGCAAACAAATGTGGATAGGGAAATAACTTAAAACAACAAAAAAAAAACAGAAAAATAAAACAATGTTCTTCTTCATCTCTGAAGGACGAGGCCCATATGGAGTAGGAGGGAGGTTGAGATGGTGGTGGATGTGGCGGTGACATAGGCGTGCGCACAGGGTGTGCTGGGTGTGCCTGGGCACACCCTAATCACCTAGGGCACATAGCATTGCCAGTGAGGAGATGGGAAAGATCTCCCTGGGATCTGCTCTGCTCTATTTCTCCTTGCCTACAGGTACATGGCCCCGATACATTACTCTCCCTGCTGGCAAACACATGCATGTGTATTTCAACTTTGGGGTGCACACCTTAATGCAATAGGCTGCGCACACCTATGGGCGGTGTAGGTGGAAGCGGCGGTGGAGGAGGACCAGGGCCGGATTAACAGCATCATGGGCTTGGTGCTGAGGATTTTGAAGGGCCTTAAGGGCCGTGCCTTGCCATGCACCCAGAGGAGGAAGGGTGCAGCCATGCATGCCTAATTCAACATGGGATGCTGTCTCTGAAGCCCATAAACACATCCATGCATCGCCAACTGTCCCTCCTTGTCCGGCCTTCACGCTGTGTGGGGAGGTTCTGAGGGTGCTGCCTGGGGAAGCGAGCATAGAAGCCAGACTTCTGTGTTTACAAGTGACAGAAGAGCGGTAACAGTGAATATGGCCAACCCGGGGCCTATATAAAAGGTAGGGGCCTGGAGCTGCAGCTCCAATAGCCCCTACATTAATCTGGCCCTGAGGAGGAGGACGAGGTAGCCAACACTGCTTCTTTTCAAAAATTTTAAATGAGGGTACACCCCAAAAGAGTGAGAAAGAGCAAAAATGGAACAATGGGTGGGTAAGGTCGGTATCCATTGCTATTCTGCATAAGGTACGGAAAAGTCCCGTGGGATCCATGCCTGGTTCATTTTAATGAACGTGAGCTTGTCCACATTGTCTCTGGACAGGCGGCTGCGCTTGTCTGTTATAACGCCCCCAGCCATGCTAAATACCCGTTCAGATAATACACTGGCTGCAGGGCACGCCAGCACCTCCAAGGCGTAAAGGGCAAGCTCAAGCCATGTGCCCAATTTGGAGACCCAGAAGTTGAAGGGGGCAGACCCGTCATTCACTACATGTAGGCGTGTGCACACATACTGCTCCACCATGTTGGTAAAATGCTGCCTCCTGCTAAGACGTTCCATCTGAGCTGCTGGTGCTGCTGTTTGTTGTGGCGTGCTGACAAAGCTTTTCCACATTTCGGCCATGCTAACCCTGCCTTCTGCGGTGCTGGCGGTGCCCTGGTTGCGTTGGCGACCTCCTCCTCCTTCTCCTCTGCCTTGTGCTTCCACTGTGGCCCCGCTGTCAGATGGGAATGCCAGCAGCATGGCGTCTACCAGCGTGCGCTTGTACTCGCGCATCTTGCGATCGCGCTCCAGTGAGTGAATTAAGGACGGTACGTTGTCCTTGTAACGGGGATCCAGCAGCGTGGCCACCCAGTAATCAGCACAAGTTAGAATGTGGGCAACTCGGCGGTCGTTGTGGAGACACTGCAGCATGTAATCGCTCATGTGTGCCAGGCTGCCCAGAGGCAACGAAAGGCTGTCCTCTGTGGGAGGTGTATCGTCCGTGTCCTCTGTATCCCCCCAGCCACGCACCAGTGATGGCCATGAGCTGGCCTGGGTGCCACCCTGCTGTGAACATGGTTCCATCTCCTCCTCCAGCTCCTCCTCCTCCTCATCCTCCTCATCCTCCAGAACTGTGCCCCTGCTGGACAATTGCGTCCCTGGCGTTTGCGTGTGCAGGAACCCACCCTCGGAGCCCCTTGCGAATGACTGCCCTGAAAGCCTTGGAAATGTTACCTCTTCATCCTCCTCCTCCTCCTCATCCTGTGCCACATCCTCTTCCATCATCGCCCGAATTGTTTTTTCAAGGAGGCATAGAAGTGGGATAGTTAAGCTGAGAACGGCGTCATTGCCACTGGCCATGTTGGTGGAGTACTCAAAACAGCGCAACAAGGCACACAGGTCTCGCATGGAGGCCCAGTTAAATTAAATAGCGGAATAGAAAATATGATCCAAAAAAAGTGTATGTATATCACACGTACACAACCACACTGGGCCCCAATTACTATTGTTTGTACCCCTAAAAGGCTAGATGAGGAGTAGGGGGAGTATGGAACAGGCAGCACCCTCAAACCTTCAGAAGTATGAGATGAACCCCAACAACTTGGAAAGGTGGATCTCTCTCACACGTACCGACACAGACTATCCCGCAATTCAATTGATCCTCAAAGGTTTTTATTGAATAGCGGAATAGGAAATATGATCAAAAAAAGTGTATGTATCTCGCACGTACACAACCACACTAGGCCCCAATTACTATTGTTTGTACCCCTAAAAGGCTAGATGAGGAGTAGGGGGGGTATGGAACAGGCAGCACCCTCAAACCTTCAGAAGTATGAGATGAACCCCAACAACTTGGAAAGGTGGATCTCTCTCACACGTACCGACACAGACTATCCCCCAATTTAACTGATCCCCAAAGGTTTTTGATTAAATAGCGGAATAGAAAATATGATCCAAAAAAAGTGTATGTATATCACACGTACACAACCACACTAGGCCCCAATTACTATTGTTTGTACCCCTAAAAGGCTAGGAGTAGGGGGAGTATGGAACAGGCAGCACCCTCAAACCTTCAGAAGTATGAGATGAACCCCAACAACTTGGAAAGGTGGATCTCTCTCACACGTACCAACACAGACTATCCCCCAATTTAACTGATCCCCAAAGGTTTTTGATTAAATAGCGGAATAGAAAATATGATCCCAAAAAAGTGTATGTATATCACACGTACACAACCACACTAGGCCCCAATTACTATTGTTTGTACCCCTAAAAGGCTAGATGAGGAGTAGGGGGAGTATGGAACAGGCAGCACCCTCAAACCTTCAGAAGTATGAGATGAACCCCAACAACTTGGAAAGGTGGATCTCTCTCACACGTACCGACACAGACTATCCCGCAATTCAATTGATCCTCAAAGGTTTTTATTGAATAGCGGAATAGGAAATATGATCAAAAAAAGTGTATGTATCTCGCACGTACACAACCACACTAGGCCCCAATTACTATTGTTTGTACCCCTAAAAGGCTAGATGAGGAGTAGGGGGAGTATGGAACAGGCAGCACCCTCAAACCTTCAGAAGTATGAGATGAACCCCAACAACTTGGAAAGGTGGATCTCTCTCACACGTACCGACACAGACTATCCCCCAATTTAACTGATCCCCAAAGGTTTTTGATTAAATAGCGGAATAGAAAATATGATCCAAAAAAAGTGTATGTATATCACACGTACACAACCACACTAGGCCCCAATTACTATTGTTTGTACCCCTAAAAGGCTAGGAGTAGGGGGAGTATGGAACAGGCAGCACCCTCAAACCTTCAGAAGTATGAGATGAACCCCAACAACTTGGAAAGGTGGATCTCTCTCACACGTACCAACACAGACTATCCCCCAATTTAACTGATCCCCAAAGGTTTTTGATTAAATAGCGGAATAGAAAATATGATCCCAAAAAAGTGTATGTATATCACACGTACACAACCACACTAGGCCCCAATTACTATTGTTTGTACCCCTAAAAGGCTAGGAGTAGGGGGAGTATGGAACAGGCAGCACCCTCAAACCTTCAGAAGTATGAGATGAACCCCAACAACTTGGAAAGGTGGATCTCTCTCACACGTACCAACACAGACTATCCCCCAATTTAACTGATCCCCAAAGGTTTTTGATTAAATAGCGGAATAGAAAATATGATCCCAAAAAAGTGTATGTATATCACACGTACACAACCACACTAGGCCCCAATTACTATTGTTTGTACCCCTAAAAGGCTAGGAGTAGGGGGAGTATGGAACAGGCAGCACCCTCAAACCTTCAGAAGTATGAGATGAACCCCAACAACTTGGAAAGGTGGATCTCTCTCACACGTACCAACACAGACTATCCCCCAATTTAACTGATCCCCAAAGGTTTTTGATTAAATAGCGGAATAGAAAATATGATCCCAAAAAAGTGTATGTATATCACACGTACACAACCACACTAGGCCCCAATTACTATTGTTTGTACCCCTAAAAGGCTAGGAGTAGGGGGAGTATGGAACAGGCAGCACCCTCAAACCTTCAGAAGTATGAGATGAACCCCAACAACTTGGAAAGGTGGATCTCTCTCACACGTACCAACACAGACTATCCCCCAATTTAACTGATCCCCAAAGGTTTTTGATTAAATAGCGGAATAGAAAATATGATCCCAAAAAAGTGTATGTATATCACACGTACACAACCACACTAGGCCCCAATTACTATTGTTTGTACCCCTAAAAGGCTAGGAGTAGGGGGAGTATGGAACAGGCAGCACCCTCAAACCTTCAGAAGTATGAGATGAACCCCAACAACTTGGAAAGGTGGATCTCTCTCACACGTACCAACACAGACTATCCCCCAATTTAACTGATCCCCAAAGGTTTTTGATTAAATAGCGGAATAGAAAATATGATCCCAAAAAAGTGTATGTATATCACACGTACACAACCACACTAGGCCCCAATTACTATTGTTTGTACCCCTAAAAGGCTAGGAGTAGGGGGAGTATGGAACAGGCAGCACCCTCAAACCTTCAGAAGTATGAGATGAACCCCAACAACTTGGAAAGGTGGATCTCTCTCACACGTACCAACACAGACTATCCCCCAATTTAACTGATCCCCAAAGGTTTTTGATTAAATAGCGGAATAGAAAATATGATCCCAAAAAAGTGTATGTATATCACACGTACACAACCACACTAGGCCCCAATTACTATTGTTTGTACCCCTAAAAGGCTAGGAGTAGGGGGAGTATGGAACAGGCAGCACCCTCAAACCTTCAGAAGTATGAGATGAACCCCAACAACTTGGAAAGGTGGATCTCTCTCACACGTACCAACACAGACTATCCCCCAATTTAACTGATCCCCAAAGGTTTTTGATTAAATAGCGGAATAGAAAATATGATCCCAAAAAAGTGTATGTATATCACACGTACACAACCACACTAGGCCCCAATTACTATTGTTTGTACCCCTAAAAGGCTAGGAGTAGGGGGAGTATGGAACAGGCAGCACCCTCAAACCTTCAGAAGTATGAGATGAACCCCAACAACTTGGAAAGGTGGATCTCTCTCACACGTACCAACACAGACTATCCCCCAATTTAACTGATCCCCAAAGGTTTTTGATTAAATAGCGGAATAGAAAATATGATCCAAAAAAAGTGTATGTATATCACACGTACACAACCACACTAGGCCCCAATTACTATTGTTTGTACCCCTAAAAGGCTAGGAGTAGGGGGAGTATGGAACAGGCAGCACCCTCAAACCTTCAGAAGTATGAGATGAACCCCAACAACTTGGAAAGGTGGATCTCTCTCATACGTACCAACACAGACTATCCCTCAATTTAACTGATCCCCAAAGGTTTTTGATTAAATAGCGGAATAGAAAATATGATCCCAAAAAAGTGTATGTATATCACACGTACACAACCACACTAGGCCCCAATTACTATTGTTTGTACCCCTAAAAGGCTAGGAGTAGGGGGAGTATGGAACAGGCAGCACCCTCAAACCTTCAGAAGTATGAGATGAACCCCAACAACTTGGAAAGGTGGATCTCTCTCACACGTACCAACACAGACTATCCCCCAATTTAACTGATCCCCAAAGGTTTTTGATTAAATAGCGGAATAGAAAATATGATCCCAAAAAAGTGTATGTATATCACACGTACACAACCACACTAGGCCCCAATTACTATTGTTTGTACCCCTAAAAGGCTAGATGAGGAGTAGGGGGAGTATGGAACAGGCAGCACCCTCAAACCTTCAGAAGTATGAGATTGTGTTCACTGTACCCCACAAAGATTGAGTTCACTGCACCCCACAATGATTGTGTTCACTGCACCCCACAAAGATTGTGTTCACTGCACCTCACAAAGATTGTGTTCACTGTACCCCCCAAAGATTGTGTTCACTGCACCCCACAAAGATTCTGTTCACTGTACCCCACAAAGATTGTGTTCACTGCACCCCAAAAAGATTGTGTTCACTGCACCCCAAAAAGGATGTTGTTCACTGCACCCCAAAAAGGATGTTGTTCACTCCACCCCAAAAAGATTGTGTTCACTGCACCCCACAAAGATTGTGTTCACTGCACCCCAAAAAGATTGTGTTCACTGCACCCCAAAAATGATTTTGTTCACTGCACCCCAAAAAGGATGTTGTTCACTCCACCCCAAAAAGATTGTGTTCACTGCACCCCAAAAAGATTGTGTTCACTGCACCCCACAAAGGATTTTGTTCACTGCACCCCAAAAAGATTGTGTTCACTGCACCCCAAAAAGGATGTTGTTCACTGCACCCCAAAAAGGATTTTGTTCACTGCACCCCAAAAAGATTGTGTTCACTGCACCCCACAAAGGATTTTGTTCACTGCACCCCACAAAGATTGTGTTCACTGCACACCAAAAAGGATTGTGTTCACTGCACCCCAAAAAGATTTTGTTCACTGCACCCCAAAAAGATTGTGTTCACTGCAGCCCAAAAAGATTGTGTTCACTGCAGCCCAAAAAGATTGTGTTCACTGCAGCCCAAAAAGATTGTGTTCACTGCAGCCCAAAAAGATTGTGTTCACTGCAGCCCAAAAAGATTGTGTTCACTGCAGCTCACACACAGAAAAATGGATGTGGATCACTGACACCTGCCTATCTCCAATCCCACACCACACAGCAATATCGATTGTAGTTTGTAGAACAAAGTTTCCCTAAAATTCAGCAGACTCTGTCCCTAACAGGATTGAGAAGAGATCGTAGATCAGGATTGAGTGCAGACCCCACCCCCCACACAGCAATATCGATTGTAGTTTGTAGAAGACACTGACCCTATAATTCAGCAGACTCTATCCCTAAAATGCCTACAACTCGCCCTGCCTAAACACTCCGACCTGTCCCTCAATTCTATCCGGACACAAATGGTTTTTTCCTGCCTATCTTTCCCTAATCAGCAGCCAGCACGTTGATGTGTGCTCTGTCCCTGAATCTAAGCAGCATAATGACGCCGCTGCGGCTGCCTCGAACTTATAAAGACTTGGTCACATGCTTCAGACGGCCAATCACAGCTACTGAGACATTTGCAGGCATGGCTGGGATGGCTTAAGGCACACCAGTTAAACGATTGTTGATTGGCTGTTGAAAGCCCGCCATGAAAAGAGCGCCAAAGCATGCAAAACCCGGAAATAAAACGACCGAACACGGATTTTTACCCGAACATACAGTAAAGTGTCCGTGTCCGTGTTCGGGTACAAAAAATCCAATTATTCGGTACGAACACGAATAATACAGTCCGTGTTCGCTCAACACTACTAACAATTAATTAATTTAACATATAAAAAAGTGTTAAAGTGACTTTTGTGCTTCAGTTTCAAAAATTATTATATGATCATAAAAAGGAGTCCATCAAGGTGTAAAGTGACTGCTGTGCTCCAAATAAGTGATACGATAATTCCTGTGCTCCAAATGATAAGAGTGAAACTGTCCTTAATGGCAGATGTATCCTCACTTCCAAAGCGTAAATATTTCTTTATAAATGAGTGAATTAAATCACTTACCAAATGCAGTGGGTTCTGTATGCCGTATGGCACCAGAACCTTTCAGGCTTGTAAAGCACTCTGGGCTTAAAGGAAGTTCCCCCTCTATGCAGTCCTCCAAGATCCTGGGGTGTCTCTCTGCTCCGGGGTACTCAGATCCACATTCAGTGTAAAGGAGAGAAGAAAAGGCTCCAAATAGTGAAGTACGTTTTTTTAAGAGTCTTTATTTCTCCAAAAGTAAATTAAAATTACAGCATCACTGGTGGTCTAGCGGTGCGAGTTGCTTGTCTTCCTCGCGGAGCGAACGCTACAGCAACTCACTTCCGGCTTGCGTTCCACCTCTATATAGAGAGTAAAAACTCTCTATATACCCATATATAAACAGACGAGAAGTCCTTTGTACCACACGCAGACTACTTGATTTATTCCAGTGGCAAAGGACACTCCCGGAGGCTCCTCTCTTACATAGAACAGATTAGACTTAACTATAGTGAGGATGGGATTGACCCAATCACTAACAGGTCATATGGCCCCTTCTTTTTCTGAATGAACACAGTGAGTGATCACTACTCTGTTCATGTGTAACTGAATGTTAAATAAACTGTGTTTACTATGCTTCAGTTTGTGAATAAATAGGACGTCTGTACAGAGATTTACCTGTTCATTCATTCTGTGATAATGGTGATATTTGGAGAGCATCCTATGATTCTGGGTAGGTTAAAAAAAGTGAATAAAAAAAAAAAGTGAACATGTTTTGACTTAGGTTTGTATTATTAAATACATGACATGAAATACATGTATCACATATGTGATACATTTGATATATTTTGTATTTTATACAGATACATATTTATTATAAAGATACATATTTATAAAGGTACATGTTTAATATAGCAGTGTAATTAGTTACTATTTTATGTGGTATTGTATTACTATTATATAATATAAGACCTTTTTTGTTATATTTGGGGCAGAATACTTTGATTTATTTTGATATTGTGGGATCTTCCCCTGGTGGCATTGGTGTCACTGCAGAAATGACATTAATTGGTTAATGAATATAATTTTTTTATGGGTCAGGGAGACATGAAGAAGCCCCTCCTCTGCCTATGCCAGCATAGAACATTGGCAGACGTTTATCGTGGATGGCATGTAGAGAGAACATCCAGCTCTTTGGTAAACAAGGGTGTGTTTTCCTTCTGTTCTTGCAATATTTTCTTGGCATGTTGCACTATTAATAAGTGTTATTTTTTAGGTTTTGAACTTAGCTCACTTTAGCTGAATTCTCCTGGTCTGGAGGTGCGGAGAGGGCAGGAGCTGTACTGTGCTGTCCTTTAATGGCGTAATCCTCTACTAACTCTCTGCACATACTGCACAAAATTGGTTGCATTGCTCTGGTCTCCCAAGCATAAAATTAGGTTACAACTTTAAACCAACATATTATACAAATCAAAACAAGATCGTTATTATTATGCCCATTTTGGCAGACATTTATCATGGAAGGTACAGTATGTAGGGAAAAGGGCTAACGCTATGGTACACAAGGGTGTTCTTGGCTACTTTTCTTGCAGTATTTGATTAGCATATTAATCCGTTAATAATTTGCTAACAAGGGTTATTGGCTGGACAGTGAGTTCAGTTGCCTTTAACTGAATTCACCCAGATGCCAGATGTAGAAGAACAACAAACTCAAAGAGGAACTGGGATTTTTTAGACCTGCATGTGTAGTCAGATGAAGAAAAACTTGAAACAAGCTCAATAACTCTGGCAAAGTGGCTCCCAACAGCAAGGCTTCCCTTCATGGACACCCAACAGTACTCCACACCATAGAAGCACAAAAAGGAGTTAGACCGGAACCAGATAAAAGAATCAATAATTTTAATTGTTGGTAAAAAAAAAAAATAACATTATACAAACATCCAATGTCAACATTTCCATTGCATACATTCCTGGAGTGGTCTAAGGAATAGTGTGTGCCATGGGCATAGCTTGAGGGGTAACAATGATGACATTGCCCATGCTCCAGGGGAACCATGACATCAACGTATGGCAAAACATGTAGGGCGGAGTGATGCGCTGACATCACCGTTACTTGAGTCCCGGAAAGGACAGGTCTTTGTATGTGTGTGAGCCTACGCATACATTTTAAGGCTCTATACGTGCATCCTTATTGTATGTGCAATTTTTATATTTATGTACAATAAAACACCAGGAATATTAGAACACATCACTTATGGACTTTTTATGTTCATTTATTTGGCGCAACTTTGTAAAGCTTTTTTGTATTGGAACTGTGCTGGAATTTCGCAGAAAAGTTGCTGCTTGAACCATTTGTTTATTTATTTGCTATGTATAGAGCATTTTTTCTTCTTTTTATTTACAGCCGAATACCCACCAATTATGTAGGCAAATAATGTGGGCCCGTTTATGCGATTTGATTAAAGACCCAAAAATATAGAGTTTTTTTGTTAGTCTTTTAACTTCTATAAATCTCACGGGGGGCCGGATTTAAAGAAACTGCAGCTTCAAACCTCTATGACGTGTTTCAGTTTCGCCGCGTTCAAATCAATTAACTGGCGCTGCGGCGAATTGGCGAGTAAAACAGCAATAATGAATTCCGCCGTCAGCGGGATTCACTTACGATCGCGGCTTCGCCAATTCGCAAACTTATGTCTTCGTGCTTATAGCAGTTTCACATAGCGATGTGGGCTAGTGGATTAGTGCACACATCACATGTCTGTAATTCATCTCCCTCTGCTGTAGGTTCGAGGCTTACCATCTCCACCTACTTTTTTTATTTTCTTTTTTTGTTTATATTGCTAAAATGTAACGGATTACATCATATATATTGCTAAATAATGTTACACTCAGAAGCGCTTGCAAGCTTACACCATTTTAAGTGTTTTTTTGATCTTGTCTGTGTGTCGAATCGATCTTATGAAGGAAAGTACCAAAGGCAAGTGACCAAACCCCTACCCTACTTCAGGGCAAGATGAAACCTCACAATTTTACCATGGTCTTCTTCCCACATTCCATACAATGTTTAGTTCTTTAGCTATATGTGCTTTTTAGCCTTAACACACTCCATTTTTTCCACCATACAGCTTTATTCTGCACAATAGCTAAGTGCTTTGCAACTTCACTGCAGTTCACAACGTCATGGGTTCAAATCACATCACTACACTTGGGATCTCTTTTCACTCTCATTTTTTTTAACAGTTTTTTTAAACTATCTTGAATTTGGGGGGGGAGGGGGGTGTCCTACCCAAATTTCAAGCACATCAATGGAAACAACACAATTTTGATTTTATGAGTGTGGTCCTAGTTTTATCGAGATGCAATTCTTTACATATTTACCATGGTTCTTACAATTTCTTGACCAATAAACATAGGTGTCTGATATTGGACTCTCTCCATATTTCAACAACACAGGCCCTCATAGTCCAACACTACATTTGCCTCACACCTCAACACAACACTGTCACATCCCTACTCTACATTACAACCCCTCACATCACCAGTACAAGCAGCATGCAAAGTGCAAAACTCCGGCCTTGGCAGCTTAATGGGCCATACACTAACAATTTGTCTAGACTTTTTCCTGTAGACTTAACCAAACCATATAATAGAAGCTCAAACCTCAACACTTTCAATTTGGATGCAATCAGGCAGGCCCTTGCACTACATAGAAAATGTCAATCGGAAGGATAAAGTCTTCTCTAAATCTTACAGTGTGGATGGCCCTTTTGTCTGTAGGCACCCACACAAAACAAAAAAACACATGTTCAATTCTAATGTATTTATTTATTTGAGAATGACAGCAGAAGGAGGGATGCAGCAAAAGAATATTGTCACTCTCCAGTCCGTGTGCCTTTACAGCGCCAGACCACGATCTTTGCTCCATGGCTACGGGATTCTGATGTCTTCCACAACTTCCGGCAGAGTTCAGAATCCATTCTGCACCTCTACCAGCTCATAGGGGACAGGCATGGCAAGGTTGCTGGGCAGCTTCCAAGCCACTTTCGAAGTTCCAGGGTGTTCATGTTGGTCATTGGCCATGTGCCTTACCAAATATCCACTGACCACAAAAGAAAATGAGTGGAGTCCATCAAGGTGGGTTTCTACCACCTACACCCGCAAGCAGTACCACTCCTGGAAAAATAAAACAAAGGATAAGACATTTCATTATGAAAATCACATCTTAATGCCTGTTTGCTTCATTCTGAACTTCATTTAATTTCGACATCACGAGTGAAATAACACATTTTATGCCAACTTACACAAACCAGAAATCATTAATGTAAACATTTGAATACACACCTGTGACGCCAGACAGCCCATCACCACAGGCTTCCCATGGTACGTGCCATGATTCCAAGATGTTGATGTTCTGGAAAATTACAACACCATAAGATACCAAGCAGCCGTTCATGTTATCAATAACTACACAGGTGGCATAGACACAAATAAACACCTGCCAGCTCTTCTCAGCCCTTTACACTATTCACAATACCAACATGTTTATGGTTAGAGGTGCATGTTTTTGCTCAAGTAACACAATTTTACCAATGTTGACTACACTTTATCTACAATGGCAAGTGTCATTGGCAGATGATAATCACCCTCTGTCTCCCTGTGAGTGGCACCTCTGCTAACTAGCTAATTAATACACATGCCCTATCTTGACCGGTTACAGTACTTACATGTAAAGTGGCTAGCAACCAGGGTATTCCGGGTGGCCATACCGGCAGCGGTGCTCCGCCGCCTGGGGGCCGCCGGCTGACGGACCTCTGGCTCCCTCTCCTCCGTCAGCTCCCAAGAATCATCCCGGGCAACGCACATGTTGTGCAACACGCAGCACGCCAGGATGATCTTGGAAGCCTTTGTAGGAGAGTACAGGAGTTCACCCCCAGGCCGGGCCAAGCAGAGAAACCGGGACTTGAGAAGACCTATGGTCAACTCAATGATACTCCGGCTTCTCCGCAAGGCCCTGTTGTAATTCCTCTCTGCTGGGCCCTGGGGGTACCTGATTGGAGCCATCAGCCACGTCAGCTGCGGGTAACCAGCATCCCCTGAAAAATAAGAAAAATATACATTAGTTCTTCCTATCATGTGACTTTAGATGACTCCTCAAAATGGGAGACAATTAGGCATTTTACTAAACAACCTGCTCGTCTGTTTGCAAAAAATCATATGAAACATCTCAACTCTGTCTAACTGCCTAAATCACTAATACAAATGGGAAAAAGGACACACAAAGTGGTGGGTTTCTCTTGCAAGTTCCAACTTGGCCCCTATTTTGTTCCTATTACATTAGCCTAGGTCTTACTTCTGGAATATATCTGCAACTAGAGTGAGGAAACCAATATTGACTCACTTATGCAAAGTACTTTGGGGATATGGCAATACCATTGGAATCATTTGTAGGTTTTCTTTGGGTGGCTAGAGGACACCATTTACACATTGGTTAACCACCTTCATTGGACTCAAAGACAACTTTGCAAATCTTTCTTTTGTGAGCTGCTAAGCTGCTGATCTGGTTGTGTGTGAACAGCCTGACAACTAATAACACATCCATTTTAGGTAGGCTTTGCTTAAATCAGGGTGTACACCGATGTAGCTTATTCCTATGTCTATGTAATCTTACAGTTTATGTTGTTAAGACAAAATACTTTACCAATAAGCCACCCTTCGGGCATTTGTCCACTTTCAAACACCTCGTACAGAGTACTTGTTCTTAACATACTGGAATCATGGCACGACCCTGGGTGACCAGTGTTGACACTCATGATGCGCTGTTTGGCGTCACACACTAATTGGACGTTCACAGAGTGGTACTGCTTGCGGTTCCGGTATTCACTTTCGTGGCTCCTTGGGGGCCTAATGGCTATGTGGGTGCCATCGATTGCCCCTAGGATTTGCGGCATGTGTGCCCGCCGGTAGAAACCCAACTTGACTTCATTCCACTCATTTTCATTCTGTGGCCAGTGGATAAAATTGGGCACTATATCCACTATGGCATTAATGACCAACATGAACACCCTTGAAACTGTGGGCTGGCTAATGCCCATGATACTTCCCGAAGTGGCTTGGAAGCTGCCACGCCCTAAAATATACAAAGTGGCCAGCAATCTGGCCATGCCGGGCACCGCATGGCCGCGCTGTGTGTCCGGGTCAATTTTCTCTGCTATGAGCTGGTAGAGGTGTAGAATAGTTCCTCGCTCGAGCCGGAACTTCCTCCTGACATCAGAATCCCGCAGCTTGTCCAAATAGATCCTTGGAGCAAAAATGCGTGGCTGGCGAGGTAAGGGCACACGGACTGGAGGTGCTGCTGCTGGAGGTGCTGCTGCTGCTGCTGCTGCAGCTTCCCCACCTTCTGCTGCCTCCTGTGCCAGGGCCTCCTCAAACAAGGCACCAATAAATGCCAGCATTGCACTATCTAATGCGTCTGGGATATCGTCCTCCATTTTGAACGCGCAAATTCGCGAATGCGCAGATATATATAGAAACGGCCGCTAATTATCACACCTGTGAGCCAGCTATAAAAGGAGCACATGGCCAATATGGCTGCTGGATGTTATAGATCGATGTTTCTTATGTGCTAGCAAGACCCTGTGACCCACAACCTACATTATCTGGAGGTAAGACAATTGTATCTCTCTCTCCCAAAAAAAAGGAAGGAGACAATTTGTACTTATCTTGGGTGTGCTTAAGTTGTCTATGGTGAATCCCCTCCAACCCACAATAGCTTGGGAACCCCTCAAGTGTCTTTTAATCATTGGCAGTTGGCCCCATGTGCATGTGGTTTGGACATGTGTTTTCTCATGTTTGTTAAAGGTGTGCAGTCTAGATTTGGCATCTAAACCTGCCCCCTTACCTTCCCAGCTTCCAAAGACACCATTTTTGCTTTCCTGATAACTGTAATTTATTATGTGCACGTATGTAGGTCATGCGATTTCTCATGTATGTTTAATGTTTGCAGCCTCCTTTTGCCTATAAAGGATTACACCACCACCACCACCACCACTGTGTTTGTGCCATTAGGTAAGTGTTTGGAGGGCCTCGTGTGATTTGTACCCCTATGCGTTTTCTTATGTGTTTTTTTTTTACATTTCTTTGCAGCCTCTTCTGCTCTTTGCCACCACCACCACCACCACCACCACCACCACTGTGTTTGTGCCATTAGGTAAGTGTTTGGAGGGCCTCGTGTGATTTGTACCCCTATGCGTTTTCTTATGTGTTTTTTTTGTACATTTCTTTGCAGCCTCTTCTGCTCTTTGCCACCACCACCACCACCACCACCACCACCACCACTGTGTTTGTGCCATTAGGTAAGTGTTTGGAGGGCCTCGTGTGATTTGTACCCCTATGAGTTTTCTTATGTGTTTTTTTTTTACATTTCTTTGCAGCCTCTTCTGCTCTTTGCCACCACCACCACCACCACCACCACCACCACCACCACCACCACTGTGTTTGTGCCATTAGGTAAGTGTTTGGAGGGCCTCGTGTGATTTGTACCCCTATGCGTTTTCTTATGTGTTTTTTTTTTACATTTCTTTGCAGCCTCTTCTGCTCTTTGCCACCACCACCACCACCACCACCACCACTGTGTTTGTGCCATTAGGTAAGTGTTTGGAGGGCCTCGTGTGATTTGTACCCCTATGCGTTTTCTTATGTGTTTTTTTTGTACATTTCTTTGCAGCCTCTTCTGCTCTTTGCCACCACCACCACCACCACCACCACCACCACCACCACCACCACTGTGTTTGTGCCATTAGGTAAGTGTTTGGAGGGCCTCGTGTGATTTGTACCCCTATGCGTTTTCTTATGTGTTTTTTTTTTACATTTCTTTGCAGCCTCTTCTGCTCTTTGCCACCACCACCACCACCACCACTGTGTTTGTGCCATTAGGTAAGTGTTTGGAGGGCCTCGTGTGATTTGTACCCCTATGAGTTTTCTTATGTGTTTTTTTTTTACATTTCTTTGCAGCCTCTTCTGCTCTTTGCCACCACCACCACCACCACCACCACCACCACCACCACTGTGTTTGTGCCATTAGGTAAGTGTTTGGAGGGCCTCGTGTGATTTGTACCCCTATGCGTTTTCTTATGTGTTTTTTTTGTACATTTCTTTGCAGCCTCTTCTGCTCTTTGCCACCACCACCACCACCACCACCACCACCACCACTGTGTTTGTGCCATTAGGTAAGTGTTTGGAGGGCCTCGTGTGATTTGTACCCCTATGCGTTTTCTTATGTGTTTTTTTTTTACATTTCTTTGCAGCCTCTTCTGCTCTTTGCCACCACCACCACCACCACCACCACTGTGTTTGTGCCATTAGGTAAGTGTTTGGAGGGCCTCGTGTGATTTGTACCCCTATGCGTTTTCTTATGTGTTTTTTTTGTACATTTCTTTGCAACCTCTTCTGCTTTTTTTGCCACCACCACCACCACCACCGTGTTTGTGCCATTAGGTAAGTGTTTGGAGGGCCTCGTGTGATTTGTACCCATATGCGTTTTCTTATGTGTTTTTTTTTTTCCTTTTCTTTGCAGCCTCTTCTGCTCTTTGCCCACTACTACCACCACCACCACGACCAAGTCTGTTTGTGCCATTAGGTAAGTGTGTTCTGTAACTGTTCACTAATTATACTGTATATGAAGAGCAATCTGCAAATCCTGTTTTTTCTGTTTTCTCTTTTGTCATTTCAGATTTAGGAGTTTGGGGCTCTTTGCTGCTGCTGGACAGCCAGATTCTCTGCCCACCTCGTGCTCCCATGGCCCCACCCACTGGAAGGATGAGAAGGGGCAGGGTGGCCAGGGGGGCCAGGGGGGCCAGGGGGGGCAGGGGGGGCAGGGTGGGCAGATCGTCTGGCTCTGGTGTGAGGGAGGCTCCAGCTGTATCCATGAGGGAGTCCACCATCCCCATCCCGGAGGAGGAAGCCGGGGGAGGTGTTAACACACCAAGTGGACAAGCTGGCTCTTCTGACAGTAGTCCTGGAGCGGGTCCGTCCACCAGAGTCAGCTTGTCCACATTACCCCGGCTTCCCCGTTTCACCCACAATCAGTGCTGTGCCCTGGTCCACGCCTATATGGCCAGATATCAGGCGATACATGGGACCAGGGCCGCGTCTTACTCAGTAACAGAGAAGAACAGATTGTGGGATGAAATCCGGGATGCTGTAAATGCACTGGGTGAAGCACCTCGCCACCGTGACAGTGTGCGGAAGAAGGTCAACGACATCTGTGGGTCCGTTCGGAAGAAGCTAATTGCATGGGCTGCGGAGGGTCTTTATGACCGTCAAGGTCGGCTGGATGAACGTGCACGAAGTTCTCTCTGGGATTATCAATTACCTTTCTTGAACATCATAGGACCCGATACCATCTTTCCCAGAGAGGACTTAGATTCGGATGCTTTGCACCGAGGTAGGATATTATCTTGGATGTCAATTGTGTGAGTTGTTTGGAAAAGATTAACTACTATCCTATGTGTGACATTAAGAGAATGTGATACTTGCCCTTCCAATTGTCCTTTTTTTGTTTTCCCCAACCTGCAATTTGTTCATCTGTAGCACGGATCTCAGCCCCTCCACAGCCCATGCAGCTTGGCGAACCAGACGGACTCACAGGTGTTGACATCAGTGCTGACCCTCCTCCTGGTAGGTCCAATATCATACTGTGCCAAACAATGTAGATGTTTTTTTTTTGCCAAGATAGCTCATATTGCTATGTCCTTTACAGAAGATCCGCAGCAGGGAACACACCCAGTGCAGCTAGGCCTGGAGGAAGGTGTTGGTATGTCTAGTCAAATAATGTTTTTTTGAATCTTATTAACCCCATTAACACACATGTTTTTTCTTAGGAAAGAGTGTTGCCTTTTAGATGTTTACCCTGCAAAACACAGTTGACAGCATTAATGGGTGCCGTCATTAGTAGGCAGACCAAGCCTTCTTAACCTTTGGGAGGGTTTAGCAAGTGTCCTATGAGCCCAGGAAAGCACTTTTGAATGTTTGGCCTCAATGCTTCATTCATGAAGCTAGGAGGGCAATCTGGCCATAATCATTACTGACTAAGGTTATGTACTAAACATGTTTTTTTTTTTTTGTTTTTAAAAGAACATCAGGCCCCTCTTGACGTTGCAGCTGGAGTTGGATCAGGAGCTGGCGACGATTCTGCATCCAGTGCTGTGGTATGTGATATAAGGGAACAAGGTGCACATGTAACATTTCAATGGTAGCATTGATTTTGGACTAGATGTGGCTTACATTGTGTGTGTTAAATTAGTGCTATGACATTCTGACGATGCACCAGCACAACAAGAGTTCTATCTTGAACATCAGGGAATTATGTTATAATTTGGTGTGCCACTAATGTTCCAAAAACATCCAGGATCTTTAAAGTCCGGCCCGTCTTTGATTTTCCAGGTCCAAATTCATGGGTATCGTTTGGTTGGGTTGTCCTGTAGCCGATTGATGGCAAGATTTTAGACAACATACGTAGATGTATAAAGTCATTGGTGTAGTAACAGATTTACCAAAAGCATAAACAACCTACCACACCAGGGTTAATTGGGAACACCTTCATGTTGAATCTTTTTTGCCTTTGTCATATTAGTCACACCAATATAATATGTACCCATTATCAGAAGTGTTGCTAGCTTGGATAATCTTACAATGAACAAGTACTCATTAGAAGCACATCAAACTTTTCAACGTTCTGCTTGGGGTGTTAAGTTGTCAAACTAATCTGAAATATTTAGTCATGATGTTTGATAATGATTTGGTCTATTTCTTCTGCTTTCAGGTAGCCTTAGATGCAGAGGGATTGTCACCTACCCAACTTCGTCCATCTATGCTGGATGTAGCCGAGAGGCTGCTTGATGAGTATCAGGTCCAAAATGAGTTAAGGAGGCGTACTCAGCAATCTACTGAGGCAGTACGTCTGCTCGGGCTCATACAGGAATCTGTAGCAACAATGGTACAGGTTCACCAGGATATGTTACAGGTTCAACAGGATATGCGTAACAGCTTGGTAAGTTTAGCAGACCAGCATCAACGGGATCGGCAAAGTGTTGACACTCAGGTGCTGGCCACACGCCAATGCCTGTTTGGATCTGAAGATGCCCCATTGGCAGAGCCCTCCCAAACATCTCACTCACCTGCCACTGCAGGTTGTGGTAGTGGGAGGGTAATGCCAGTGTTGGCCACTTGTCAGGCAGCTGGGGATGGGACAATTCCTCCTGTAGCCACTCCTAGCACTTCACACTCCGTTCGGACTCCCACACCCCTCAATGAGCAATCCTCCTGCACAACCTCAATGCGCACTGGTTCCACAGTACCCCTTCCACCTGACTACATTCCCTCCACACCTTTATCACTTCACTCCTCCCCAGGCCGTTCTTCTTTTTTGTCACCAATGCGACATGTCGTTTGCCCCCGCACCGTGGACCACAACAAACAATCAACCACCACTCCCCACACATCTTCACAACCCTTGCACCACCAGCAGCATCAAATAGCCTTGGAGCAGCAACGATCCCATCTCATGGTAATGGCACACGTTGCCCAAATGCTTAGGCTGACCCCAGAGCAGATGACACTATTGGCCGAACATCTTCTGTCTGGGACATTTCCAACGTTCAACACCCTGCATCATCAGCAGCCTCAGACAGAAGATATGATCCTAATGGGCCACTTGAGCACAACTCTACAGTTAACCCCAGACCAGATGGAACTCTTGGCACACCATTTGATGGCAGGAAACTTAACAATGCTCACCACACTGCTTCAGGCACGACCACCAACTTGATTTTTTGTTTTTTTGTTTAATTTGGTTTAGTTTTGTTAATGATTTACATTGGCCAATTTTTTGGGCCATTTTTTTTTTTAATTTGAGGGTGGCACAATATGATTTATTATAGTGCTTCTTTTGGGGATGAAATAAAATTTTATGCAAAATGATTAGTTTGTGTTTGCTCTTTGGTTTTTTAGGAGTGTTGGTGGCCAAGTAATGGCCCTGGTTAATGTAGGCATTTATACACACGTGCTTCTCTATCTCCAAACATATGATTTCATGTAAATTTAGATAACTCAATGTTCACATAACGACCCAAGAAAAGGTCTCCCTTCAAATGTAGCTTCAAAACAAGTCTCAAGGCTAACATAAACCAAAGCCAACATACTAACAATTACAGACCACACCACTCAAGTAAACAAATACAACACAAAAGACATTCGATGTGTACACCAAAAAGAAAACTTGGGTAATAAAAAAAATGTTTTAATAACACATGTGGGTGTCTACCAACTGTAGCGTACAAAAAATATATTACAATATATAATAGAATGAACTAAATTGCCAATGTAACATTTGTGTTGCAAAGAGCAACATACTTAAATTTAATTTAGATAAACATTTTAAACATTTTTTATGTTTTGACATCATTTTTTGGAAGGTTTTCACAAAAACAAATCTTTTTTGTAAACATTTGTGGTTTTGTCGGTTGCCATAAAAACAACAAGGCTTTTTTGTAAACATTTGTGGTTTTGTCGGTTGCCATAAAAACAACAAGGCTTTTTTGTAAACATTTGTGGTTTTGTCCGTTGCCATAAAAACAACAAGGCTTTTTTGTAAACATTTGTGGTTTTGTCCGTTGCCATAAAAACAACAAGGCTTTTTTGTAAACATTTTTGGTTTTGTCGGTTGCCATAAAAACAACAAGGCTTATTTGTAAACATTTTTGGTTTTGTCCGTTGCCATAAAAACAACAAGGCTTTTTTGTAAACATTTTTGGTTTTGTCGGTTGCCATAAAAACAACAAGGCTTTTTTGTAAACATTTGTGGTTTTGTCGGTTGCCATAAAAACAACAAGGCTTATTTGTAAACATTTTTGGTTTAGTTTGTTACCAAAAACAACAAGGCTTTTTTGTAAACATTTTTGGTTTAGTTTGTTACCAAAAACAACAAGGCTTTTTTGTAAACATTTTTGGTTTTGTCCGTTGCCATAAAAACAACAAGGCTTTTTTGTAAACATTTTTGGTTTTGTCGGTTGCCATAAAAACAACAAGGCTTATTTGTAAACATTTTTGGTTTTGTCCGTTGCCATAAAAACAACAAGGCTTTTTTGTAAACATTTTTGGTTTTGTCGGTTGCCATAAAAACAACAAGGCTTATTTGTAAACATTTTTGGTTTTGTCCGTTGCCATAAAAACAACAAGGCTTATTTGTAAACATTTTTGGTTTTGTCCGTTGCCATAAAAACAACAAGGCTTTTTTGTAAACATTTGTGGTTTTGTCCGTTGCCATAAAAACAACAAGGCTTTTTTGTAAACATTTGTGGTTTTGTCCGTTGCCATAAAAACAACAAGGCTTTTTTGTAAACATTTGTGGTTTTGTCCGTTGCCATAAAAACAACAAGGCTTTTTTGTAAACATTTTTTTTTTGGTTGCCAAAAACAAGGCTTTTTTTGTTTTTTTTGGTTTTTTTGGTTCCCAAAAAAAGGGTTTTTTATATTTTTTTTGGTTGCCAAAAACAAGGCTTTTTTTGTTTTTTTTGGTTTTTTTGGTTCCCAAAAAAAGGGTTTTTTATAAATTTTTATATTTTTTTTGGTTGCCAAAAACAAGGCTTTTTTTGTTTTTTTTGTTTTTTTTGGTTCCCAAAAAAAGGGTTTTTTTATAAATTTTTATATTTTTTTTGGTTGCCAAAAACAAGGCTTTTTTTTTTTTTTTTTTTTTTTGGTTCCCAAAGAAAGGGTTTTTTTATAAATTTTTATATTTTTTTTGGTTGCCAAAAACAAGGCTTTTTTTGTTTTTTTTTGTTTTTTTTGGTTCCCAAAAAAAGGGTTTTTTATAAATTTTTATATTTTTTTTGGTTGCCAAAAACAAGGCTTTTTTTGTTTTTTTTGGTTTTTTTGGTTCCCAAAAAAAGGGTTTTTTATAAATTTTTATATTTTTTTTGGTTGCCAAAAACAAGGCTTTTTTTTTTTTTTTGGTTCCCAAAGAAAGGGTTTTTTTATAAATTTTTATATTTTTTTTGGTTGCCAAAAACAAGGCTTTTTTTGTTTTTTTTTGGTTTTTTTGGTTCCCAAAAAAAGGGTTTTTTATAAATTTTTATATTTTTTTTGGTTGCCAAAAACAAGGCTTTTTTTGTTTTTTTTGGTTTTTTTGGTTCCCAAAAAAAGGGTTTTTTATAAATTTTTATATTTTTTTTGGTTGCCAAAAACAAGGCTTTTTTTTTTTTTTTTTTTTTTTTGGGTCCCAAAAAAAGGTTTTTTTATAAATTTTTATATTTTTTTTGGTTGCCAAAAACAAGGCTTTTTTTTTTTTTTTTTTTGGGTCCCAAAAAAAGGGTTTTTTATAAATTTTTATATTTTTTTTGGTTGCCAAAAACAAGGCTTTTTTTTTTTTTTTTTTTTTTTTTTTTTGGGTCCCAAAAAAAGGGTTTTTTTTTAAACTGTTTTTGATTTTTTTGTTAGATTTTTGTTTATAATGGGCAACAATTACAAATGTGACATTTCTTTGTGTTGCAACGTGCAACATAAGTAAACAAACAACAAAAAAAAAATACTAGGATCTTTTTAAAGGTGTGACATTCCTAACGAATGGCTCCTTAGGGTCTGGATCCACGCCACAAAGGTGTTCCAAATATAGAATTCGGTCTCCGCACCACCTCATATAATCCAGGAGGACCTCGTAGGTGAGGTGGGTGTGCCCTGGGTAGAAAAAAACATGACAATTAGTTTTAGGCAAAATGATCCAAACAAGGATTGTAATTAATGTGCCTCAACAAATATGCTTAGGAGTCTATTGGTTGGCTTTTATCAACACTCTGAAGCAAATATGCTAAATTGCTGTTGTAAACCTTAAACTCAAACTTTCACAGCAAATTGTTCAAAAGGTTACATAAGATGGCTTGGAATGTTAGTAGCAGTTCCACCAAAGCTAAGTAAAATGCTTTTCTGCATGTAAACACAAGCAATCATTTTGAAGAATGTAAGGTGTTTTGGGTTCAATTGGTCAACACGATACATGTGCACACATTTATCTCTATCACCATTGGAATCTGTGGAGCGTTCTCTCTCACTCTTACTGTCTATAGATTGAACCTGACACATAGTAGAGACTCACCCTTAGGAATTTTGAGGGCCAGTTCTGGACGGAGCAGATGTGTCTGCTCCCCTGATCTCCTTTCCGCCATCCCAGCTGTGTTAAGAGAGAAGAAAAAGTTTATCAACAAATGGACTCACGCTAACTGTAGGTTACGCAGTCATGAAAACGCTCTAACACCCACTCATTACCCCTCCACATTTCCCTGAAAGTTTTATTTAGACATTGATATGGTGGTGATGCAGATTTGTACAGTGCAAGCGTCATTCTTCTGGGTGAAGCTTGTAGCGTTAAGGATACGTACTCCCTGCTTTTGTGCTGATTGTGTTTTTCTGATGTTTTTGGTGCCTCAGCCCTGCCTGTTCTAAGTGTTGGAAACATATCATTTTGGGAGGGCTGCGGAAAACTAATCAGGTTAGACTTACACTCTCTAGGTTTTTGGGGACAAGAGAAATAACAATCCTCCTTTTTACATGGCCCCTGTACACACCTCTAGGCACCTCCCTCCTGTTGTTTGACCCCACAGCAGGCAGCTTGCTATGGAGGCACATGAGATGAAGCCAAGCACCCTGTGCCTGTTCAGGCACTAGGCTGTGAGCCAGCCTTGCCCCCCTCCCTTCCAATGGTCTCAATGATTAGGAGTGACAGCATCAGGAGGCAATATTGGCATGCTGTCACCTCAGTTAAGGAGGAGGGGGAGTCTGTTCCAGACAAGTATTAGTGCAAAAATTTGGACCGTAAAAAATGGTCCCAGTAAGTCTTAGGGGGAATATGCACACCTATCACTTGGAATACTAATGCATAGAATGCATTCACATAAAGAACCCGCTGCCTTTAGAACAACTTGAAGCCTGAGCGGGGACATACACAGTTAGCATTTCTCCACTTACTAAGTAGACACATTACTGGAAAAGCACACAACTTACCATCATCAGGTTTTTTTGGGGCCCCTGAAGTGGATGGCGTGGCTGGCTCTGGAGAAACTGCACAAAAAGAACACAAATTGTGAACTGGAATGTGGTACATTACCGAGGAAGAGTATTTATGAAAGATTGACAAACACACATTTTCAGTGTTGACTAAATCAGGACATGATTAAATTACAATGTCCCCTAAAAATTTACAAGTACAAAGCACACCATTTCCAATGTAGAGAAACTAACACCAATTTAGAATAGGGTGGCTTGAGATAACTTACAAAAGATAACATGTCCTGTAAAGCTCCCCAAAACCACCTTTCAAACATGAAGGTTAAGCAAGAGTGTTTCATGACCAACCTTCCTGTCACATATAGCAAAACTACACTTGCTTTGACTCCAACTTAGATTATCCTAGATACACATCATCCTAGCACACACAATTCATGTGAGAATCTAATTTTAGGTACTTACAGACTAGTTCAGGGGAGCCTGGAGTGGGGGAGGATGGGGGAGACCCTACATGGGGGGATGGTGTCCCTTCATGGGGGGATGGCGTTGTATCTCCTAGAAACACAAAGACACAAATACAATCCTTGAACAAAAGCTATTTGATAAAGGCACACAGAAAGTAGTCTGGAAACATTGAAGGTAGTAGTTACAGTGGACTGGGTAAGCAGTGGCCCCTCTTCCCCAGTCCTCCACAACAAACATCCTCAATGTCAGCTGCTACAAAACCCCAATGTCAAAATATATATATTACAGCCCTTATATTTACCAGGACACATTGAACACACAAACACATGTAGAATACTTACTTCCCCTTTGAGGAGAGCCCAGGTCCTCATCCGAGTCGGACCAATTGGCCTCTTCTTGGCCAACAGTTTGTTCCTGGCCCGGATCCAGGCGACTTGGCCCTGCCTGAGGCTCCTCTCTTGCTGAAGTTACATCAACCACAAAAGAAAACAAAACAAACAATCATTCCTCCAAGTTCGACCTAATACACAACACACCAGCACATCCACATTACTTACAGGGGGCCTGAGAAGGCTGAGCCTCCACATCCTGATCACTGGTTTCTAAAATAAAAGAAAAACATTATATATTATTTATGGACACAAATAGGCAGTAACCTCTCATCATGCTAGCACCATACTCAATGCCCCTACAATTCAGAACATAGAAGTGCACTTACACCAATGAGATGCATTGACCATGTTTTAAAACAGGAGGGCACCATGCAAATTAAGCGGGCGCCTAAGGCCTCGCACCTACAGGGGCCTTGCGGCCAGTGGCGGAGCACCAACATTTCGAAGGGCGCAGTCAGGGAAATCTCCCAAGTAAAAGATTGCTTTCAATCCTCGGATCAAAAAGTTGCAGCAGTGTGCTGCAGTCCCTTCACTGCGTCTGCCAGGTGTCTGTTGTCCGCTGACACTTACTCCTCCTTCTCTGCCTGGGGATTGGCCGTCTGATCATGTTATCCTAAGATGTGGAGGAATCGGTAGGTGTGTACCTGCACCAGTAGGAAGTGACTGGCCGGTCAACTCACTCTGCTATCATCAGTTGTTGCTCTGGGAGGAGAGCTCCGCCCTGGACCCGGAACATACAGGTAACCAGGCCCAGACTTGATATTTTGCAGGCTGGTCATAGATTTGTTGTGTCCACTATGCAAAGTGGTTGAGTAGCCCCAGGGAAGTTGGAAGAGTCTGAAAATGGTTGGTGGAGGAGGAGGAGAAGAAGGCCCTGGGTGGCTGGGGGACAAGGAGAGGGCCCCTGGGGGTTTTCTAGAGGAGGAAAGATCCACAATGACGCCAGAGTCAATTGCCAAGGAAGAGAGTGGAGCTGAGCAAGTCCTGCCTATCTGACATGAAAGCCAAACATGGTGTAGATGGAGCCCTTTGCCCTACACAATGACAGCACCAGAGGTGGAAGGTGAGTGGTAGCGGGTCTTTGACATTATAGAGCATATGGACTCTGTCCATTATTGGTAGTTTTGTTTGGAGTTGTCCTTTAGATGTTTAACTGTGTTGTTTTTGACCCGAGCTGTGAGGGACTGAGGTATGACAGCCCACTATGCTGAGACTTATAGTGCCCTAGAATGTTGAGGACTGAGGAATCCTTAGTCCCTAACAGAGGGCACTACAAGTCTTAGCATAGCAGGCAGTATTTCCTCATTCCCCTACAGAGAGGATTACAAGTCCAAGCAGGTAGCCTTCTGCAGTGGGACTTGTTGTGCCCTTGACTGTGGTGGACTGAGGAAGGGAAGTGTAAGAGGGTCTCTGTAAGCTCAGATGTATGGGGGAGCTTTGGGGAACACAGAGTTCCCTTTTACACCAGAGTCCCCAGCTTCCCCCCTCAAATAATGGTTCCCAAACTCTCCTTATATCAGAGTCTTCACACTTCCCTCTTACAGTGTAGTAAGTCTGGAGACTCCGATGTAAAGGGGGCTCTGTAAAATGTGATTAGAGATTAGAAATTTCTAACATTTTTATTTTCTACTTACGATCCACAATTTTCAGCTGCTCAAATGGCTCGCTGCCTCTGACTGCATATTGGAGTGTGGCCGTCCTCCTCCTCCCCTTCTTCACCAAAAGCACAAGAGGGTGCCGTCCGTCCGCTTTGGCTAGAAGCAGAAGAAAAAAAAAAAACATAAAAAATACGAATGTACATAGTAGTATTAAAGGTTGTGAAGAGACACTTGATGGAGGTAGGAAAGGTAGGAGCGAGAGGGAGGGGGGGGGGGGTGTTGGTATTAGTGTTGTTGCATAGCTAAACACATGTCCACCTACCCAAAAAATTGTAACCTATCTGGTCACATGTAATGTATATTTTTACTTACCGGAGATTTGCTCCACAGCCTTTAGCAGGAGCTTGGGTGAGCGCCTTTTGGCATCACTCCAGGCCCGCTGCAGATCCACTATCTCAGGCAGAAACTGAAATCTCCGCTGCAGCCTCATCCGGAGACGACACATCATCTTGTGCTTTTGGTGAAGATGCGTATAAACTTTATCATACCCCCAGAGGAGGAGGAGCTGTGGAAAGAGCAGTGTATGTTTGAGTCCAAGTATGTCCAAAATAGTACAGTCTTCAAATAACATGCTAGGTCGTCTTTGAGATATTGTAGAACAAAGAATTCCATTTCTGGTGATACATATACATCGATGTCCAAATCTACCTCCATGACATAGGTTGCCCCACACTGGTGATTTCCTCTACATGATATAGCCATTTTCTCAATTGGCCTTTCATGACACACCCAGGGCCGCCATCAGGGGGGGA
>NC_138774.1:66940720-67240592 GCF_965119305.1 Pelophylax lessonae
TGTATCAGCAAACTTTTAATCCAAAGACATGAACAAAATACAAAAGATGCCCCATAAAGTCAATATGTAGCAATATTGTGAGCTAAAGCTCTATTTGTTTGTTGGGCATACTTTGCTAATTAGCCAAGTATAAGGGATATATATATATACCTTCATTTAAATGTGTAGTAAAATGGTAACACTTGGCCATACCCATATGGAAGAAAAGGTAGTATTTGCAATATATTTCTAAAAACATTCTTTGGAAACACATAAAATATTGTCAAAATTGTGACATTTCCTTGATATGTGTGAAATGCTAATAATCTTTCTTTGAAATATGTTTTACATCTATTTTTTTTCTATCTGACGACCAATTCCCCAATGTAATATTTTGTGGTTTTTTTCAGAGAATGTGGAGGTTCTATATAAACACTGTAGATTTGACTGCTATGATTTCGGAGTTAGCAGGAAAGGTGTATGGAATGTGATGGTGTTTACTAAAGGATCCCTTGTTGGAAGTGTGCATGTTTTTCCAATTCCGCCGGTTTTTGCCATTTTCTATGGGCGAGACAGCGGATTTGCAAGCGGTATTCAAAAAAAGAATTGACCCAAAATCGCGCTGGCGAAATTTTTTGAGCCAATTTGACGTTGCGCATGCGCACATTCGCGAGTTCGCAGCTCGCGGCTGGAGGAGCTGTTTAACCTTTCCACACTTTCGCAGATATCTCTCTTTCTAAGTCAGTTTTTGAGATTTTTTAAACGCAAGTCATCTCCAAATTGACTTCCACACCTTCCACAGTGATTTGGGATTTTTGGGGGTACAGGGGAAAATTTGGCTAAACTTTAGTCGAGCTTTTAGCTGGCGTGGTTTTAAGTCGCGCTCTGACCATATTGCATCTTAATGAATCTCACACTAGGCGCTATTTTCCGCCCGCCGTTCTTTGAATGCCAATTTCAGACTTAAATAATCGCCGCTTCGCAAAATCACGCCGAAACGCCAATTCGCCGTACTATGAATCAGGCCCAATGTCTCTACTTTGTCTTTTCCATGATACAAATAGTGAGACTTATAGCATTTATAAGACTTACAGCAGAGTACCAGAGGTCATGAAGATGCCTTCAGCTAGGGATGCCCTGGCAAATAAATATTTTGCTACAAAATATATGTAAAACAGTAAAGAGAGATAAATAACCTCGCGCTTATGGTAAATAGATATAAATAATTAGATGATGTGCAATTGTAGCTGCAAAAATATAAATCCACCCATGGTGAAGTATGTTAAAATAGTTATTTTATTAAAGGAAAAGAAACCTACTTACAAGACAAGTATTAAAATGAGCAAAATGTAGCTACAGATGACGCCCTGGGAGGAGGGCGAAACGCGTCTAGCTATTGGCTGAAGCGTCCCGCGTCACAACGACGTCATTTCCGGCCGGCGGAGCACACGCTGCGGGAGTAGCTAACCACCGAGCCGTGGCTTTGCTCATTTTAATACTTGTCTTGTAAGTAGGCTTCTTTTCGTTTAATAAAATAACTATTTTATCATACTTCACCATGGATGGTTTATATTTTCTGAGGGCACTCTGGATCCATGAGGTATTGGTACAAAGGATTTTTCCCAACATTTAACATCCAAAAGGCTGCTGCTATCAGGATTTTTTGGACGTACACCAAGAGATTTCTTACAATCCAACGCCTGATATTCTTCTGCCTGTGGTGAGTAGGGAACCTAAGGGGGATCACCAGCACTTTGGTTTAAACGAGTGGAGCACTACAGCACTTATATTTATTTATGTAAAGGACTATTGACTTATACACTCAAGGACTATTTATTTAGTTATTCATTAATCACTATCTATTTTTCATTGCGTAAAGAACTTATTTGAATTATTTATGTATTGTCACTAAACATTGGCAATTTTGCACACGCATTATTATTCTCTAGTTATATATATATATTATATAAAATATTTTGGAAAATTCGCACTAATTTAGCAGCGCTGATTACTTTTCGTTATTTATATGTAAAACAGTGCTGCACAATATTTCCTGTTTACCAACTTATTGTGCAATGTGTAATTGTAATTTAAAATACAAAGAAAGTATTTACAGTATACCAAGATACACAATTTTACAATCCATTCACCTTTCTGAAATATAAATGAAACATGCCTCTGACTATTTTTTCAATAATAAACTTCTTTAGTCCACCAAGTGTCCACCAGTGTCAATATCTGTGCCTCTATTTAATTTATATTATTTTATTTATATTACACAGTACTTTTGTGACAGTGCTTTTTGTCATTTGAAAGTACTGCAAATTTTCTCTATTAAGATTCAATTTTGGAATAAATGGACTCAAAGGAAAACTACATACACTGTTAGAAATGTGTTTTTTCGAGAACCAAATTCTATCCCGCTCCTTCTAATTTTCTTGTCACTACAGTTGAGTTGAACGTCGATTTGACCCCCCCTAATGATCAGGAAATGTTCAAACAAATTCTATTGATGTACACAATGTATATTGTTGTCAAGTTAATTATTATTATTTATTTTTTTTTGTAAAAAAAAAACATTAGAACTTTATCCATAACAACTTGATTAAAAAAAAAATAATAATAATGTTCTTTAGCAAGGAACATACATTCCACATTAACCACTTTACCACCGGAGGATTTTGCTGTCTTACGTCCAGGCCACTTTTTGCGATTCGGCACTGTGCGAATTTAAATGACAATTGTGCGGTCATGCAATACCGTACCCAAACAAAATTTACCTCTTTTTTTCCCCCACAAACAGAGCTTTCTTTTGGTGGTATTTGATCACCTGTGCGATTTTCATTTTTTGCGATATTAATAAAAAAAAAAACGTCAATTTTGAAAAAATAACAATATTTTTCTACTTTGACAGTTAAAAAATATCCAATATATTCAATTTTTGTCATATATTTAAGCCAAAATGTATTTAGCTACATGTCTTTGACAAAAAAATTCTCAATGAGCGTATTTTTAACCGCTTTAAGACCGGAAGATTTTACCCCATTCCTGACCAGGCTATATTTTGCGATTCGGCACTGTGTTAATTTAACGGACAATTGCAGGGTCGTGCAATGCTGTACACAAATTAAATTTAGGTGCTTTTTTCCCCCACAAATAGAGCTTTCTTTTGGTGGTATTTGATCATCTGTGCGATTTTTACTTTTTGCGCTATAAACAAAAAAAGAGCGACAATTTTTCACATTTTTTTATATGAAATTCCCCCCAAAAAATGTAAAAATCAAAATTTTTTAACATTTTAGGCCAATTTGTTTTCTGCTACATATTTTGGTAAAAAAAATCGCAATAAGCGTATTTTGTTTGGTTTGAGCAAAAGTTATCGCAGCTACCAACTACGGGAAATTGATGTCATTTGTATTTATTTTTTTTTAACTAGTATTGGCGGCGATCTGGCAGTGATCTGCGATTTTTTCTGGGACTGCGACATTGCGGTTGACAGATCGGACCCTTGACTGACATTTTTTACACTTTTGGGGGTACCAGTGACATTACTACAGTAATCAGTGCTATAAATATGCACTGTTACTGTAAAAATGACACTGGCAGGGAAGGGGTTAACTTTTATTGGTGATCAAGGGGTTAATGTATGCCTGGGGCTTACTAACGTGTGTGGGGGGAGGGGACTAAGTGACACAGGCACAGATCGCAGGTTCAGCTATGCTGAATCCTGCAATCTGACCCTGTCTGTCACTTAGGAGATCCGCCCGCTTTGTTTACACAAGCGGGCGGATCTCCACACTCGATCCCCGATGATCGGGGAAGAGTGGCGGTGATCACCGCCGCTCCTCCCCTGGCCCGACTCCTGCTGTGACTGAAAACAGTGGGAGCGAGCCTCCGGCGGCGCTGTAAGAGAACGTTTGCTGTACAAAGACATGTTCCTGTCAGAAACCGGCCAATGGCCAATGCGCATGCACGAACTTACGCAGCCGCGCACGCACGTTCGTGAGTACACGAACGTGCACTGCGTACGCACGTTCGCGGGTACGCGAACGTACGTTAGACATTGGCGCCAAAGGGACTATTTAAACCCAGCCATTGCACTGCTCTAGTGCTGCTTTGTCTTCAGCCTTGGATACCTGTTACCTGTTTACCTGCATCTTGTTCCTAGTTCCAGACCCGGCTTTTCCTGACGATTCTCTGATCTCCACCTGCACCGACCTTGGCTTGTCCCGTGACCTCTCTTCCTGTCTGCTCCTATGTTACCGACTGGCTCCTGACCCAGCTTGTCTTACCACGCTTCTGTCATTCCCAGATCCGTCCATCCTGCATAGGAAGCTCCTCCTGTTACCCAGGAACCCCTGCTTCCAGCACCTGCTGCCTGCTCAACACCCTGCTCATCGGACTTCTCTGCGAACCTTCACCAGTAGCCATCGTCCGCTCCAAGCAAGTCTCCAGGTGCTCGTGCTACTCTACACTCAGGTGTCTCCTGTCTGCACTATCAGGGGTCCCGAGTCGGAGGCACAAGGGAGACCTTCCTCACAGTGTCAGGCTCATCTCCAGGTACGTGATAGGCGCACGCGCGGCGCCCACATGGGGAGGAGTCCAGCGACGTAGGTCTATGTCGCTGGACGATATCGAGCCATTTTGCCGCAGTACGGTCAACGTGACCGGTCGGCAAGTGGTTAATAAGTGTGCTACCACCATGAGTATGTGCTATAAATAGCCTCCAACATTGCTCCTGTTTCTTCTTGCTCGAGGCGGCCATTTTGCTGAAGCCCAGAGCCTCTGAACAGCAGTAAATCATAAAGTGGAACTAAACCCATCACTGTAATGGTTTCAAAAAACATTTCCATTCCGAGAATGCCGGGATCGCTAATGGTCACATTTGCTTGTCTCCTTAACCAAACTGCCAAACCATCAAATGGCTGGTTTTAATTGATTACATGTGCAACACCCTGGAAACTACAGATTAAACAGAAGCAGCTTCCTAGGCTGTAAAGCAAAGGAGGGTTTAATTCCACTTTAAGACCATCAGCAGATCGGCCTCTACAAATTCAGTAGAGCCCAAAAATAGAGACCAACTGAGCATGTACAGAGCAGGCTGAGACAGTGTATTACTGGATTTTAAACAGTATAGGCACTTATTTTGAATGGTTTAAATACTGTAGCTATACCAGCAAAAGGGGCCGACCTGAAGTGATCTAGCAGGACTTCATTTTCTGACTAAAGTTCCACTTTAACCTCTTGCCGACCACCTCATGTAGGAGTACGGCGGCAGATTGGCTCTCCTGCGCTGGATCACGTATCTAATACGAGTGAGCGCACACCTGCCGCCCCGGCTGTGCTGTGATTAGTCACAGCACAAGCCAATCAGCAGGTCCCAGCCAATGATTGCCGGCTGGGACCTGCTGATCAGCGAAGAGGAAACCAGGACAGAGCTCTGTGAATATAAACAACACAGAGCTCTGTCCTGTCAGCGGGGATGTGCTGGTTTTTGTTTCCCTGCAAACCAGGGAATAATAATCGGCAAATCCCTTTGTAAAAACAGCACACAGTGAATGCACCAAGCATTGGTAGGCACACTTTGATCGCCCCTAGATGTTAACCCCTTCCCAGCCAGTGCCATTAGTATAGTGCTAGTGTATATTAGCAGCACTGATCACTGTATTAGTGTCACTGGTTCCCACAAAGTGTTAGAAGTGTCAGATTGCTCTTGATACTATAGCAATACCACAAAAAGTCGCTGATATGCAAGTATAAAAAAAAAAATGAGTATATATTCCATAGTTTGTAGACACTATACCTTTCACACAAACCAATCAATGAACGCTTATTGGGATTTTTTTCTTTTTTTTTTACCAAAAATATGTAGCAGATACATTTTGGCCTAAATTTATGAATAACATTGATTTTTTTTTATTTTTATCATTGGATATGTTTAATAGCAGAAAGTAAATAATATTGTTTTTTTTTTTTTTTTTTTTTTTTTTTTCAAAATTTTCAGTCTTTTTTTTTGTTTATATAATAATAAAAAAAACAGTGGTGATCAAATACCACTAAAAGAATGCTCTATTTGTGTGAAAGAAATGTGTTAAATTTAATTTGGGTACAACGTTGCATGGCCCCACAATTGTCAGCTAAAGTAACGCAGTGCTAAATATTAAAAAATGGCCTGGTCATAAAGGGGGTAAAACCTTCCGGGAGTCAAGTCGTCTATGACTTGGAAAAACACTGGAGGTCATCTTCCTATCAGGGATGATTGTCAAGGTGGGGAGGCCATCTTTATCTCATAGACGACTGCAAAGACAGAAAGGTCCTCTTCATATCAGAGATGATTGTCAAGGTGGGGAGGTCATCTTTATCTCATAGAGGACTGTAAAGACAGAGAGGTCCTCTTCATATCAGAGGTGATTGTCAAGGTCTTCTTCATATCAGAGATCATTGACAAGGTGGGAAGCCTTTTTGAGTTAGAAATATGGGTTAGAAGCTTAGCGTTGGCTCATAGAGATCACGTAGGGTCTTGCAATAAAGCTTCCACTGTTGGGTACAGGAGAGATGTCGATCTCTTCAGGGTCCGTATTGCATTTGATGTCAAACATTTGTAAAATGTATGTCAGAAACAGGAAAATCTCCATCCTGGCAAGACCCTCCCCCAGGCAGTTTCTCTTACCTGTTGGAAAGAAAAAAAAATGATAAAACCCATTTAACGTGTTAAAGTTTGTATAGCCCAAACTTCCTATTTACGAATAAAACTCCTGACAGTTTTTTTTTTGCTTTCTGCATCTGGTTGGGGAAAAATTCCCTTTAATTCCTGTCCTAGATATACAGCAGGAACTGAGAGAAAATCTCTATAAACTGAGGGTCATTCCCCTTTTAGACCGCAGCCATTGGAACACTTCCCCAAACTTCTTGTTTTGGTAAAAACTGCGAAACAGATTTTTGACAATGGTCACCAAAACAAAACGAGAGGGTCAATCTACCTAATGGGGACACCTGGTAAAGTATTTAACCCTTCCTTACTCTACATACTGTACACCTTTAACCACTTGCTGACCGCCCGCCGCAGATATACTGCGGCAGGCTGGCTCGGCTGCGCGAACCGCCATACCTGTACGACAGTGTGCGGTAGCGCTCTTGGGGGCGCTCGCTGTCAGAGGCGTGCTCACTCCCCCATTATGCAGCGGGGAAGCCGATCCATGGGACTGGCGCCCGCAATTGCTGCCGGGCACCCGCGAACGCTCCCCGTGGAGCGAGAACTACAGTCTGCTGTTGGAAACACAGCAGATGGTTGTTCTCTCTGGAATAAACACAGAGCACCTGTGATCCTCCTATTTAGGAACACAGGTCTCTGTGTTGATTCCACAAGCCCATCCCCCTCACAGTTAGAAAACACCCTCTAGGCATACACTTACTCCTTTGATCGCCCCTGAGTTAACCCCTTCCCTTCCAGTGTCAATATTACAGTTACAGTGCATATTTTTAGCACTGATTACTGTTGTAATGTCACTGATCCCCCCTAAAATGTCAGTTAGGAGTCCGATCTGTCTGCCGCAATGTCGCAGTCCCACTAAAAATCGCTGATCCCTGCCATTACTAGTAAAAAAAATGAATAAAAATGACATAAATCTTTCCCCTAGTTTGCAGACGCAAAAACTTTTGTGCAAACCAATCAAAATAAGCTTATTTTTTTTACCAAAAATATGTAGCAGAATACAAATTGGCCTAAAATGATGAAATAAATTGATTTTTAATTTTTTTTTTTATTGGGAATGTTATATAGCAGAATGTGAAAAATATAGTTTTTTTTTTTTCAGAATTGTCAATCTTTTTTTGTTAACCTTCCTAGCAGTATTCCCGAGTGTGGCTCGGGATTAAATTTCAGTGCCAATAGCGGTAACCCCGAGCCACACTCGGGGTACCGCTAGGAAGACCGCTGGATCCTGGAAGAGAGGGTACTCACCTTGTCCCCGGGATCCAGTGATTTAATCCCGGCGGATCTTCCTCCCGATGCTCTGTGCCCCGACTTCCGTCTCCTGTGACGTGACGCTCGCAGGGGGGTGGAACCGGCGGCAAATTCAAATAGTAAGTCACGCCCCCATGTGACTCTAGCAGCCATGTTGGGTCAGGTAGAGCCTGTTTAAGGCTCTGGCTCCCGGGTTTGGCACGCATTTGCAAGTTGGTAGAGTCGAGACAGGTATCCCACCTGTTAGGGACAGCACTAGCAGAAGAGAAAGGTTCCAGACTAGGAGGGATAGCGTAAGATCACAATGCCTCTGGGCATCATCCTCCTTGGGCACAAGACGGCCAGGCTGCAAATGCTTTCCTATGGTAGGTGTTCTTCAAGACTCACATTATCTCACTGGCAAAGGACATGAGATAGATGAGGTCAGATTCTTTAAACCAGAATATAAAACAGCCTATACATCCTTCACTGGTAACTCAGGAAAGGGGATTGAGATACAGTATGTGCTATTAAAAGTTTCTGAGCAAGGGTTGAAAAACATCAATAGAATGCTGTAAAATAGGAATAATCATCTTTGTACACCGTACCTATAGAGAAGGGTATGAAGGCCTCAATCTTCTTCAGATTTCCCTCATCATCTAGAAAATGTTTTGGATCAAATGCCTGTGGATTCTTGAAGTATTTCTCATCTTTTAGGACAGTGGTTAACATGGGGAACACTGTAGTACCCTAGAGAGTAATACACTACATTTACAATATGACCCATACTTGAAATCAATATCCTACAAAGATAGAGACAGAAACTGTCCAACTCCTTCAGATTATAAAGGTTTTAAAGTGGTGTTAAACCCAAAAGCAAACATGTATTATTTTGCAGCTTACCAGTTCTTAGATGTGATGGCTGCATTCGTTTTCTTTGTTAAAGTGATTGTAAAGTCTGTTTTTTTTTTTTTTTTTTTTTTAATAACAAACATGTTATACTTACCTGCTTTGTGCAGTTGGTTTTGCACAGAGTGGCCCAGATTCTTCTCGGGTCCCTCTTTTGTGCTCTTGGCCCCTCCCTCCTGTTGAGTCCCCCCCACAGCAAGCAGCTTGCTATGGGGGCACCCGAGCCGAGTCACAGCTCCCTGTGTCCATTCAGACACGGAGCCACGACCTGGCCCCGCCCCCTGATTGGCTGACTGACAGAAGCCAATTGCGCCGCGCTGCTGTCTTAGCCAATGAGGAGGGGAGTCCTGGGCAGCAGAGACACTCCTGCAGCATCGCTGGATAAAGATGGGCTCAAGTATTGGGGGGCTGCTGCACACAGAAGGTTTTTTTTTTTATCCTAATGCATTAGGATAAGAAAAACCTTCTGCCTTTACAATCCCTTTAAGCTTTTTTTCTTCTATTGTCATCTGGTGATCTGGCCAGTAAGTCTGTTGTTTTTCAAAAGGACAAGCTCTCTTGCAGATGTATATAAAAAAGTCGTGCTCAGTGATGTAGGACTAAATAAATGTCCAAAAATTATCAAGTGGTGAGAAAGTTCAAAAAAAAAATATTAAACAATCATCAAATAAATGTCCAGATATAGTCCAAATATATATGGTGAATTTGTGTGAAGAAATGGTGTCAATTCAGTCTCCCCCTTGGCAATATGCTTACCAGAGCACAGTATAACAAAGTCCCAGGATCCTAATCAACGATCTTGATGTTGTTGGTAGATATCCGTGATAGACCTCAGATTAAAGGTAAACATCCACAAGAATAAATAAGAAAGCCAAAACCAGGTACAGCAATCAAGGTATTCTTTACTCAAAGGAATTGTGTAATCCACCACCAATTGGTCAGTCCCTTACCAGACTGGATGCATAACATTCATATGTGGACAAATAGCACTCCACCCAGCAATCAGGTATAACGACACCTCCAAGCTTCTTACCAGATGAAAAACTTGTTAAGGTATTGATGTCCTGAGGTGGATAGACACTGAGATCCCCACAGATGGCAAAACAGATATACCGGACTGCAACCTTGGGTAAACCAGGATGTTGGATGGGTGGTAGGTTCGCCTCTGATGCACAGTAAATTGGGCCTCAAATGCTCAGAATATAAAAGAAAAAGGCCGCCATAGTGTAAAAACATACAAGATTTAATAAAATAAAAGTAATACACTCACATGAATTTAAGGCAAAGAAAACGTTTGTATCAGCCGCCGGCCGGATGGCTCTGCACATCCGCACTCGTCGGACGCTACCGGAAATGACGTCAGCACGCCGTGACCTAACGTCGTTTCGTCATAGATGACGTTTTCAAAGGTGCAGATGTATCAGTTACAGAGATGAGATAAACCATTCACCACTAACTGGGTGCTTACAATGATCAATGTTTATTTATTCATGTATAATCTTTATTCTAAAAGGGGGAGAGAAAAAAAAACGATTGCTGTAACTGCTTACAAGGTGTTAGCCGGAGTTTGGCTTCAATTTGTGTTAGTGTTTTCTGCTAGTACATCTAACACTCCCCTCCACCCAGACAGACAATGCTACTTTCCTGAGCTGACCCCTGTGCTACTTTATCCAAAGTGGAAGTACTCTAATATACAGTATCTCACACAAGTGAGTAACCCCCTTCACATTTTTGTAAATATTTTTTTATACCTTTTCATGTGACAACACTGAAGAAATGGCACTTTGCTACAATGTAAAGTAGTGAGTGTACAGCTTGTATAACAGTGTAAATTTGCTGTCCGATCAAAATAACTCAACACACAGCCATTAATGTCTAAAGGTCTAAGGTGAGTACATCCCTAAGTGCAAATGTCCAAATTGGGCCCAAATTGCCAATATTTTGTGAAGCCATCATTATTTTCCAGCACTGCCTTAACCCTCTTGGGCATGGAGTTCAACAGAGCTTCACAGGTTGCCATTGGAGTCCTCTTACACTCCTTCATGACGACATCACTGAGCTCGTGGATGTTAGAGACTTTGCGCTCCTCCACCTTTCCGTTTGAGGATGCCCCACAGATGCTCAATAGGGTTTAGGTCTGGAGATATACTCGGCCAGTCCATCACCTTTACCCTCAGCTTCTTTAGCAAGACAGGGGTCATCTTGGAGGTGTGTTTGGGGTTGTTATCATGTTGGAATACTGCCCTGCAGCCCAGTCTCCAAAGGGAGGGGATCAGTATGTCACAGTACATGTTGACATTCATGGTTCCCGCAATGAACTGTAGCTTCCCAGTGCTGGCAACACTCATACAACCCCAGACCATGACACTCCCACCACCATGCTTGACTGTAGACAAGACACGCTTGTCTTTGTACTCCTCACCTGGTTGCCGCCACACACGCTTGACACCATATGAACCAAATAAGTATATCGTCGTCTCATTAGACCACAGGACATGGTTCCAGTAATCCATGTCCTTAGTCTGCTTGCCTTCAGCAAACTGTTTGCAGGCTTTCTTTTGCATCATCTTTAGAAGAGGCTTCCTTCTGGGACGACAGCCATGCAGACCAATTTGATGCAGTGTACAGTGTATGGTCTGAGCTCTCACCCCTTCAACCTCTGCAGCAATGCTGTCAGCACTCATATGTCTATTTCCCAAAGACAACCTCTGGATATGACGCTGAGCATGTGCATCAACTTCTTTAGTCGACCATGGTGAGGCTTGTTTTGAGTGGAACCTGTCCTGCTAAACAGCTGTATGGTCTTTGCCACTGTGCTGCAGTTATGTTTCAGAGTCTTGGAAATATTCTGGGCCCAATTTGGACAATTTAACTTAGGGGGTGTAATCACTTTTGTTGCCAGTGGTTTAGACATTATTGGCGGTGTCTTGAGTTATTTTGAGGGGACAGCAAATTTACGCTGTTATACAAGCTTTACACTCACTACTTTACATTGTAGCAAAGTGTCATCTCTTTAGTGTTGTCACATGAAAAGATAGAATAAAATATTTACAAAAATGTGAGGGGTGTACTCAGTTATGTGAAATACTGTAAGAGGTGTGTTACTAGCCAGATCACCAGGTAAAAACAGACGGGAAGAAAAGACAAAAAAAAAAAAAAGAAAACTAATGCAACCACCACATATAATGATTGGTAAACTGCAATATACTGTATTACATTTTGGTTTTGGGTTTAATACCATTTTAATGCAGTGCTGGGACAAGTGGTGGGTGCCTGCCCTGGGCACAGTGGTTTACTGGAGACACCTTCTTTCTGTTGCAAGGCTGACAAGAGTAGTGACAGCGGCAGTGATTTTAGCAAGTGATTGCTGGGTGTAGGATCCCCTAAGCTTGCACTTGCACTTAGGGGGTGTAATCACTTTTGCACTTAGGGGGTGTAATCACTTTTGTTGCCAGTCGAGAACAGGAGAGGGGGGCGCAGTTTGGCATCCTCGCCCTGGGCGCTGGATGACCTTGTCACAGCACTACTTTAATGTATTATGGAAAAGGTGAAATTTAAAAGAGAATTCCAGCTGAAAATAAAAAAAGTGCAAAACAATTAGTTTGCAATGTACTGTATATGTGGTAAAGAAAATTAGACTTTATGAGGTAGGATTAATAATAAACTGTCAATCCATATGTTCTTTTTTATCTACATCCTTGAATACAACCTGTTTCATTCAGGTGAAAAATCAAAAAACAGAATGTGAAGACATAAAGGTACCCTCAGGGACAATAGCTTTGTATACAAATATATATTAACAACCAGATAAAAATATAGTATTTAAATCCAGCATGGATCCTAAAATGCTGCATATTTTTTCACGTTTTTCAAATTACATTTTAAGGAAATCTTCTATTCCAAAAAGAGAAATACGCCAAGTGCCAATAACAACCTAGTACATATTCACAGTGTTAGTATGTTACCTAACTGCAAGATAACAGGTCATGACTACTTGCAGAGCATCTTCCCATTTCCCACCCCAGAGCTTAATGGCATATACTGGAGTTTAAAGTACAGATCCTCCTCTTCTTCCCCTGGATGGGTCAGGATTAATAAGCTTGGATGGGCCAAACTGGTGGTTATCAACTGATATCACCAAAAGGTCGCACATAATGTTCCATATATGTAATGCTTGAGAGGACTGCAGACCCAATAGAGGAAATAGGGTTCAGAGAGTATGTACTACACTGCTCAAAAAAAAAAAAAGGAACACTTTTTAATCAGAGTATAGCATCAAGTTAAGTAAACTCCTGGGATATTGGTAAGAGAAGTAGCAGGGGGGTTGTTAATTAGTTTCAGCTGCTTTGGAGTTAATGAAATAAACAACTAGATGGGCAACAATGAGACAACCTTTAAAACAGGAATGGTTTTACAGGTGGAGGCCACTGACAATTTTTGTCACTACTAATCTTTTCTGACTGTTTTTCACTAGTTTTGCATTTGACTAGGGTCAGTGTCACTACTGGTAGCATAAGGCGATACCTGGACCCTATAGAGGTTGCACAGGCAGTCCAACTCCTCCATGACGGCACATCAATACGAGCCATTGCCAGAAGGTTTGCTGTGTCTCCCAGTGCAGTCTCAAGAGCATGGAGGAGATTCTGGGAGACAAGCAGTTATTCTAGGAGTAGTGGACAGGGCCGTAGAAGGTCCTTAACCCATCAGCAGGACTTGTATCTGCTCCTTTGTGCAAGGAGGAACAGGATGAGCACTGCCAGAGCCTTACAAAATGACATCCAGCAGGCCACTGGTGTGAATGTCTCTGACCAATCAGAAACAGACTTTATGAGGTTGGCCTGAGGGCCCGACATCCTCTAGTGGGCCCTGTGCTCACTGCTCGACACCGTGGAGCTTAAATGGCATTTACCATTGAACACCAGAATTGGCAGGTCTGCCACTGGCGCCCTGTGCTTTTCACAGATAAAAGCAGGTTCACCCTGAACACATGTGACAGACATGAAAGGGTCTGGAGAAACTGTGGAGAATGTTATGCTGCCTGGTTTGTTGGTGGGTCAGTGATGGTCTGGGAAGGCATATACATGAAGTGATGCCCAGACCTCTACAGGCTAGACAATGGCACCCTGACTGACATTAGGTATCGGGATAAAATCCTTGAACCCATTGTCAGATCCTACGCTGATGCAGTGGGTCCTGGGTTCCTCCTGGTGCACGACATTGCCCGGCCTCATCTAGTGAGGGTATGCAGCCAATCCCCAGAGGATCAAGGAATTAATTCCATTGAATGGTCCCCACGCTCGCATGACCTAAATCCAATAGAACACCTCTGGGACAATATGTTTCGGTCCATCGGTCACTGCCAGGTTGCACCTCAGTCTGGGGCTCACTGATGCCCTGGTCCAGACCTAAGAGGAAGTACCCTAGGACACCATCCTTCATCTCATAAGGAGCATGCCGCGACATTGTTAGTCATGTATACAAGCACATGGGGGCAATACAAAAGTACCATTTTGAGTTGCTGCAATGAAATTTCAGCAAAATTAACTAGCCTGCTGCATGATTTTTTTTACTTTGATTTTCAGAGTGTCTTTGAATTCAGCCCACTGTAGTTTGATCATTTTAATTTCCATCAAACAATGTGGCATCCTTTTGTTCCTAACACATTACCTAGTCCATATCAGTATAGATATTCCAGCATGATATTTTCCCCCACTGAGCTTTGATGTGTTTTCAAAGTGTTCCTTTAATTTTTTTGAGCGTTGTACATTTTCATCTGGGTATATGCTGCAAAAGACAATATGAAACTTCAAACATGTTACACGAGGTAAGTATAGATCAATGCTATTACCCTAATCAATGTTCCCACTACAAACTGCTGAGGTCTGGAGGCCAAACATTGTATACCAAAGGGCCACACTTGGGCCACAGGTTGGGCACCAGGGGGCCAAACTATGGACTGTTTCTTGGCTTTATTCTGCTCTGCCACGGTGCATAATATTGTTGGGGTAAGCTATCATAAATTCATGTTACATGTTAGTTGATAAACAGATATTTGTGAGCAGTTATTTATCATTAGCCTGTGTAAATGTATGGTGTTTTATGGCCAGGGTCAATATTGTGACTTTCCTATTGCTATCTACATCTACTGAGACCCATGACCTTCCAGTTCTGCCTCCAGACACTTCACTTTGTCTTGAACCTGAAAGTCTATGTGCCAGATAAATCCAAAAAAGGTTGCCCATCATTAGTATATGGGGACTTCATAGCTTTCTGGGGTGAATTCTTAACTATCTTGTGTTGGGGTGATCCTGTTCTTCCCCCCTGTGTCTGCTCAGGGTATAGCCTTGTCTCAGTAGGGGCTGTTGCATTTTTTACAGACAAACTTCCATCCTAAAAGAAGTGGTGCTCTCCACAAAATGTGTCGAAGTGGTAAGACAATCTGCCGGTAGTCATTACCTACTTGCACTATCTTGCATTTAAATAATATACTAAAACACTGTGAATATGTATTAGGTTGTTGTTGGCAATATGCGTATCTCCCTTTTGGGAATGGATATGTAAGGGATACCAAATGCAGGCATCAAGCAGTAGGGATGACGAGTTTAGTGTAGCTGTGCTTAGGAAACTGGAATCAGACTGAGTATGGTTAGAATGAAGTTTATTAATGCACACAACACCAATCCAATACCTAAAGACCATAAGCAAACAAAAGTGAGAAATAAATGTGACAGTGAAGTAAAACCAAATCAACAACTTAACAATATATACTACTGTATAAACCAATGAAGGGGAGCTGACATAAACAGGGCATAAACAGGGAAATTGTGGGGTTCGGGGATACCCAAGACCAACCTCCCAAGTGGTCAATGGGGGGAAGAAAACAACAAAAAAGGGGAAATGATGAGAGGGAAATATGTGTGGGACTTTCAGGGTACCATATTCAACAATAGACAATAGTAAAATCTACAACTTTTATTTCAGAAAACATAATATTAAAATTACATGACAATCTTGTTTTTCGGGGTGAACGGGCGCACCCCCAGACCACCAGTCTGATGAAGACGGTGCTACGGATATGGACTCGGGTACGGGCGGTATACAAAAAACCTCTCTATATATATCTCCTCACACTCCGTTGTGGGGTAATCCTAATTTATCACACCTGCAACAACTTCCTGATCCCCAGCTATGGGCCGCTAAAGGGATTGTGACCATGAAACATGTTATTAAAGATGGAAGACTCCCAGGGTTTGAGGTCTTCCAACTCATACATTCACTGCCTAGTACTATGGAATTTCGTTACTGGCAGCTTAGCCATGCTATGCGGGCTCAGTTCCAGGGCTTGGTTGTCCTGGAATCGGACCCCTTGGAGAAAATGTTAACTTTCAAGGTTATAGGTAAAACCCTTTCTTCTATATATCTCCTGCTTTCAACGGACTATAGTCAGTCTCTTGAGAAATTTTATCATAAATGGAAGGGGGATATCCCAGATTTGACTGTTGAGGACTGGGAGGACTCGGTTAATAGTTACATTCCCTCAATGACAGCGGCCAGGGATAGATTTACACAACTTAAATTCTTACATAGAGCATATTATACACCTCAACGCCTTGCTAGGATATACCCTATGAATGACCCTTCTTGCACCCGATGTGGACGGGATATTGGCACCCTTTTTTCACGTTGTTTGGTCGTGTCCTGAGCTTGCATCCTTCTGGAAAGCGGTGACAGACACTATAGGGGAAATTTTTGATATTACGATCCCATTGGACCCGAAGGTAACTCTACTGAGCAATCTTACAGAAGTGGTTGTGAATAAATATGCTAAAATGTGCATCACCTATGCCCTGTTTTATGCTAGGAGAGAAATCCTTCTGCGGTGGAAGCTATCTGAGCCTCCCACCTGGACATCCTGGATAGCCGCTGTTACTAAGAAGCTTCCATTCTATCGTTTTACCTACGGTAGTAGGAACTGTCCTAAAAAATTCGATAAAGTTTGGTCGGCCTGGATTGATGCTGTAGGTATGCCAATGTCACCTGCTTCATGATGACAGAAGCAGGATATGATTTAATCCTTCTTTCTCCCTTATTTATAATATATATACACATACATTCTAGTTTTGCTGTTGTTCCCCTCCCCTCTCTCCCCAATTATTGTGTTTTTTTTTTTTTTGTTTGTATGTACTGATAACTTCTGTGCAGAGTAATATACCTCAGTTGTAACTGTTTGTCTTGTTTATATATACAAAATGTGGGTGCGCTGATAGGAGTGAAGCTGCTACCTGAACTGTACCTAGTGAAAATAATGTTGAAAAAATAGGTGCGCTAAACAATATAAATTAATTATCAAAGTGACACATGTGCACAATGTAAACAATAAATAAACATATACAAATGACAATATATCAAGGTGATGGTGATTCGGTGAAACTGCAAAACTCAAATGAGTACAACAACTAATAAAAGTCCACAAAGTCCAAAAATCTTCACCAAGTGATATAATGAAATAGTGAAGGAACTTGAAGTGATAATTCCAGTGCTGTGAAATGAAGATTCCCACCACCGACAGGCTTTCCTCCTTACCAGATGAGATAAGGTTGGGCGCAGAGTAAACTCTAATCAATCGGTTGGAAAGGAGAAAACTTCCACTGCCATTCCACCCTGTGGTATGATGCAAAATAGCCTCTTACCGGATGGCATATGTATCAAGGCACAGGAGATACTCCTATGTGGATGTCCCTTCTGTTGATTGGATACCAATACTCTCCTCTGCTACCAATGTACGTCCGTATTCTTATTGACTCCCCGAGGTATCATGTGAGGGACAAGGAATAAACGGACAATAGTGTAATACCCCCGAGAAAAGTTTATTGATAAGGTTATGCACTTACATAGGTTGCGGGAAAACGAACAACAGTACCGATGAGTCCACCTATGCCCGGCTGCAGATCGGGCAATGCGTGACGTCTGTGGCGGCGCGACACGCCTCCTCTCTGACGCGTTTCCTCTGACAAGGCTTCTGCTGAGATAGGAGGGACGTGCGCGCCGCCACATCCGCCCTTAAGAAGCTCCAGGATCCTTCCCACTTCTGGTGTCTGCAATGTATGGCCGGAAATCACTTGTCATTGATCAATCCGTCATAATAATGATAACTAACTCATAAGTCTTGCCAATTTCTATTTGCCTAATGTATATAATCATTATAAAGTATACGCAAATCTGTAATTTAGGATCGGTCTGTAATTCTATGAGTGGAGACTCCGGAAGTGTACAATCCTCCAATTTCCTGTGCCATCATATATGTATATACATGAAAAGCATTGGGAAATGAGGGGGGGATCGTAAACTTAGGACTATATATTGTCCTGTGGATACATATTTTAATAATACAATGTTACATTAAAATATAAATATTAAATAATTAAAATACATATTTAAATACATATTAAATGGCTCATTAAATTACTTATTAAAATGGGTTAAATGCTTTAAAATTAAAATCATGTAAAATTGTTGTAGAGTAAAACAAGGAATTGGATCAACTATTATTTATATGGGCGTTGATATCCCATTCGATGTTATGTCCCCAAGGTCTGAAGCACTTCATCTCATAGATCCAGAAGGTCTCCCTTCTCGAAATGGATCTTTTTAAGTTGCTCCCTCTCCAATGGGGTGTGTATTTTTCAATCACTATAATTTGTAAATTTTTCAGATTTTTTCGATGACATTTGGAAAAGTGTAGGGATACGCTATGTCCTACAAATCCCTTTCTTATGTTGGAGAGATGCTCTCCTATCCGAATGCTAGCAGTGCCTATACTTCTCCCAATGTATTGTTGACCACAACCACACTGGAGGAGATATATAACTCCCTTGGTGTGGCAAGAGATAAACTCCTTGATAGCGTACTCCTTTCCAGTGGTGGTGGATGAGAACTTGTTAGTCCGCACTGTCTTCGCTTCTTTACAAATTTGGCAATTTTTGCATGGGAAGAAACCTTTCATGTCTGGAAAGAACTTTGATACTATAGGTTTTTCTACCGGATTGCTTGCAATAAGATCTTTAAGATTCCTGGCTTTTCTATAGATCATATTGGGTTTATCGTGGGAGAGAAGGCCCCAATATTTTATCTCCTTGTAGGATACCCCAATGTTTCCTAAAGACATGATTCAGCCACTTGTAGTTATTTGAGAACTGAGTGATAAAAGCATATTTAAATTTGGACTGTGAATCTTTGGTAGAATTGGCCGATTTGGGTAAAATTTGATTTTCTTGGGTCTGTTGACATATCTGCTCTATTTCTTGGTCCAGTGTTTGTGGCTTGTAACCTTTTTCTAAAAACCTTTGTTTTAAGATATTGGCTTGTTCTTTAAAATCCAAATCATGTGTACAGTTCCGTCTAATCCTCTTAAATTGTCCTTTAGGGACCGATCTAAGCCAGTTAGGATGATGGCAACTGTCCATTGTAATAAAACCATTCTTGTCGGTTGGTTTAAAATAAGTTTTTGTAATAAAACCAGAGCCATGTCTTAAAATTACCAGGTCTAAAAAGTTCACAGATATGGGGCTGGACTCGTAAGAGAATCTAATTCCCCAACTGTTACAATTTAGCTGGTCCATAAAGACTTGTAACGATTTGTTGCTGCCTTTCCAGATAAAAAGTGTATCGTCAATGTAGCGTCTCCAGAAAACAAGCTCCTTGACTCTGTTGAAGAAGATATTCCGATCCTCCCACAGAGCCATGAAAAGATTCGCCACACTGGGGGCAAATTTAGCCCCCATAGCTACACCGGTACGCTGGAGATAAAATCGTTGATTATAATAAAAGTAATTATGTTCCATGCCAAATGTTAAAAGATCTAAAATGAACTGTTTCTGTGCCACTGATATGTCTTGATTCGTATCTAAGAAGGTACTGACCGCTTCATACCCCATCTCATGTGGAATTATCGTGTATAAAGACGCCACGTCAGCGGTCACAAGTAATACATCTCCTTCACTGTTTAATTGTCTCATCTCCTGTATGCACTGCGTGGTGTCTTTTAAATAGGCTGGGGTATCCTGGACCAAGGGTTGTGGAAAATGATCTATATATCTCCCGATCCTGGAAGTAACGGAATCAATCCCACTTACAATGGGTCTTCCTGGGGGTTTTGTCAAACTTTTGTGGACTTTCAGGAGATAATAGATAATGGGCAATCTCGGAGAAAGTGGTATTAAAAATTATTTTTCTTTTTTGTTTAAAATACCATCTTCAAAACCTTGTCGGATGATTCTCTCTAATTTTCTCTTATACGATTAGGTGGGGCCCTTCTTTAAAATTTCATACGTGTTAGTGTCTGATAGAAGATTATCCATTTCCTCAATGTAATCTTCTTTTTTTAACAACACTATTCCTCCCCCCTTATCGGCTGGTCTAATAATAAGATCTTTGTTGTCACACAAAGTCTTAATTCCCTTCCTCAGGTCTATTTGTGGTTTATGTTGTATCTCCTTTCTTTCAAGTTCATTGATCACCGTATCTCTGAATACTGTAATGTTATTACTCTGTGTACCTGGCGGATTAAACAGAGAAGCATTCCTCAAATTCGTTGATACTGTTGAGCCTGTTTGATACGAAACATAATTTCTTTCACCAGCCTTGGATAGAAAATGTTGTTTCACGTTCAATTTTCTAATAAAGTTTTGAATATCTACAAAGGTTTCAAATTTGTTGAGAGATTTTTTAGGGGCATACTTCAATCATTTGTTCAACGTATGTTTCTCACTTTCTGTGAGTACCACCCCACTCAAATTAAATATGCCAATATCTTCCATGTTCTTTTGTCTTCGAGTTGTCCCACCCCTGCATCCTCTTGTTATCTTTTTCTTTTGTTTTTTTTTGTGGCCCTGTCCTAAAAAACCCCGCTTCTTAGAGCTGATGGGTGTTCTGGACAGGGGTCTATCTCTCATATCTTCTCTATCCTCATATCCTTCTTGTCTTAATGGTTCAAACCTCGTGTGTGTATTCTGTGCGTACATTCTTGGAGTATGAGGTGTGTCCAGATAGTTACCCATGTAGTCCAACCTAGCCCGTCTAGGAGATCTAGACCTAGATCGTTCTCGTTGTCTCTCTGGTGATCTATATCGAATCTCATAGTCTCCTCTATGTAATTCTTGCCTTGGAGGGCAGGGATCTTCCTTCTTATTCTCTTTCTTTTTCTCCTTTTTCTCTTTTTTATTTTGAGAGGTATCCCTCAAAGGTTTATATCCTTTATATGAAGGATTAGAGGGGAGTGGTTGAGATTTGGTCTGTTCTCCAGACACAGGAACTTTATGTTTGGATGGATCCCTGAAGCCAAAAGGTGCAGAGACCTTGTTAGATGTCCCTTCATCAGGGTCATCTTCCATGGCATCCTCCACTTCTTCATTTTCCGTAAAATTTAGTTGCCATTTGAAGACTTTGGCTGAATGGTAGTCTTCTAGGTCTCTAAAGTATTTCTTTAGTTTTTTTGTTTTTTGTTCTTCCTCTTCAATTGCCATAATTTCTCTGAGTTCTTGATTATATATTTTATCTTCCGACATGTGGGGAGATAGCTTTTCTTTAATTTCCAAGATTTCCTTATTTAGTCTAATAACTTTCTTCCTTCTTTTGTCAACTAGAAAATTGAGGAGGCTCATACCGGCTCCGTTAAAAAACTGGAACCATTCCTCAATGTCTGAGTCTCCCTGGTCTGGATTGATGGTCCATCGCAAACTCCTTGGTACCATTTTTTCTTGGACATATTTCTCCAAGAATGCGATGTCCCATGAGGCATGTAGTTCAGCCACCATTACATTCTTAAGACGCATGAAAATGCCTCTAAGATCAGTGGATTCTGTGAAATTCTTAATAAAGACATCATCTACTGCCAAAATTCTATTTTTGTGATACTCAAAGATATCCATTGAGTCTACCTGCTGCTACCCGTGTGGTGTGGGAAATTAGATATACAAAATGTAGGTGCGCTGATAGGAGTGAAGCTGCTACCTGAACTGTACCTAGTGAAAATAATGTTGAAAAAGTAGGTGCGCTAAACAATATAAATGAATTATCAAAGTGACACATGTGCAGAATGTAAACAATAAGGCTCGGTTCACACTGATGCGATGCGGGAAGGCTGCAAATTCGCAGCCTGTTCCCGCATCGCACACGCACCCCCGGCAGTTCACACTGCCATATGCGATCCGCTGGGGGTGTCAATGTAATCTTAACGACACCCCCAGTTTGATCGCATATCGCAGTGCGATCGTGCAGTTTGCACAGGATCGGATCGCACAAGTGTGAACCGCTGTGCGATCCGATCCTGATGCGGCAGCAAAAATGCCTCCTGTGCGTGTTTGCTGCGGGTGCGATGCGAATTTAGCCATACAAACTGTATGGCTATACTCGCACCGCACAGCTGATCGCATGTCATGTCGGAGCAGTGCGCTCCGACATGACATGCGAACCCCGCACACGCAGTAGTGTGAACCGGGGCTAAATAAACATATAAAAATGACAATATATCAGGGTGATGGTGATTCGGTGAAACTGCAAAACTCAAATGAGTACAACAACTAATAAAAGTCCACAAAGTCCAAAAATCTTCACCAAGTGATATATAATGAAATAGTGAAGGAACTTGAAGTGATAATTCCAGTGCTGTGAAATGAAGATTCCCACCACCGACAGGCTTTCCTCCTTACCAGATGAGATAAGGTTGGGCGCAGAGTAAACTCTAATCAATCCGTTGTAAAGGAGGAAACTTCCACTGCAATTCCACCCTGTGGTATGATGCAAAATAGCCTCTTACCGGATGGCATATGTATCAAGGCACAGGAGATACTCCTATGTGGATGTCCCTTCTGTTGATCGGATACCAATACTCTCCTCCGCTACCAATGTACGTCCGTATTCTTATTGACTCCCCGAGGTATCATGTGAGGGACAAGGAATAAACGGACAATAGTGTAATACCCCCGAGAAAAGTTTATTGATAAGGTTATGCACTTACATAGGTTGCGGGAAAACGAACGACAGTACCGATGAGTCCGCCTATTCCTGGCTGCAGATCGGGCAATGCGTGACGTCTGTGGCGGCGCGACACGCCTCCTCTCTGACGCGTTTCCTCTGATAAGGCTTCTGCTGAGATAGGAGAGACGTGCGCGCCGCCACATCCGCCCTTAAGAAGCTGCAGGATCCTTCCCACTTCCGGGGTCTGCAATGTATGGCCGGAATTCACTTGTCATTGATCAATCCGCCATAATAATGATAACTAACTCATAAGTCTTGCCAATCTCTATTTGCCTAATGTATATAATCATTATAAAGTATACGCAAATCTGTAATTTAGGATCGGTCTGTAATTCTATGAGTGGAGACTCCAGAAGTGTACAATCCTCCAACTTCCTGTGCCATCATATATGTATATACATGAAAAGCATTGGGAAATGAGGGGGGAATCGTAAACTTAGGACTATATATTGTCCTGTGGATACATATTTTAATAATACAATGCTTGTTTATATGTTTAATAAAAGAAAAATTTATCTGACGCCAAGTGGGGTTCAATTATCAATATACCGTCTGTACTGTGCTCTGGCACAACCCCTCGCTTTCTGGTCCTTGTCCAGGTGGAATCTGGTTTTGGATTGGTTTTATTTACCTCATCAGTTGTATGCTCTTTTGGGCCGTTTGGGGTATGTTTTTGTCCATCTATGGGCATATACAAATATGACCTTATGTAACACCATGGTGCTTTATTGCTGGGTGATTGGTGGCTTTTTTCTATCCACTCATGTCACCACCTAATCCCCTCATTCTTGCGTTTCTTCTTTTTGCTTTTTTCCCTCCCTTTCCCTTCCCCCTTATCTCTTCTTTCTCCTTTTTTCTCGCTCCCCCCCTCACCTTCTTCCCCCCCCTTTTTTCTCCCCCCTTCCCCTTTCCCCCCTCCCTCTTTTTCCTCTCCCCTTTTCCCTTCCTCTCCTTTTCTTTCCCCTCCCCGTCCCTTCCGCATTTCTTGTCCTATAGGTCCTTTCTTCCTTGCCCATTATTTTCTCCCTTTCTCCTTCTCTTTCCAGCCACATGGTTGTGTGGGGATAGGGTGTTTGATCACACGTTTCCCCACTTATCCAGGTCACTACTTTGTAGTCTCTTCACCCCCTTTTCCCCCCTGTTTACAGGATGGGGGTGATAATTCCTCTGAATTTCACATCAGATGATTAAAAATGTATACCCTTTACAACCAAATTTTTATATAGTGTCTCCCATGTCCGCCGGTGAGAGGCATATGATGGCTGGGTCCGCAGAACTTTGGCTCTGAATACTGGGTAAGTTGGCTCTTCCCATATCTGTTTTGTGCTATCCATGCCATATCCTTGTTATATGACTATCAATTATTTTATTGTTGTCATTAGATGAAAGCATAAATGTGTATAACATCCTCCTGAAGAAGTGGTTACACCACGAAACACGTCGAGGTTTACGCATTTTTGAAGTTTGAGAATCCATCACAGGATTGCAAAAACTCATACTGTATTTGTTAACATTGTTTAGAGTACATGTAAACACTGATCGTGTCCACATCATTGTCATGTAATTTTATTATTATGTTTTCTGAAATAAAAGTTGTAGATTTTACTGTTGTCTATTGTTGAATACGGTACCCTGAAAGTCCCACAAATATTTCCCTCTCATCATTTCCCCTTTTTTGTTGTTTTTCTTCCCCCCATTGACCACTTGGGAGGTTGGTCTTGGGTATCCCCGAACCCCACAATTTCTCATTAATTTGGGATGCTGGTACTATAGATCTTCATAATATCACAGGCGTCCACACTTATATAGGGCATAAACAGGACTGAGAATGGAACAAGAGGAGCAGAGATGGGGGTAACAGAATATTTGATACAGGGTACAGGAGAAGGCAGGGATCAGCAAGCAGGAATATGAGTAGCAGGCAAAACACCGAAGCACAGACAACAACTAAGGGAGGGAATATATACCTTCCCAGCAACCAGTATCAGATGAAGCCTAATTACTGAGATCAGTTGGCTGCTGGGAGACACCCACTGGGGGCCATCAGAACTGCGTCCTTGACTCAAGCATACGATCCAAGTCCTGACAGGACATTTTCCCTAAAGTGGTTCTAAAGGTAAAATGCTTTCCTGGCAGTCTCCATGGCAGCCTACGTGTGGGTTAACCCCGCCTCCTCTCCAATGGTATAGGACCCCCCTCTATAAAATTTCAGCTTGCAGGCACAGCCAGTGTTCCTTTTTTGTCCTCCTCCAAGGATCAACTATTTGGATTATTTCCTGTTGGAATTTGGTCGGCTTACCTCAGAATGAAAAGTCGGTGTCTATGTCCAGGGCCCAGCCACGGGCGGGTGAGTGACATTTCAAAATCCCCTTTGGCTGATAACTGTGCGGTGCTTCGGATGGCCGACGGATATCCTGACAGGGTCTGAAGATTTGTCTCCTCCATGGCAGTGTTTTTGTTATGTTTGTTTGTCTCCAAACTATCTTTCTTTGCTATCCCTGGTGGCCCAATGGCGGCTGGAACGCTCCGTGCGTTCCAGCCATCTCCTTCCTGCTTCCCCTCCGCTCAGTCCGGCGGACGCATGCGCTGTATGGTAATGGAGCTCCGCTCGCTGCCTGCGCATGCGCACTTCGCCGCGATCGGAAGCGAGGCCTGGTCCGCGCATGCGCACTTGCGATCACGGCCGGCCATCGCTGACGTCATCCTGGCGCGGAAATTTAAACGCCTGTCAGCTCCAGAGCATTTGGGAATGCACTGTGGGCATAGCGACGTCTTCCCGGTACCTTGTCCGTTTGTTTACCAGGTATGTGGGGACCGGATGCTGCATACCTTTTTGTGGTATGCAGGGGGGGGGAGAGCGGTTGGATGCATATTAGGACAACACCTGAATGTTCCTTATTGCTTTGTAGTGATCCCTGTATGCTCTACTTCCTAGTGAGTTTGTGGTTTTGCCTGAAACATGGATCCTGCTTCACCGCCCTCTTGTGGCCAGCCCTCTCACAACAGGTGAGTGCTGGTACATTTAGAGGGATATGAAGGGAGGGATGCTGGCTCATGATTCATGGCTAAATCCTGTGTCTCCCTGGATTTCTCTTTCTCCCAGCTCCTCCAGGTCTGGTCAAGAAAGAGACCCTGTCAGGCCACGAAGAGAATCATCTTCAAGGTCAAGACGCCGTGAGTCTCCATCAGGGAGCAGACATGAGAGGAGACGCTCACATTCCTCCTCCAGACACCGCACACACCGCCACAGTAGCCATACGGCCCAGAGAGCCTGTTGGGGTTGTGGGGCGCATGTCCCGGAGGACAAGTCCCTTTGCGAGCCCTGTTTCGCTTGTGCAGCTGGTGAAAGAGAGTCTGAAGATCAGAGATTGGAATCCCTGGTGAAACGGATTGTCCAACAATCCATGAAAGAGTGGAATGCTAGTCCCACACCTGGATCTGCTACTCCCAGCTCTCCTGCTGATGCTCCTGAAGAGCAAGGTCCCTCTCAGCCAAGCTTCACTTCCGGGAAATCCTCAGAGAGCGATTCGGAAGAAGAGGAAGGTGCAGTTGGGGGTTTTGATTTTGCCCTTGTTGCACCTCTCATAAGAGCAGTCAAAGAGGCTCTGAAATGGGAAGATCCCAGTACCCCACAAGTAAAACAGAGAAGGTTTTTCAAACATTTGGGGAAAGAGCGGCTAAACTTTCCGCTCCTGTCAGAATTGAAGGATGTCATCCTAGAAGAGTGGAGTAAAGGGGACAGCAAGACCTCCTTATCCTCCAAACTGTCCAAGTTGTATCCTTTTAAATCGGAAGAAGTCAGTCACCTGGAATCAGCTCCTCTGGTTGATGCTGCAGTTTCCAGACTGGCTAAACACGTTACACTCCCGCTGGATAATGCGGTGTCCTTTAAAGACCCTCTGGATAGGAAGATGGACTTGGATTTAAAAAGAATTTATGTCACAGCCGGTGCGGCTTGTAAACCTGTGCTAGCACTAGCAGCCATGTCTAAGGCCATGGAAACCTGGGTTTCTGATGTTGAACTAAAATTAAGAAGTGTGTCTGAAGATGCAGTAGAGAACTCTCCTGTTCAGGAACTGAAGTTAGCTTCTGTGTTTCTTGGAGAAGCATCCATTGATGTGTTACGTCTCTTATCCAGATCCATGTTGGCTTCTGTCACAGCCAAACGGGCCCTGTGGTTGCGTCCCTGGCTGGCAGACCCAGCCTCTAAACAGGCTTGGTGCAAAATCCCTTTTGAAGGTTCCTCTTTATTTGGAAACAAATTGGATAATGCAATTACTAAAGTGACGGGTGGAAAGTCAGGTCTCCTTCCCCAAGATAGGCGCCTCTTTGGCCCTAAGAAGCAGCAACCAAGAAAGCAGTTTGCAGAGCGATCAAAGGATGCCCGCTCATATAGGCCTGGGCGAGATTACAGGAGAAATTGGAAGAGCAGCCAAGCATCCTCTCGTAAGCCGGTCAGAGGCTCAGCACCTTCCGGTCAAGAAACCTCGAAGTCCTTTTGAGATTGGGCCCGTTCAGACATGCCAGGTGGGGGCACGCCTGCTCCACTTTCAGCGTGTCTGGGCGGCCTCAATCTCAGACTTCTGGACCATCAGGACAGTGTCCACAGGACACACATGGACTTTCTCAACAGATCCCGTGTCCAGATTTATTCCCACTCGCTTGCCTTCTCAGGACGAGAAAAGAAACGTTTTGCTCGACTATGTAAGCACTTTGGTAGCTCAGGGCGCAATAATTCCGGTGCCCGTGCAGGAAAGATTCCAAGGCGTGTACTCGCCCCTCTTTCTAGTACAGAAGAAGAATGGATCCTGGCGCCCTGTGATAGATCTCACCTATCTCAACAGGTTCATCAAGAACGAAAAGTTCAAAATGGAAACCTTATCTACTATCCAGAAAGCAGTACTTCCAGGAGACTGGCTAGTGTCAATAGATCTCAAAGACGCGTATTTCCATGTGCCTATAGCAGTAAACTTCCACAAGTACCTTCGTTTCGCGGTAGAACATCAACACTTCCAGTTCATCTGCCTTCCTTTTGGCCTGTCCACATCCCCAAGGGTGTTTTCCAAGGTCCTTCTAGCTGTGGTGGCTCTAATCAGAACAAAGGGTGTACGTCTACATCACTACTTGGACGATCTTCTACTGTTGTCACAAGACCGGGATCAACTTTTGTTCCACAGGGACCTGGTCACTACAACTCTCATGGAGTTCGGGTGGTTGTTGAATCTTCAAAAAAGTCATCTGGAGCCCTCTCAACATCTGGTCTATCTAGGGGCTCAATTCAACACCGTTCAGAATACACTTTCTCTGCCTCTAGAGAAAATCCCGGTGGTTCGGGAGAGGATCCTTCCAGCCCTCTCATCCTCTTTTCTGACGGCATCCCAGTGTCTCAAGATCATCGGCACAATGGTCTCGACGGCCCCTATGGTCAAGTGGGCACTGTGGCGAATGCGGCCCTTTCAGAGGGGCTTCCTTCGGCAGTGGAATCCGGAAGATCACGATCAGCATATCTTTATTTCCCACAGCATGAGGAGCAGCTTATTTTGGTGGCTCCAACGCAAGAACCTGCTCAATTGCCATTCTCTAGTCCCCATCACATGGGTCATCATTACAACCGACGCCAGCAACTCTGGCTGGGGAGCCCATTGCATGACAGAGGTGGCTCAAGGGAAATGGCCTCCGCAAGCCCACTCCCCGGTTTCCAACGTCCTGGAGCTTCGTGCGGCTTTTCTAGCTCTTCAAGCTTTCCATCATCTAATAGAAGGCAAATCCGTACTTCTTCGAATGGACAACACCACGGCAGTGGCTTATGTGAAAAGACAGGGCGGTACCAGGAGTCTCTCCCTTCTTCAAGAAGTAGACCCAATCATGACATGGGCCCAAGCCCATCTGTCCAACATCTCGGCGGCCTACATTCCGGGGCCACAGAATGTTCAGGCAGATTTCCTTTCCAGAGTTCAGTTGAATCACAACGAGTGGTCTCTCCACATAGACTCATTCAAGTGGATTCTGTCCCTAGGGGTCTCACCAGAAGTAGACCTGTTTGCATCTCCATGCAACCACAAGCTAGTCCGGTACTTCACACGCAGCAAGTGTCACCAAGCATGCGGAACGGATGCTCTGACCGACAGATGGGAATTCAGCAGGGCATATGCTTTTCCCCCATTTCCCATCATCCTCAGATTTCTTCAGAGACTCCAAGCAGAAGATGTGGAGATCGTCATGGTAGCCCCTCACTGGCCGAACAGGCCCTGGTTCCCACTTCTCCTGCAACTCAGCTATCGGAGCCCGATTCCCATCAAACCAGACCTTCTCTCGCAGGGAACAACATTACACCCCTGCCCCGCCTTGCTCAGGTTAACGGTCTGGTTCTTGAGAGGGAGAGGTTGGAGTCACTCGGATGCCCTCCTGGGGCAATCCCTACTTTAATGAACTCTAGGAGACCTAGCACGAACAGAGTTTACTGTAGAGTCTGGTCTAGATTCTTGGAATTCACGTACCCGGAGGGAAATCATTCCCTGAATTTTGGAGTTCAAGAAGTCCTGAAGTTCCTTCAAGCAGGTCTGGATAAGTCCCTATCAGTTGGGACTCTCAGGGTGCAAATATCAGCCTTATCGGTGTTCTCAGGGTTCTCCTGGGCCAAGCATATACTCATACAACAATTCTTCAAAGGTGCGGTCAGACTCAGACCTCAGAGGAAGCCAAGGTTCCCAACATGGGACCTTCCCCTTGTCCTTAACGTCCTTTCAAGATCTAGTTTGTCGGTCTCCATTAAAGATCTTACCATTAAAACAGCCTTTTTAGTAGCAATCACTTCAGCTAAAAGAGTTTCTGAGATCAGTTCTCTTGGTTATAAAGAACCTTTCTCACGTTTTTCCCGGACCGAGTAGTCCTAATTCCGATGCTCAATTCCAATCCGAAGGTATCATCGGTTTTTCATGAGAACCAGGAGATTGTACTTCCTACCTTTCGTTCTTCAGAGGATAATGAACCTCATCCCTTGGATGTAGGGAAAACTCTTATGGAATATCTCCAGTCAACGTCTTCTTTCAGACAATCGGATAATCTCTTCGTCCTTTTCTCAGGCAAGAATAGAGGGAAACGGGCCTCGTCAAGGTCCATTGCGGCCTGGATTGTGTCTGCCATTCAGCGAGCTTACTGTGTAGAGGGTTTGGCTCCTCCGGAGGCGGTGACAGCCCACTCGACGAGAAGCATCTCAACGTCCTGGGCGGCTTCACATCATGTTGCACCAGAAGTAGTCTGCAGAGCAGCTTCATGGTCTTCTGTAAATACGTTCATGACACATTATTGTGTGGAGCCAGCCTCCTTATCTTCAGTTAATTTTGGCTTGACTGTTTTGTCTGCTAATAATTTGAAGTAAAATTTGATTTGAAACATTCCCACCCGTGTGGTTTGGGCTAGTTATTTCCCACACGTAGGCTGCCATGGAGACTGCCAGGAAAATGGAAAATTCCTATCATACTTACCGTAATTTTCCTTTCCTGGTGGTCTCCATGGCAGCCGGAGTTCCCACCCTCTGGTCTTGGATTCGGCTAAGATATGGAACACTGGCTGTGCCTGCAAGCTGAAATTTTATAGAGGGGGGTCCTATACCATTGGAGAGGAGGCGGGGTTAACCCACACGTAGGCTGCCATGGAGACCACCAGGAAAGGAAAATTACGGTAAGTATGATAGGAATTTTCCATTTTTTACCCTAATGCATTCCCTACATTAAGGAAAAAAAAAATTTTACAGCTTTCTGTTTTCCCTCATCTCCCTAAACACTTACCTGAATTCTCAATCAATCCAGCACTGTGCACAGCTCCATCTGTTCTCTCCTCTCTTCCTCTTCACACAGGGAGTTGTGCAGCAGCAGGAGCCATGGGCTCCTGTCAATCACACACTGTGAAAAGGAAGTAGAGGTGGGGCCAAGCCATGCTGTCTATGGGGTGTGGCTCCATAGACACACACGGCTCGGGAGTGAACACGCACGTGTGTCCCTGGAGCAAGGGGATTGCAATGGGAGCACCCGAAGAAGAGGAGGAGCCAAGATTGCCAGTGAGGGAACCCAGAAGAGGAAGTTCAGGGCCACTCTGTGTAATACCATTGCGCACCGCAGGTGAGTATGACATGTTTATTATTTTAATTTTAAAAATACCTTAGTAACCTCTTGGATGGATTCAAACACAAGCTTGTGTTTGACCCAAACTTTATCCCTACTGACTTATCCAGACGTCAACCTCGGCTGAGTCCACCTCCAGTATCATCTCCTCCTCCTCTGAACCATCATTGCACCACGTCACGAGAGACATCAGGATTGTTCATACCTGGTCTCAATGGATGTTCCCCGTCGCCCAGGCAAAGAGGCCTGACTCCAACTCTCCGACAACAACAGATAAGGAATGTGGTCATACTGACCGCTTCCTGTCTGAAAGCCATCTACAATCGGGTTTGAAGTCCATTTGGCCTTGGTTCCTGCAGCGAGTGATGTAGTGTGCACCTGGCCTGGCTGTTGATCGATCGAGTTTGGCATCCGATATGCTATTAATGACTTCTCTATAATTTGAAGGTCAATCATATTTGGTAAGCAGAATTGCCCCTTTCCTTGTCATGTGCACTTTTCACAGCAGTCGGTATAGGGATCTTTTTTGAAACATCAGTGTCCTTCTATATTCATGAACTTCATGTTGTTTTGTCACTGGACTTTGCCATTTTAGCTGGCGCTGCACCCTTTTTATATATTCTGAAGAAATCCCTGTGTGTTTGTCTGTGCCCATGTGCTGAAGTGGGTCTAATGGGAGTGTTTTCTTAAAGTGGTTGTATACCCCGCTTTGTTGTTTCTACCTACAGTAAAATGAATATCTTCTAAATGTGCACCGTATAGGAGATATTCACCCTGCATGTAACCGCTGGCGTCAGAGGCGCATGCGCTCTGAAATTCCGGCATATTTTGTGCCAGAACTTCAGAGCTTCTTGCCAGGAACCGAGAACTCCTGCACGCATGCGCGTAAGTGACGTCATCGCGGCTCTGGCCACTTACAGTGCCGGAGCCCCCAAACTCGAAATGCTGGGGGAGCATGTGACCAGGCGCCGCTGTGGGGGCTTCATTCTAAGGTAAGTATTTCATAATGTGCTATTATGCATCATATTATACCATTGTCTTGCAGGGGTTTTTTTTTTCTTTTTTTTTTTTTTTAGGATATACAACTGCTTTAATTATCAACTAGATGCTTTACCTGCAAAGCTCTAATGAGGAAAATGGCGGGGTCTGCATCCCTTTAGACGTGATTTCCTATTGGGAGCAACTCACCAAAAATGACATTTTTGTTGCAGGGGGTGCCTGTAATCTGACTTGTTTCTTAGTGCAGACTTCTGGGAAAATCAGTGAGCTAATCACACAAGCAGGAAATTACATATCTGGGGGTTGTTCAGTACACATTCTGTGTACAGAACACCTCCAGGTAGTCATATTGCATTTTACAGAAAATTACAGAGCTGCAGATTGAAAAGAAAAGGTAATTTTTAATAACATTCAATTACAATATGACTTGTGTCGCAGTTGTATACGCTATATCAGGGATAGACACGGACCAAGGCTGTGGCAGACATTTTCCAAAGCACAGACCTTAGTGAAGGACACCGTGGTACATTTCAAATTAAAATCATCAAAAAAAACTCTGTCTACTTTCTGGCCGGGTTCTACAAGTACAAATACATTTAAAATAAGGTCCTCAATAGATCCCCCTTTAGAGCAGGTCAGGGTCCCCCTGGATCCCCCTTTGGAGAAGGATCCCCATAGATCCCCCTTTAGAGCAGGGTCCCCATAGATCCCCTTTAGAGAAGGGTGCTCATAGAATCTATGGGGACCCTTCTCTAAAGCGGGATCTATGGGGATCCTTTTCTAAAGGGGGATCTATGGGGACCCTGCTCAAAGGGGGATCTATGGGGACTCTGCTCTAAAGGGGGATCTATGGGGACCCTTCTCTAAAGGTGGATCTATGGGGACCCTTCTCTGAAGGGGGATCTATGGGGACCCTTCTCTGAAGGGGGGTCTATGGGGACCCTGCCCTAAAGGGGGATCTATAGGGACCCAGCTCTAAAGGGGAATTCATGGGGATCCTGCTCTAAAGGGGAATCTTTGGCATAGGTTCCCTTTAGAGCAGGGTCCCTATAGATCCCCCTTTAGAGCAGGCCATGGTCCCCTTAGATCCCCCTTTAGAGCAGGTCCTCCCATAGGTACTCCTTTAGAGCAGGCCAGGTTCCTCCATAGATCTCTGTTATGATCCGATCTGGATATCTGGAGCTTATGAATAGGACACATCACACACACACACAGACTAAACGAGTTGCTCATGAGTCACGACAAAGCTGGGGCCCTGGCGGGCCAGGGCATGCTGCGCACACTGAGACCGACGGGCACGGCATGGGCAGGTTAGAGGAGGAGGTTCCTTCTGTTCTACTTCACTTTCTCTGTTTGAAGGTCAGGGCCTGGGGCAGGGCAATACGCAAGCAGTGAGCAGCAGTGCATCTGATTGGTTAGGATGCCTGCGGACATGATAGCAATTTTTAAATATCTCAATGGGGATCTCAGCTTAGAAAATAAGCTGTTCAGTCGAATGGATTGCATGAGGACTCGAGGGCATTCAATGCGATTAGAGGAGAAGAGTTTCAACCTCAGGCAACGTGGGGGGTTCTTTACTGTTAGGGCTACAAGATTGTGGAATTCTCTACCACAAGAGGTGGTTTCTGCGGGTAGTATGGTGGCTTTCAAAAGACTCTTAGACGTACATCTCAAGGATCAGAACATTCAGGGCTATGTGAGATGATTACAGCCACACACACCTACACAGGTTGAACTGGATGGACTATTGTCTTTATTCAACCTCACCTACTATGTAACTATGTAACCAGCGAGGGAGGTGGAAGTGGATGTTGCCTGTCACTGCGCTGCTGTGGACCCTGCCAGGACTGCTCACAGACACTAGTGTTCGTGTACGGACACCTTGCCGATCCCTGCACTATATTATTATTTCTTTATTTGTTTGTATTTTTTGCCACAAAAGTGGGGTTACCCTTTAATATTCAGTTCCATGTCAGAGCATGAAAAGTTCCAGAGTTATTAAACCACTCATAGCCAAAATACAACTGTATTGGCTTATATGAATATATGTGGGGCCGGTACAAGGGGGGGGGTGGAAGGGATGGATGTCCTGGGCGGAACAAATTACTGGAGGAAGGGGGGCGCAGTGGTAGGTGAGGTAGTGACAATGTTCTGCTACAATCTGGCTTGGCAGGAGAGTGGTTGGTGGGCGATGGGGGCAGGAGAGTGATTGAAGCTGTCAGAATTAAGCATTGATGTTGGGTGTGGGCAGGGCCATTATGCGGGGCTCCGCCCCTTTGTTCCCTGCATAGAAAGAGAGGCTCCTTGCAGAGAGAAGAGCCTGCCTAGCAGAGGCACGCTGGTGGCTGGCTGTGATTTGAGTCTGGCAGACAGCACAGCACAGCTCCCCCTCACTTTCCATGTATAGTGCTGGAGGGGAGAACATAAGCAAAACTTTACACAACTGTAGAGAGGTGACAGTGCAGGGGGTACCAGGGGTAGAGAGGTGACCGTGCAGGGGGGTATCTGAGGTAGAGAGGTGACAGTGCAGGGGGGTATCTGAGGTAGAGAGGTGACAGTGCAGGGGGTATCTGAGGTAGAGAGGTGACAGTGCAGGGGGTATCTGAGGTATAGAGGTGACAGTGCAGGGGGTATCTGAGGTAGAGAGGTGACAGTGCAGGGGGGTATCTGAGGTATAGAGGTGACAGTGCAGGGGGGTATCTGAGGTAGAGAGGTGACAGTGCAGGGGGGTATCTGAGGTAGAGAGGTGACAGTGCAAGGGGGTATCTGAGGTAGAGAGGTGACAGTGCAAGGGGGTATCTGAGGTAGAGAGGTGACAGTGCAGGGGGTATCTGGGGTAGAGAGGTGACAGTGCAGGGGGTATCTGGGGTAGAGAGGTGACAGTGCAGGTGGTATCTGGGGTAGAGAGGTGACAGTGCAGGGGGGTATCTGGGGTAGAGAGGTGACAGTGCAGGGGGTACCTGAGGTAGAGAGGTGACAGTGCAGGGGGTACCTGAGGTAGAGAGGTGACAGTGCAGGGGGTACCTGGGGTAGAGAGCTGACAGTGCAGGAGGGTATCTGGGGTAGAGAAGTGACAGTGCATAGGGTATCTGGGGTAGAGAGGTGACAGTGCAGGGGGTATCTGGGGTTAGTTTTAAAATGCATTTAGATTTGTTTTGTGTGAATATGGCAAGATAGTTTGATAAGTAATGATTTAAAAAAGAAAACACCACTTTTGGCCATTAGATGGGAAAATTTATTTTCTATGATACTAAGCACCATCATGTGGCCAAATGTGGTATTTTCTACAGTTTGGTTGAAAGCACACGCCACTGTGACAGTTAGCATTTATTGCATGCCTTAAATATTTAGGAAATGGATGGGTTTAGTTCCACTGTAAATTATATAAAGTTTATTACTCTCTCCTGTTATAACAATTCAACAGAAGTTCTCATAGATACTTTATAAGCCATTAAATAGCCCATCTGATATTTAGAAAATTTTGATGTGTGCTTGTAAATGCGCATCAGGTCTATGATTCCAGCAGTTTGGTCTTCAGGATACTAACCTTTGGGATGTGGTAGCCTCTGAATGTTGTGTCCTGGCTGGTGGCACGTGGGAGCCCCAAGGGCACAATGTCAGCAAATCTCTGAATCTCGTGTATCACTGCATCTGTGTACGGCATGTTAATTCTATCCTCCACTGAAGGACATCGGCTCTGGCCAATCACAAGATCAATTTCCTCTTGGATCTTCTCTGTTGGAACATACAGTCACACATTGTTTCAAAGGGTTTGTGACGATCTGACAATACAGTGTAAGTATTACTTGTGAGTTTATTATGTGATAGCTGTCATTTTAATGGCAGAATAGAATAGGCAGTACATAGAGTTCTATGGCAGAAATGAAAAGATGTTGTTTAACCACTTCTGGACCGGAAGAATTTGCCCCCTTAATGACAGGCCATATTTTGCGATTCGGCACTGCGTTACTTTAACGGACAATTGTGCGGTCGTGCAACGCTGTACCTCAATAAAATTGATGTCCTTTTTTTCCCACAAATTTGGTGGTATTTAATCACCTGTGTGATTTTTATTTTTTGCGGTATAAACAAAAAAAGAGCGACAATTCTGAAAAGAAAAAAAAAAAGCGGCGATCTGTGATTTTTTTGAGGGACTGCGACATTGCGGCGGATAGATCGGACCCCTGACTGACATTTTTGACACTTTTGGGGGGACCAGTGACATTACTACAGTAATCAGTGCTAAAAATATGCACTGTTACTATAATAATGACACTGGCAGGGAAAGGGTTAACACTGTGGGTGATCAATGGGTTAAATGTGTACCTAGCGGGCGCGTTTCTAACTGTGGGGGGGGGGGGCTTGTGAAATGATCACAGAGACCTGTGTTCCTATATAGAAGGATCACAGGCGCTCTGTGATCATTCCAGGGAGAAGAACTGTCAGCTGTGTTTACAACAGCTGACTGTTCTTCTCTCTCAGCAGGGAACAATCACGGGTATCAGGCGGCAATTGGAGCCCCCTGCCCCGTGCATCGGCTTCCCCTCTGACGAGCGGGGACGGAAGCGTGCCCCCTTCGGTGCCCGCTCGGCCCCTAGCTGCCTGAGCACAACAGGCGTATACCTACGGTGGTTTGCGCAGGAGCAGCTGCCTGCTGCAGTATAACTGTGGCAGGCAGTCGTAAAGTGGTTAAATAGCTTTTCCCCCTAACTGTGATACATTGGTCAAAGCACACAATGAGAAGGCTTTATGTAATCTGTTGCTATAGCAGAAAACTGCTGCTCTCTAAAGGAAATTATTTCCGTAAAGCCCACTATAGATGATTCGATTTGCTTTCCTGCAAACGCGGGTTGCAGAAAAGAAAATCGCTGGATTCCCCCTTCAACACAGTCGGAGCTTTTGCGTCCCCAGCAGGGAGTCACGGGAAACCATTCCTGCCAGGAGAACACAGTTATTATTGCTAGCGGCTATAGCCGCAGGCAATAATAGCATGTAAAAGCAGGTGTGCTAAACTGATGGGTGTCGACCAACCAAAGTGAAGTTGACCAAAATACCAATAAAGTGAACAAATGGTCACACAACTCTGGTGTATGTGATAGTTAATCTCAAATAGCTGTATCAACACTGTAAACAAAACCACACTCAAGTGAAAATAAATAAAGTATATGAAGTCCAAAGTAATAATCTCAATTAAGTTGACAAAAAGTCCAAGTGAAATCACCACTCCTCCTATACAGTGCAGTGGAGGTAACGGTGAAAAACAAAGGTGAAGGTGCATGAAAGTCCAAAACAAAATTCCCAGTGGAATGTGAAGAAATCCAGATAAGAAAAGTCCACTATAACTGTCAGGTGCAGATAATCCCATCACCGTGTTAAGGACTGGCCCCTTACCAGAAAGCAGAATATACAAGGGCGTATGTAACAACTCCAGATGTGAAATAGGTAACCAGGAGGGGATGTGAATCACTCAAGTGGGAGGATAAGCCTCTTACCAGACAATGGGTATTATAGAGCTGGGTGTTATACTCATAGATGGTGCCTGTCCTCTCTCCTGGGTATCCTCACTCTGGGCGATATCTCTCTGGTGCCAATGGTAATGTTCCCGCAAGTATCTGTATTTCACTTTGATCCAAAGTCCTCCATCCTCTTGCTTATTGGAAACATTGTAACATTGGATGACGAGATGGCGACACCTGCTGGACAGAGGCTGTAAAAGCAAACAATGCTTAACCTCCCATTTGAGTGATTCACATCCCCTCCTGGTTACCTATTTCACATCTGGAGTTGTTACATACGCCCTTGTATATTCTACTTTCTGGTAAGGGGCCAATCCTTAACACGGTGGTGGGATTATCTGCACCTGACAGTTATAGTGGACTTTTCTTATCTGGATTTCTTCACATTCCACTGGGAATATTGTTTTGGACTTTCATGCACCTTCACCTTTGTTTTTCACCGTTACCTCCACTGCACTGTATAGGAGGAGTGGTGATTTCACTTGGACTTTTTGTCAACTTAATTGAGATTATTACTTTGGACTTCATATACTTCATATATATACCCATCAGTTTAGCGCACCTGCTTTTTCATACACATATTTATCCCCATTTGGTTCTAAGGTTGCGGCTTTATTTGATTTCACATCCTGCGCACTTTTTTTACTTACACAAATAATAGCATGTAAGAATCCGGCATGTACCCAAGTCGGTTAATGGATCAACCTAGATACAATCAGCCTGCCCATGGGTGGTTTGAATCCCTGCTGAGCCAGCTTAGATTTGGACCACCTTTGGCCAGCTTTAAAGGCAATGTACACTTTAAAATGTTTTTTTTTGTTTGTATTTTTGTTTTAACTAGGTATTGGTGTAGTTACAGTGCCTTGCGAAAGTATTCGGCCCCCTTGAACTTTTCGACCTTTTGCCACATTTCAGGCTTCAAACATAAAGATATAAAACTGTAATTTTTTTGTGAAGAATCAGCAACAATTGGGACACAATCATAAAGTGGAACTAAATTTATTGGATATTTCAAACTTTTTTAACAAATAAAAAACGGAAACATTGGGTGTGCAAAATTATTCAGCCCCTTTACTTTCAGTGCAGCAAACTTTCTCCAGAAGTTCAGTGAGGATCTCTGAATGATCCAATGTTGACCTAAATGACTAATGAATAAATAAGTCTACGTATAAATGCACCTGCACTGTGATAGTCTCAGAGGTCAGTTTAAAGCACAGAGAGCATCATGAAGAACAAGGAACACACCAGGCAGGTCCGAGATACTGTTGTGGAGAAGTTTAAAGTCGGATTTGGATACAAAAAGATTTCCAGAGCTTTAAACATCCCAAGGAGCACTGTGCAAGAGATAATATTGAAATGGAAGGAGTATCAGACCACTGCAAATCTACAAAGACCTGGCCGTCCCTCTAAACTTTCAGCTCATACAAGGAGAAGACTGATCAGAGATGCAGCCAAGAGGCCCATGATCACTCTGGATGAACTGCAGAGATCTACAGCTGAGGTGGGAGACTTTGTCCATAGGACAACAATCAGTCGCATACCGCACAAATCTGGCCTTTATGGAAGAGTGGCAAGAGGAAAGCCATTCCGGGGCAAGGCGCAGACACCATGTCTCATTCTTGAGTGTCTCAGTCACGAGTGTTGCACAGTTTCACCACCGCAGTTATGAACTTTGATCATATCTTCTCTGCTTTATTACAGGTAATTGTCATCTGCTTCTGCTATCCATATGTACACCCTGCTCTGCCTATGAAACAGCTCTCCTTATATTTTTATTGGTAATTGTCATCTGCTTCTGCTATCCATACGTAAACCCTGCTCTGCCTATGAAACAGCTCTCTTTATATTTTTCTTGGTAAATGTCTTTGCTATCTCTCAACTTTTATATTTAATGTTAGTTCTTTAACAAATGAGCAACAACTGGTGACTGATTCAACCCCATTTAGCTTGAGTGATCAAGAGACTTACCGTATTTTTCGCCGTATAAGACGCACTTTTTCTTCCCCAAAACTGGGGGGGAAAAGTTGGTGCGTCTTATACGGCAAATACACATTTTGCCCGCTGCGTCCTGACGCCGCAATAGGGGCGGTGCCGGTGCGTGCGTTAGTCACGCACCGTCACCGGCCGATCTCCTTCCCGCCGGACCGAGAGAGCCGCCGCCCGCCATCAAAGAAGACAGAAGAGGACGAGAGGAGCAGCGCTGTGGACGGTTCCCGGAATCCCGCCGCCGTCAGAAGAAGAGGACGAGAGGAGCAGCGCCGTGGACGTCTCGCAGGCAGCCCAGGAAAGCAGGTAAGTGATTGAAGCTGACCTGTGCCATGCCTGTACCATCACCTGTGCCATGGCTAAACCACCACCTGTGCCATGCCTAAACCACCACCTGTGCCATGCCTAAACCCTCACCTGTGCCATGCCTATACCCTTACCTGTGCCATGCCTAAACCACCACCTGTGCCATGCCTAAACCACCACCTGTGCCATGCCTGAAACATCACCTGTGCCATGCCTAAACCACCACCTGTGCCATGCCTGAAACATCACCTGTGCCATGCCTGAAACATCACCTGTGCCATGCCTAAACCACCACCTGTGCCATGCCTAAAACATCACCTGTGCCATGCCTAAACCACCACCTGTGCCATGCCTGAAACATCACCTGTGCCATGCCTAAACCACCACCTGTGCCATGCCTAAACCACCACCTGTGCCATGCCTGAAACATCACCTGTGCCATGCCTAAAACATCACCTGTGCCATGCCTATACCCTCACCTGTTGATATAAAATATTTTACTGCAGTATTTGGTTCAAAATCTTTTTTTTCTAGATTTTCCTCCTTTAAAATCGGGTGCGTCTTATATGCCGGTGCGTCTTATACGGCGAAAAATACGGTAATTACCTTTTATGACCCTTGCCTGTGTCTGTGGTCTGGCTTTGTCCAGCTCTCTTCCCACATTCATGTGTTCCAAATCAGATCCTATATTGATCAATTGACAAATGCTTGCCTACTCAATCTCCCTATAAATTGAAAGCAGTCTATGGGGGAGGCGCAGATGGGGCAAGGCGCAGACACCATGTCTCATTCTTGAGTGTCTCAGTCACGAGTTTTTCACCACCGCAGTTTAACTACAGCATGATAACTAAAGCTGCATGAAGATATAACAAGAACTCTTTGGAAAGACTGCAAGTAAACCAGCACTCAACATTTAATTTAATCTATTTGAAGTCAGATTCCCACTTTCTATCCATAAACATGCTCCTTCTACTCTTCTTTCTCACATTGTTGTCTTCTATCTTCAAAATATCCTTACACTACCCCCTCTTCTCCACCCCACAGCATGCACATAGCACCCTCACTCCTGCCCTCTCCCTACCACTGTACCTATCACCTCCTTCAGTTGCTGAACCCACATGCTAACCTAAACACCAGGGCAATTAGACATGTGCGCTCATACACATTCCACTCCCATCTTGCCTTTCTCACCGTCCTTCTTCTTCTAGCCTCAGGGGACATTTCCCCAAATCCTGGCCCTCCATTTTCTTACTGCAAACCACATATCCGACACCCCTCCTCCTCTGAGAACAGCCGCAATCTATTCAGTTTAATTTCTGTCCCCCTGCTTCCTAAAAACAGCCCCTCATTCTCATGTGCCCTTTGGAATGCTCGCTCCATCTGTAACAAGCTCACATCTGTGAATGACCTTTTTATCTCTCATAGCTTTAACATCCCCGCCATAACTGAAACCTGGCTTCAAAATTTTGACTCTGCTTCTCCTGCTGCCCTCTCCTATGGTGGCCTCCACAGGAGTCACTCCCCCAGACCCAACGGACAGAAAGGCGGTGGAGTTGGATTCCTTTTATCCCCGCAAAGCACCTACAAAGTCCTTCCAAACCCTCCCTCTCTGTCACTCTCTTCTTTTGAGATGCACTGTATTCGTCTGTTTTCTCCCATTTCTTTAAGGATTGCAGCAATTTACCGGCCCCTGGACCAGCATCACGCTTTTTTGATGACTTTGCTGCCTGGCTACCCTATTTTCTCTCCTCTGAAATACCCACTATCATTCTTGGTGACTTCAACATCCCTGTCAATGTTAACAGCCCAGCTACAACTCAACTTCTCAACTTAACCTCCTCTTTTGACCTAACCCAATGGACACACACTTCCACTCACTCCAATGGTAATACCCTTGACCTTATATTCTCCCATCTCTGCTCTGCCGACAACCTCACCAACACCCCCTTTCCTCTCTCTAATCACAACCTCATCAGTTTCACTGTATCCTTGCCTCAAATCACCCATCCCCCAAAGCAGCAAACAATTACCTGTAGGAACCTTCGTCACTGTAACCCCTCTCTCCTCTATTCTGCTACTGACCACCTACATGACATAATCTCTCCCCTGTCCTGTTCTGACCTGGCCACCTCTGTTTACAACAGCTCACTCTCATCATCACTTGATGCACTTGCTCCTCTAACTACACGCAGAATCAAGCCCCGACCATTGCAACCCTGGCAAACTGAAAAGAGTAGAAATCTCAAGAGACGCTGCCGTGCTCTTTAACGACGGTGGCGCAAAACCAAATGCCTGCAGGACTTCACCCTGTATAAATATTCCCTCCTAACATACAATTCATGCCTCCATGCTGCCAAACAAGCCTACTTTGTCTCTCTTATTACTACCCTGTCATCCAGTCTCCGTCGGCTCTTCTCCACTTTTAACTCTCTGCTTCGTCCCCCACCCCCTCTACTCACTAACTCAATCACTGCCCAAGAGATTGCCAATCACTTCAAAGGTTGATGCAATACGTGAGGACATCGCCACTGTGCGCACATCTTCCCCACTCAACATACCTTGCCTAACAGTACAGTCAACACTCTCCTCCTTTGAACTGGCTACTACTGAAGAGGTTAAAAACATTTTCTCAGATGCCCGCCTAACCACCTGTTCCCTGGATCCTGTTCCCTCACAACTACTACAGACACCCTCTTATTCTATCCTATGCTCCCTTACTCACATCTTTAATCTCTCCCTCTCTAGTGGCACCTTCCCCTCCCCTCCCCTCTAAAACATGCGCAGATCACTCCCATACTTAAAAAGCCCTCACTGGACCCCACCAACCTCAACAAATTAAGACCCATCTCACTGCTCCCATTCACGTCTAAACTTCTAGAATGCTTAGTCTACAACCATCTCAGCTCCTACCTCAGAGAAAATAACCTTCTTGATCCCTTACAGTCTGGCTTTCGCTCACAGCACTCTACAGAAACTGCCTTACTAAAACTCATCAATGATCTACTAACTGCCAAAACCAATGGCCACTACTCCATACTCTTACTACTTGACCTCTCTGCAGCCTTTGACACTGTTGACCACCTGCTCCTTCTTAATAAACACTGTTCCCTTGGCCTCCAAGATTCTGCTCTATCTTGGTTCTCCTCCTACCTATCGCAGCGCTCCTTCAGTGTTACCCACAACTCTACCTCCTCCTCCCCATTGCCCCTTTCTGTGGGGGTTCCCCAAGGCTCTGTTCTTGGACCCCTCCTCTTCTCTATCTACACCGCCTCCCTCGTCACTTGATAACCACCCACGGTTTCCAATACCACCTCTATGCCGATGACACTCAAATCTATCTGTCTACTCCTCACCTCACTCCTTCAGTCTCCTCTCGCATTGCTAACTTACTTACTGACATATCAACATGGATGTCGCACCACTTCCTCAAACTAAATCTCTCTAAAACTGAGCTGGTAATTTTCCCCCCCGCCTGTGCCCCTCTCCATGACTTTTCCATCAAAACTAGTTATGCAACCATCAATCCCTCCCCTCATGCCAGGGTACTAGGTGTAATCCTAGACTCTGACCTGTCCTTTCAGCCCCAAATCCAATCATTGTCAAAAACTTGTAGACTTCACCTCCGCAACATCTCAAAAATTCGCCCCTTTTTAACAACTGAAACCACCAAGCTACTCATTCACTCCCTTGTTATTTCTCGCCTCGACTACTGCAACTCCCTTCTCATAGGCCTACCACTTCATAGGCTATCCCCTCTTCAGTCCATCATGAATGCTGCTGCCAGGCTTATCCACCTTACCAACCGCTCAGTGTCTGCCTCCCCTCTCTGCCAATCCCTACACTGGCTCCCTATTGCCCAGCGATATAAATTCAAAATACTAACCATAACATACAAAGCCATTCACAACTCTGTCCAGAGCTACATCACCAATCTTGTCTCCAAATATCACCCAAACCGTCCTCTCCGCTCCTCTCAAGACCTCCTACTCTCAAGCTCCCTTGTCTCCTCCTCCCATGCTCATCTCCAGGAGTTCTCCAGGGCCTCTCCCATCCTCTGGAATGCTCTACCTCAACCTGTACGGCTATCTCCTACTCTAGCTGCTTTCAGGCGATCCCTGAAAATGAATCTCTTCAGGGAAGCCTATCACACCGCCAACTAATCTTCCATCAGCTCATTCCCTACTGTTACAACCTCTTGTACCACCTGCCCCACCCCATTAGATTGTAAGCTCTTCCGAGCAGGGCCCTCTTAATCCTCTTGTATTGTAACTGTATTGTCTCCCTCTAGCATTGTAAAGTGCTGCGTAAACTGCTGGCGTTATAGAAACCCTGAATAATAATTTCTTAAAGATATCTATAAAAAGTGTCATTTAAAGTTTGCCACAAGCCACCTGGGAGACACACCAAACATGTGGAAGAAGGTGCTCTGGTCAGATGAAACCAAAATCAAACTTTTTGGCAACAATGCAAAACGTTATGTTTGGCATAAAAGCAACACAGCTCATCATCCTGAACACACCATCCCCACTGTCAAACATGGTGGTGGCAGCATCATGGCTTGGGCCTGCTTTTCTTCAGCAGGGACAGGGAAGATGGTTAAAATTTATGGAAAGATGGATGGAGCCAAATACAGGACCATTCTGGAAGAAAACCTGATGGAGTCTGCAAAAGACCTGAGACTGGGACGGAGATTTGTCTTCCAACAAGACAATGATCCAAAACATAAAGCAAAATCTACAATGGAATGGTTCACAAATAAACATATCCAGGTGTTAGAATGTCAAGTCAAAGTCCAGACCTGAATCCAATCGAGAATCTGTGGAAAGAACTGAAAACTGCTGTTCACAAACGCTCTCCATCCAACCTCACTGAGCTCGAGCTGTTTTGCAAGGAGGAATGGGCAAAAATGTCAGTCTCTCGATGTGCAAAACTGATAGAGACATACCCCAAGCGACTTACAGCTGTAATCGCAGCAAAAGGTGGCGCTACAAAGTATTAACTTAAGGGGGCTGAATAATTTTGCACGCCCAATTTTTCAGTTTTTTTATTTGTTAAAAAAGTTTAAGGTCATTGTAGCCGTATTAGTGCACTTGCGACAGAGACAATTGAGTACTGCCTGTGATATTTTTTTTATTTGCACTAACACAATTTTTCAGGACAAGCTTTCGGGGTATGTCCCCTTCTTCAAGATCCAAGCAGTACTGATTCACAAAATGTTTAGCAGAATGGTAAAAAAAAAACACAAAATCTCTAAGCCAAAGGGAAAAAAAAGAGAAAACCAAACAAACATAAACAAATGTAACTGAGTAAGAAAACCCATATCTAAATTTAAGCCGTTATTTTTTGTGTCAAAAAGAAGTATCATTCTTAATTCAAACGTTTTCCTTCCCTGGATAGTTCTGAAATTCCCTTTAAGAACTAAAACATTGAGGTCTTCTATAGTGTGGTCCGGTTGAGAAAAATGATGTCCCACAGGTGTGCAGAAACTATATTCTTTATGTTCCTTGATGGTATGTCTGTGCAAATTCATCCTCGCTTGCAACTTCTGTCCTGTTTCGCCTACATAAGATCCTTTGCTACATCTTTTGCATTGGATGAGGTACGCAACATTACTGGAGGTGCAGTTGTATGATCCTGTTATATTGAAGGTCCCATTTGTGTGTGTGACACTTCTAGACAGATTGATCTGGTTGCACAGTTTGCAGCGTTTTTTGTGGCAGGGTTTGCTCCCATTATTTGTGACTTCATAACCAGAATGAAGTTTTCTGCTGATTAGTTTATGTCTGAGGTTGGGTGGTTGTCTGAAAGCCAGTATTGGAGGTTGTTGGAATATTCCTTTCAGAGTTTCATCTTCTGTTATGATGGGTTGTAAATCTTTGATTATCTTTCTTATCCCTTCTAGTGCTGGATTGTATGTGGTGACTAGAGGTACACGGTTATATGTTTTTTTCTCTTTGTATTGGAGAAGATTTTCTCTTTGGGTTTTCAAGGCTGTGTTTATGCTGGTGTTGATGGTTTTGTTTTTGTAACCTTTCTTACGGAAGGAGTTTGCTAGTGTTCTGAGATGTTTATCTCTGTCTTCTGGGTCTGAACATATTCGGTGGTATCTGATGGCCTGGCTGTGTATGATGGCCCGTTTAGTGTGTTGGGGGTGAAAACTGGAACTGTGGAGATAGCTGCATCGGTCAGTCGGTTTCCTGTATATTGAAGTATGAAGCTTGTCATCCCTGATGTATACTATGGTGTCTAGGAAGTTGACATGCCTGTTAGAATAATCCATTTTGAGTTTGATAGATGGGTGAAAGGTGTTGATCAATGAAAAAAATTGTTTGAGATTTTCCTCACCTTCTGTCCATATGATGAAAATATCATCAATATAGCGATAATATCTGTATGGCTTATGTTGTATGCTGTTCAGGAATTTGTCCTCCAGATCAGCCATAAATAAGTTTGCATACTGGGGTGCCATTTTACTTCCCATAGCAGTACCCATACACTGGAGATAGATGTCATTATTGAAAGTGAAGTAGTTGTGTGTAAGAATGAATTCGATGAGCTGTGTAACATCCTCAGCACTGTATGTGTGGTTTGGTGAGGATCATAAGAATCTGTGACATGCATCCTTGTGAGGGATGTTACTATACAGCGATTCTACATCCATAGTGACTAGAAGTGTATTTGGTGGTAATTGTTGTATATTGTTAAGCTTGTTAAGAAAGTCAGTTGTGTCTTGAAGGAAACTCGCAGTATTCATGACTAATGGTTTTAAAATATTTTCTACAAGGGGAGCATGCGCGGCGCGAAACCGGACGGTCGCATGTAACAGACACTACGAGCTCGGCTGAGCCTTCTCATCACTCCCCGGGGCCTTTCAGCGTGGATTTTTTTCCCTTTGATTGACTGATCACCCCCGTGGGACCTTACAGTGTATGCCTACCCCCAAGGGCCACAAGAAAAAGCCCGTACAGCGGTCCCTGACGACTTATCTTCTCCGAGTCAGGGAACAGACTATGTCCCAAGATGGCGCCCGCAGCCCACAGGCCTTCGCAGGAGCCATGGAGAGAGCTGCCTCCCCTCCTGTCTCAACAGACCGCAGTGAGTACACGCCACAGCTGACTAAAGCTGACCTGGAAGACAGCCTTTCCATGATGTATGATAAGATTGCCCGCAAGTTCCAGGCTGAACTCCATAAGTCGACCAACACACTCACTGCTGAAATAGCTGCACTGGGAGGCAGGACCGACATGTTAGAGACTAAACACGATGAGCTTGTTCTAGCTCATGCGGATCTTCGTAAGGAACATGAAACTCTCTCTGGAGGACCTGGACAACCGCAACAGGCGGAACAACCTTCGGGTTCGGGGGGTGCTGGAGACCACCACGGACCTGGCTGCAGCGGTTCAGAAGCTTTTGGCTCCATCCTCCCTGATCATGCCACATCGTCCTTTGCGTGTGACAGGCTCCATAGAGCCCTCAGGCCTAAGCCTACGCCTGATAAACCCCCACAGGATATCGTGATGTGCCTTAAGGACTATGTGGTGAAGGAAACACTTACGTTTTTTATGGGGATTTCCAGTGAGCTAGAAAGAGGTTTTTCAGGCTGCGCGGTCTCTGTCCCTCCTGTTCCCTCTCAGCGAGGGAAGTGAGCAGAGACGCTGGTTCCCGGCCTTTTAAAGCCCTTCGCGCATGCGCACTGGGCACTGCTCATACTCGGGCTTCTGAATGTCAGTGACGTGGCTTCCCAGTACTGCGCATGCGCCTGGGTGATGCCCCTACCTGTGCCCCTTTTAATTGCACCTGGCACGGCAAGCCCCTGCTATGCAGGGTGTGAGGGGTTAGCTCGGTAGTGGGTGTGGGTGACCCCTTTGGGGGGTTCGTTACACAGAGAGACAGCCGAGGAGTGGTTGAAAACAACGGTCTATGGTTTATTCTTCCAATTTGCTGGAAACAAGTGCAAGCATCCAAACAGCATAAATCAAACAAACATAAAATAAACCCTGGCCACTTGGGGCGTCTACCTTCACAACACTGGAACCTACCTATGGTGTCTGTCCCAACCTACTGCTGGACAGACACTGCTGGTCATACAGCAGAAGACCAATAGTCCATTTGTTTTCTTTTCACACAGAAAAAGTCCACCACCTCACCTTCAGAAGTCTCTCAGCTCACTGCTCTCGGACACAGCTTCAGGAGGCAGCAATCAGTAGTCATCCTCTGACTAACTTATAGAGGCCTTAATTGCCTCATCCTGAATAGCTGAAGCCTTTTCAACATCCTAACACCTTTCTGGCTACCTCTCGCAGCCGACACCCTATAGTAATTGGTGAATTGTCTAAACAAGGTGGAAACGTATCTCCCGTCTGTGATAACACCCACAGATTTACCTGACTTCCTGTCACATACCCCCCCTCTTGTTTCAACCCTAGGGTTGGGACACAGGTTGCCAGGCACTGCTCTTGACTCTCACTGATAAGCCTCCTAGTATCTTCCCAAGTAATGTTCAGTCCATTCAATTCTTTGTCTGCTTCAGCTGCCAGAGATAAATCCTTCTGAGCAATCTGCTTTGCTTTGTCCATCAGCCACTGTCTTTCATGCTGGTATGAGTTAATTTCATCCTCCAGTTCATTAAAAAATGTTAACCTTTGTTGAAATGCTTGTAGGGTTGGCTCTTTCTTTAAGTCTGTTAGCTTGTCTATATACACTTGTTTTGGCTGATCCTCTCCATCTTAATATAGCCAATTCTCTGTATCTTCAAGCTTCAGGATGAAACTGTTTCTGTCATTTTCATTGACAAATTTCTCATAAATGCCACACAGCTTGTCCCTCATCTCATATACATATTCATTAACTGCATTTTTGGCATCATTTCGCTCCTTCTCAAGTTTGTCCTGCATAACCATCTTTCCCTCATTTTCCAAAAACAAGTTCAACGTATCCCGTCCTATCTACCCTGGAGGATAGTGATCAATAGGCAACTCAGTTGTGTTAGTCTTAACTTTAATGTCTTCAACAGTCTTGAGCAGCCTCCCTCTGCAATCAATAAATAATTTCCACAAAGCTTCAAGAATCTCTGCTTCACTTAGCTTTGTTCCAAGTAATGTCTGTACTTTTTCTAGTGGATCTGATTTGTCTTTATCCAAGCTGACTGCTCCCACTACTGTTTCTTTTAAGGTTTGAAGGACTCCTAGAGAGTCCGCATGTATTCTTAAGAAGTCTCCTAATTTGGACAGGGATTCTTGATGTCTTTCTGTGACTTGAGTTGCTTCTTCATACAGTTGTACACAATCATTGACTCTTTGTTGTAAAAGGGAATGATCTTCTTTCTTGAGCTTGGCTTGCTCTAAGATGCTGCGCAGAGGGCCTTCACTTCGCGACAACAGGCTGTCACACATTTCTTCAAAGTGACCCCTGTTCATTTTTCCAGAGACATCAATATCATTCATAAAACATTCAATATTTAGAGGCAGATCTGAAGCATTTGCACTCATCAACTTCTTGAGCTTTTCGCACTCCTGAGCGAGTGGAAGTAAAGGCCTAATATTTGATTTGATATCCAGTTTATATTTCTTGCCAAATTCTTCACAGAAGTAGCCAAGCAGAACATCATCAAATTTCCTTCCACCAACATATGGGTCAAAGGCAGTAGCTAGTACTTTAAGTTTTCCTTTGTTAAATGCACACACAGCGACTTGATATGCAGAATGTCCCAGGTCCACAAAAACCACAATCCTTGGCTTTTCTTCTGGTGCTGGTAGATCTTGTTTATAGATTCCATATGCAAGTGCCACTGCAGTAGTTTCATTAATTAGCCATAGACAGTTGAGCCCAGCGATCTGTGTGGTATCCATTACAGTCTCTCTGCATCAGTGAAGAAGCATGGAACTGCAACAACACAGTCTACTACAGGCTTCTTCAATGCACTTTCTGCTATTGCATTACTTTTCCCTTGTATTTCCTTGATTTGGTTGAATTGCATATCTGCTGAAATATTTGACCATTCAAGGTCACCTAATTCCTTTTCTTTATCTGAACTCCACATGGAATGCATCTCAAAATCACGATCAAACTTCTGCCACCTGTCTTTCACCAGTTCCATTTTGGTAATATTCTCGGAAAGGCACTTATTAATCTGCTTCACGTTTTCATCAACAGCCTTAGTTTTCTCCATTAGGTGGTGTTTGCTTTTTTCTACAAGCTTTATATCACTTGACTTCTTCACCAGACTTTCAGCCTGAACTGAGAGATCATCACTTTTCTTACACAGCTCCTTTGCTTGCTGAAGTTCTAATGATACATTTTCCAGTGCTTGAAGTTTTTGAAGGAGCTGTTTAATCCAGAGGGATGATTGAAACAACATGTCATCAAATTTCTGATGCTCACTCAGGACAGACCCCAAAACACCAATCCTTTTAGAAACTGCATCAGGCAAACTATCCCATCTTTGGGACAGATCCTCTGTTGCCTGTAATTCCTCTTCAGGTTCTTCCAACTGAGTCTTCATTTCTTCTACTTGCTGTTCTAAGACTCGCTTAGACTTCTCTAGCTCATGAACGCTTTTCGCAACATCATCCTTGGAGCTGACCAAATCTTCCATCTCTGTACGCAGCTGTTTGTTAACTCTTTCTAGTTCAGCCTTAAGCTCTACAGCTTCCTCCAAGGAGCGAGCCAAGAACAGGGCTTTGGTCTCTTTCTCACGAGCCTCTGCTTCTGCACGGTCACGTTCTTCTGCATATTTTGCAGAAACAGTCTTCTCCTCACCAGGCATCTGATCAAACTTCTTCTGCTTCTTCTCCGGGTTGGACACAATCAGACGCTGGTGATCAAGATCCACACTAAGTTCATCCAGTTCCTGCTGAAGTCTTGTCTTTGTCTTCTCAAGCTTGTCATAAGCAGCTGCCTTTTCCTCATAGCGTTGATTAGCAGCTTCAAGGTCTTTCTGCAGTTTCTTTTTCACCTCTTCAACATTTTCTAATGAACCAATGCTTTCTTCCATTCGCTTTTTCATATCCGCTATCTGAGCTTGCAGTGTTGGGACTTGCTTCGATAGGTTTTTCTTTGCTCTGCATAAGAGCCTTCACCTCATTGGCTAGTTCATTACGCTCACTTTCAAGCGCTTGTTTGGCCTTTTCCAAGTTTCCTTTTACCCGTTTTGTCTGTTCCCACTGTTCAGAAAGTTCTTCAACAGCTTGTACATGCTTCTGTCTGAGCTCATGCATTTGGCCTTCATAAAGCCGAGCCTTCTCTTCCAAATTTTTCTTCAAGTGTGATACCTCCTTGCACTCTACACAATCTCCAACAGTGCTTAAAATCTTCTCATTCCGAAAAGTCGGTATGTTACTGGCCTGACTCCCAGACTCGGTCTGCTGTTGAGCTGCAAAGCTCCGCTGAAAATCCGCATTTGACTTAACCAGTTGTTTCAGTATTTCCTCCATTTTGGATTTACTTTAACTGCCCGCGGCACTCCACCAGGTGTGAGGGGTTAGCTTGGTAGCGGGTGTGGGTGACCCCTTTGGGGGGGGTTCGTTACACAGAGAGACAGCCGAGGAGTGGTTGAAAACAACGGTCTATGGTTTACTCTTCCAATTTGCTGGAAACAAGGGCAAGCATCCAAACAGCATAAATCAAACAAACATAAAATAAACCCTGGCCACACAGTGCATCTCCTTCAAACCTTAGATGGCCTGATTATACCAGAAGAAGCTTTCCTTATTACAGTTGATGTAGAGTCACTCTATAATTACATCCTACACAACAAAGGAATAGAGATGATAAAACTCACATTGAGACAACAAAGTGAACATGACAAAAAGTTCAACGATTACATCATAATGATGCTCGAGTACATCCTGAATCACAATTTCTTTATCTTCAATGGCTCATACTACTTACAAACGTGTGGTGTAGCTATGGGCACGAGCTGTGCACCATCATATGCCAATAATTACCTGGGAGTATGGGAGCAGGAGTTCCTGGCAAAGGAGGAAAACAGTATTTTTGTGAATAACATTCTATTATGGCAGCAATTTATAGATGACATTTTCATTATCTGGACGGGACCCGAAAATCTAATAAAAGATTGCCTTAAAGCCATGAATACAAATAATTACAACATGTTTTTTACACTGAACTATGACAAAACCAAAATCTCCTTCTTAGACACATGGATATTCAAGGACAAAGATGGCTCAATAAAAACAACACTCTACAGGAAAGAAACAGCGGGGAATACGATTCTACATGCATCGAGTTTCCACCCAACATCCCTTAAAAAGGCGATTCCATACAGCCAGTACTTGAGACTGAAAAGAAATAGTACAAGTGAAGAAGACTTCCAAAAAGAAGCTAACCTCCTTACAACAAGACTAAGAAAAAGAGGATATACTAAGACCACCCTAAGAAAGGCGTACAACAGAGTAAAGAAAAAAGACAGACATGAAATTCTATTCAAAACTAAAGATGCTAACAAACCAAAGGAACAAGAAGAAAAAACTTGCATAATCATGAGATTCACAAACGAACATCAGAAAATCAAAAACATTCTAGAAAAACACTGGTCTAGTCTAAAAGAGGACCCCACTGTTAAGCACTTCATATCAGATAACGCACAAGTTACTTACAGGAAAGCAGGTTCTTTGAAACAAAACCTAACCCACAGTGAATACAAGGAAACGAAAAAGGACCCCTGTAAGGACAAGGGCACGTTTCCGTGCGGTAGCTGCGCACAATGCAGCGTTATAAAAAGATGCACTAATACCATACTCCCAAATGGAGAAACCTTTAAACCTCGCCACTTTGTAAATTGTAAAACAAGAGGAGTGGTATATCTGATGAGGTGTGAGTGTGGAGCCTATTACGTGGGAAAAACAAAACAAGAAATGGGTAAGCGAGTAAACAAACATATCCACAGTATGCAGATATGCAACTTTTATCTACCCTTGGGCAGACATGTGGCATACGATCATAAAAACAAAATGCCCAAAGTTACCTTTATTGCTCTGGAAAGAATCCACATACCACACCGAGGAGTGGACTGGAATAAAAGGCTATTACAGATGGAAATGAGATGGATTAAATGCCTTCAGGCAACAAAACGGCCTGGGTTGAACGAAACTGAAAGCTTTCGCCCGTTTCTAGAGGGTTTCTCATCTGGTAAAACAGATTAAAAACCAACCAATCAAAGAACATAATGACATACTTCAAACTCCTTATCCCTCTCTCTCCTTGTATTTACTCACATTATGTGACCCACCAATGCGACCCATCAATGCGACTTACCAACATGACATCCTGAGGACCTCTCAGGAAAAAACAAAAATGTGGGCCCTAAATGAATCATCCCATCCATTCATAAAGCAATTTCTAACTGACCGATATCTTTGTGGTCCCCTATCTAGACTGTATCTTTTGCAGAAAACCCACCCTACTAAGGGTCCTATGCACACTGTAGTGCATATAACATATCACCCTGGAAAGGATTCTTGGCACGATCTAGCCAATGTGACTGACCCCATTAAATTTTCCACAATGTCCAAATCCTGGGCTGTTATCTTATATTTTGACTGCTGTTAAAACTGCATACTGAATGCTAGTTTGTGGCAATGTCATTACTGATTATTGTATATGGTTTTATTAATGAAGATTACTGCATTTATCTGCCTCACTTCATTTGCAACTACCTGTGCCCCTTTTAATTGCACCTGGCACGGCAAGCCCCTGCTATGCAGGGGTTAAACTGGGCGAATAACACTCTCCTCCCCTGACCCCCGTCAGGAGATAGCGGCTCCTCCCACCCGTGTCAGCGGCCGTTGTTCCGTGAAAAAACCATACCCGTGAGAAAACCATACCCTCGTCACTTCCGGTGCACCTACGGAGGGTATGGATTTCTCACGCTAGTTACACTTGCGGCGGTTACATTATAACAGCTCCTCTGCAAAATGGCTCATCTCCGCTCCTTCCCCTGTCACTTGCCTGCTCTCAGGTAATAAATAAAAAAGCGGATCACGGAGCCGCTATCGCCGTCATTTACATCTCATACACCCCCCACCACTTTTATATTTATTAGGCGAGATCAGGCAAGTCACAGGGATAGGAGAGGAGATTATTGATGTTGCAGCCGAACAGTTTTAATGTTATCGCCGCAAGTATAACATTACACACAGTGCCGTGACAATTTCCTACCCTCCGAGCATGCGCACTTGTCAAATTTTTTGCTGTTCAATTACGTATCCTGGGCTCTGGGCTCTGAGCATGCGCACTGCTGCGCTGCTCAGCTGTTTGAGAAAGGAAGTGACGAGGGTATGGAAATCTAACGAGGTATGGAATTCTAACGTTACACCGTAAACGTCGGATCGGCTCCCGCTGCGTGCGCATCACCCAGACGCATGCGCAGTACTGGGAAGCCATGTCATCAACATTCAGAAGCCCGAGTACGTCCAGCGCCCAGTGCACATGCGTGAAGGGCTTTAAAAGGCTGGGGAACCGGCGTCTCTGCTCACTTCCCTCGCTGAGTGGAACAGGAGGGACAGAGACCACGCAGACTGAAAAACCTCTTTTTAGCTCACTGGAAATCCCCATACAAAACGTAAGTGTTTATGTGGACCCACTATCCACCAATACTCTCTGAAGTCACAACTAAACATTGTCTCACTTACCAAATAAATAAAACCACCTAAATGACTACAAACATTTATATGGCTATTTCTTCCACACATCAGAAATATCAAGTACAGGGGAAGCAACTACAAGAATTCCATATGACCCTGGAATGGACATATGACTGCAACACTTTGTTTGCAGCAACAACTTGTAAGCCCAATCTTGACTTTTATACTTCCCAAAAAAGATTTCTGAGTAATTGTAACATCCATCTTTATTACATATAACCATATATATATACTATTTCAGGCTGCATTCACTCCGGCTCCTGTTGCAATTATATAAGGACACGGGGAAGGTTGCAGAAAAGAGGCTAAACCTATGTATGTATGTATAATTTATGTATCATTGTCACTTTTTGTGACTCAAACACTGTATATACCTTCAATAACTAATGGTTATTGTCGTAATTGCAGACTGGGTGACAAAACCTTTGAAAAAGGCTATAATTAGCCGAAACGCATCAGCATCTGGATGACCTCTGTGAACAACTATTCCTGAACTACCTACAGGAAACACAGAGACAACATCCATATCCATGTCACCATACTCACACATGTCACAGATTCTCTTTTGAATCCCCCTCTTCTACTCTTTTCACTCTTGGGCCCTTAACCCAAGCACTTATTCACACAGTATATGTATTTATGTATACTCTATGCTAAATAAATTCATTGTTTTTATATATATTGGTGTATATCATCACTTGCCCATAAAGTCCCATCCCCTTGGCCTGAGGCACCAGAATACTCCCTATTATATATACAGGGACAGAGGCAAAACCTACTATAAGCTCTCTGAGGTCTAAACCCCCCCCAGACATACTTCGATATACAGGAAACCGACTGACCGATGCAGCTATCTCCACAAATCCAGTTTCCATCCCCAACACACTAAACGGGCCATCATACACAGCCAGGCCATCAGATACCACCGAATATGTTCAGACCCAGAAGACAGAGATAAACATCTCAGAACACTAGCAAACTCCTTCCGTAAGAAAGGTTACAAAAACAAAACCATCAACACCAGCATAAACACAGCCTTGAAAACCCAAAGAGAAAATCTTCTCCAATACAAAGAGAAAAAAACAAATAACTGTGTACCTCTAGTCACCACATACAACCCAGCACTAGAAGGGATAAGAAAGATAATCAAAGATTTACAACCCATCATAACAGAAGATGAAACTCTGAAAGGAATATTCCAACAACCTCCAATACTGGCTTTCAGACAACCACCCAACCTCAGACATAAACTAATCAGCAGAAAACTTCATTCTGGTTATGAAGTCACAGATAACGGGAGCAAACCCTGCCATAAAAAATGCTGCAAACTGTGCAACCAGATCAATCTGTCTAAAAGTGTCACACACACAAATGGGACCTTCAATATAATAGGATCATACAACTGCACCTCCAGTAATGTTGTGTACCTCATCCAATGCAAAAGATGTAGCAAAGGATCTTATGTAGGCGAAACAGGACAGAAGTTGCAAGCAAGGATGAATTTGCACAGACATACCATCAAGGAACATAAAGAAGATAGTTTCTGCACACCTGTGGGACATCATTTTTCTCAACCGGACCACACTATAGAAGACCTCAATGTTTTAGTTCTTAAAGGGAATTTCAGAACTATCCAGGAAATGAAAACTTTTGAATTAGGAATGATACTTCTTTTTGCCACAAAAAATAACGGCTTAAATTTAGATATGGGTTTCCTTACTCATTATCCCACAGTTTTACGACCCCCTCTGTGACTATCCCCCCCCCCCCCCACCTTCCCCCCTGTCTTCAGCTCTCCCTCTGTCTTATCTCACTAACTATGCTAGTTTTATTACCATTGCCAGTTACATTTGTTTATGTTTGTTTGGTTTTCTCTTTTTTTCCTTTGGCTTAGAGATTTTGTGTTTTTTTTACCATTCTGCTAAACATTTTGTGAATCAGTACTGCTTGGATTTTGAAGAAGGGGACATACCCCGAAAGCTTGTCCTGAAAAATTGTATGTTAGTGCAAATAAAAAAGTATCACGGACAGTACCTAAAAAAAGTTTGAAATATCCAACAAATTTCGTTCCACTTCATGATTGTGTCCCACTTGTTGATTCTTCACAAAAAATTACAGTTTTATATCTTTATGTTTGAAGCCTGAAATGTGGCAAAAGGTCGAAAAGTTCAAGGGGGCCGAATACTTTCGCAAGGCACTGTATGTTCCCAGTGCTGTTTGCCTTACCTTGTAATGATAGGCACACATGTCGTGGCTGCAGTTTGTAGTGTCATGGTTCATCAATCTCCTATGTCCATGTATTCATTCACCTAGCTTGACCCTTTTTGCTAAAGGAACAGGCCACCTCCTTTTCCAGGTCATGTTGTGTCCAGTGCATGCCTTAACATTTTTGCACTCCCCCCTGGACAGTGTCACAATCTTTTCCCAACTTCAGCTTCCAGAGAAACATTGAGAATCCTGTTCTCCCTGGTCAATACTGCAGACACTGAGCGGTACCAGAGGCCAAGCCCTGAAGTCTGGTGGCCCATATACCTCTAGAGATCAACAGGAAAAATCATGATGCTCTCAACTTTTCTTCTGCCTCCCCCCATCCCCCAACAAAGAAAAGTTAGGCCCAGTTGCTACTAATAACAGAAACTTTATTGGGAGACAAGTTTTAACTTCAATAGGGATGTCTACCCTTTGTCAGCAACTCTGCTCTAATTGAGGGAAGGAATGCTCACACCATCTCTATTATATCACACTGCCATCATTTTGCGCTATCATTTGAAGAAATAACTTGAATCCTCACCCCCTGCCCTAGTCATAGAAGCACTGAGGAGCCCAAGTACCAGTCACTTACATCTTTAGCCTAAACTTTTTCCCTTTTCCGAAAAAAAATTCTCCCCAATTCAATCCCAATCTTTACTGTGACTCCACAGGCTCCTGACACACCTGTTATATGTCCCCCTATCCAGGGAGTGACAAAGCATTCTCACTAAAACAGCTAGGGTAAAACCATCCTAAAGGACCCAACAAACATATAAGGGGTATATTAAAAGTGAGGTAAGATAAATAATGTAATAATCAAAAACATTTGCTTATTGAAAACACATCATTTAAGTCACAAGTACAGACCTTCAAAAGGTGGGTAGCTACTGCTGCTGCTTCAACTAATAATATTGGCAAGCTGCTGTCATATTTATGATATTAGTTTCAAAAACTGTAATTAAAAGCCAGTAAGTTCTAATTCTTGCTTAGGCTAAAAAAAAAGCAACACCACATCCATAATTGATTGTGAATGTAACCCTGTTAGAGAGGTTTCCCATAATTTCCTATTCTGGTGGCCATGTTTTTGCTAGGTCAATAGAGAAAGAACACCCAAACAGAGCCACAGCCAAAAGAAAAAAAAAAAAAACTGGCAGATGCTTTGTCCATTCTCTTCTCTACCCAAAAGATTCAAAAAAGAAGAGGGAGGTGTAGTGTATTGTGAGTGTAATTTATGTATACATATATATATCTATATATATATATATATATATAGATAGATAGATAGATAGATAGATAGATAGATAGATAGATAGATAGATAGATAGATAGGTATATCTATCTATCTATCTATCTATCTATATATATATATATATATATATATATATATATATATATATATATACATACATACACACACACACACAATATCTCACAAAAGTGAGTACACCCCTCACATTTTTGTAAATATTTTATTATCTCTTTTCATGTGACAACACTGAAGAGATGACACTTTGCTACAATGTAAAGTAGTGAGTGTACAGCTTGTATAAGGGTCCTTTCACACGGTCCGCATCCGCTGGTGGACTCCGTGTTGCTCAGTGGGGGATCGAACCCCCGATCCCCGCTGAGCAGGCGGATGACACCTCCGTGTGCGGAGACGGAGCGGTCAGATCCCCGCTATCCTCTTTGGGGAGATCGGATGAGAATGGCCCGCCTGTCCGTTCTCATCCGATCTCCCCATAGAGTTTCCATCCATCAGGATTTCACAGATAGGATCGGAAGCGGATGGCAGCGGGTGTCAGCGGAGTTGCCTCCGCTGACATCCGCTGCCCTATAAGGATGCATAGAGCATCCTATCAGGTCCGCCTGAAAAACTGACAGGCAGATTAGATCAGATCGTTCGTGTGAAAGGACCCTAACAGTGTAAATTTGCTGTCCCCTCAAAATAACTCAACACACAGCCAATAATGTCTAAACCGCTGGCAACAAAAGTGAGTACACCCCTAAGCGAACATGTCCAAATTGGGCCCAGTTAGCCATTTTCCCTCCTCCTCAGTGTCATGGGACTTGGTAGTGTTACAGGATCTCATGTATGAATGGGGAGAAGGTGTGTTAAATTTGGTGTTATTGCTCTCACTTTCTCATACTGGTCACTGGAAGTTCAAAATGGCACCTCATGGCAAAGAACTCTCTGAGGATCTGAAAAAAGAATTGTTGCTCTACAGAAAGATGGGATACTGTGACGTAGTGGTGGGCTTGAGCACTATATGGCCATATGGTGGGACCAAATCCCCATTTTTATTTATGGATTGTCTTCAGATTTGGTGGTAATTTCTTTTGCATGTGTGCGCTATTCTTTTTTAATCTACAGAAAGATGGCCTAGGCTATAAGAAGATTGCCAAGACCCTGAAACTGAACTGCAGCACGGTGGCCAAAACCATACAGCGGTTTACCAGGACAGGTTCCACTCAGAACTGGCCTCGCCATGGTCGACCAAAGACGTTGAGTGCACGTGCTCAGTGTCATATCCAGAGGTTGTCCTTGGGATGCTTTGGATGAATTCGAGCGAAGACTGCAAGCCAGGCCTTCTCGTCCAACATCAGTGCCTAACCTCACAAATGCGCTTCTGGAAGAATGCTCACACATTCCCATAGACACACTCCTAAACATTGTGGACAGCCTTCCTGTTTTCCCAGAAAAGTTGAAGCTGTTATAGCTGCAAAGGTATAACAGCTGAGGTATCCCAGAAGAGTTGAAGCCGTTATAGCTTCAATATTGAGTTGGGTGGACCAACTCAATATTTAACCCTACTTACTAAGACTGGGATGCCATTAGAGTTCATGTGCATGTAAAGGCAGGTATTCCAATACTTTTGACAATATAGTGTAGATTGAGGGTTTAGGTATACTTTAAATGATATATGATTGATTCATTCGCCAATAAAAAACAATTTTTTGTTCTTTGTATAAGTACAGTGATTGGATAAAGGTGGATTATTTGTTCTCAGACTTTAAATTTCACTTGTAGCTTGTATTGGATCCAAGAAATACCTTCTTATTCTGTCATGTGAGTCAAATATTTACTGAGCATTTTTTTATGGTCTGAAGAACTCATAATAACAGGAGGCAGAGTGACAATGGGCAAAAGACCTTGGGCGTCATCATTAGGGATGATCGAACGGTTCGGGTCGACCATCGGTTCGACCCAAACATTGGGTGTTCGAAATTCGGCTGAATTCGGTCACCAGAACCGCCTAAAATGCAATGGGACAGGAACAGGGCTTTAAAAGCCCGTGATTGGCCCAGAAACGTCAGTAAAAGCCAATGAGGGGGCAGGAGTCTGCTAGGAACTACGGGGTCCAGAGGCCAATCAGGAGTGAATACGCCCCCCAGTATATAACATAGCCCTGCCTAACCTTTAGCACTGTAATACAGAGGCTTTTGAAGAGAGTGGAAGCATTTGTGTTTCTCCTGCTTTGTTACGTTTGCTGCATTGCTTGTAAAGCTCCAGTGTCATTTTGCAAATATCTTCTGCTGTATGGAGCTGTTCTTTTAGTGTGAGGAAAGGGATATGCAGTGTAGTTAGGGTACTATATACCACTATAGTTAGATTCAATAATCTAGTTTTTGTAGGGATAGTTTTAAGTGTCAGGGTTCCGTCTAGTGAGCACGTTGCACTGCTGATTTATCTACAGCAGGTATACGTGCTTGCTAGTCAGCTATTGTGCTATTGTTGGGTGACCCCACTCTGCCATGTCAGGGTGACCGTAGTTTAGGGTGACCTGACTCTGCCATGCCAGGGTGACCCCACTCTGCCATGTCAGGGTGACCGTAGTTTAGGGTGACCTGACTCTGATAAAGCCTCAGTGGCAACTATGCATAAATTAAAATTCATCACAAAAAAAAACAGATTATCTTTCTTCAGTAGCGCATGGATGGTGTTACCCTCCTTTCATAAAGTGCAAATAAATAAAGTGCATAAATTGCATAAATAATCCAAAACATCCAACTAAGCAAGAACAGAGTCCTTCAAAAGTCTTTGTTTATGTAGTGTATTTATTTGCACTTTATGAAAGGAGGGGAACACCATCCCTGCACTACTGAAATTCTAAGAAAAATAATCTTTTTTTTCTGGTTCTGGACATGCTACAGAGCTGAAACTTCACAGGTACACTTTTAGACCCCCCCCCCCCCCCAGACACCCAATCCAAAGAAATCTCATTTTTTTTTCAATAATTTTTTCAATAATTGGCTCTCTATCAAAAACGACAATTTTTAAGAACTTTTTTTTTGCCTGATTCATAGTCCCTGGGGCATGACCCAGAACCCTAGGCACTTTTTAGGGGCATTTATTAGGTTTTAGGGTTTCAAAATGGTGTTTTTTGATTCCCGAAGTTCGGGTCCCATTGATTTCAATGGGGTTCTGGAATCCGAACCGAACTTTCGGGAAGTTCGGGTGTTTTGGTCGAACCAAACTTTTCAAAAGTTCGATCATCCCTAGTCATCATCCTAAACTAAAGAAAGACCACAACAAAGTCAAATCCAGGAACTTTCTGGTAAACGTTTATGAATTTGTTCCCATGGGTGCTGTCCTAAAAACTCTCTGGTTTTTACTTTGTTGTGGTCTGTCTAAAACGTTTTGGCTAGAAATTAACTTTAATAAAGAAGGAAAGAGATTAACTTCAATGTTGAAGAGGTTCAAATACATACTTCTCACATCTGGATATTTCAGTAGAATGAGTAATGAATATCTCAGAGTAGATCCTGAAGTCTCCGTCCCAGCAAAAAACAGGTTCATCACATTGACAAGCAAATTGTTAAGGTTAAATTCTGTATTGAGGTTGTCCTTTTCCTGGAGTGAAAAAAGCAAAAGATGCATTGTCAGAGCTGTATTTAAACATCATCTCTACCCAAATAAAAAGGGAATCACAATACTACATTCTGGATACCACCTTTGAATACTTTTATAACACCCAAAGCAAGAATGTGTTATGAGAGGTAGCATATCCTGAACTTTTTATTCAGATCCCCTTTTCAACTAAACAGACCACCAACAAATCAAAGAGGACATGGCGTGTTTGGGATCCCACCTGCCCAATCCCGCCAGGAGCCTGACACTGCACACACATCAGCGGAGATGTCTTTGTAGAGTGAACAAGTCTACACATCTAAGGGAAGGCTTTCACTGCCAGTAGTCTTTCCTCAATGCCGGTTCGCCCATACATGCTTTAATGAGCTTCTTGCAAGCAAACCAACAACAGGAGCCATAATGACAATCTAAATAGAACACATCCTGAAAAATGTTCACACTAGTCCTAATAATATTTCCACAACATGTGGGGGCACTCAACATGGAGGGGCCAGGAGAGCCAAAGAGGATTCCGAGAAGTGGAGGATCCAGGCTGTTTTGTGCAAAACCAACTGCACAGAGCAGGTAAGTATGACATTTTTGTTATTTAAAAAAACAAAAACCGAGACTTTACAATCACTTTAACTATACTATGATGATACTGCAAATTTAGACGATAAAATGGACCAATTAGGCCCTTTTCACACAGGCAATCCGATCGGGTCCACTTGTCAGTTTTTTAGGTGGAATCTGATTGGAAGGTCCATGCATTGCTTGGGACAGGCGGTTGTAAATGAACCTACCTCTGGGTCCAATCCGGTTCGCTAAAAAAAAAAAAAACGCAAGGGAATATGTACTCTTCTGTTTAGGTGAATCAGATCGGAAGGTAGTCGGGTATAAATACACAGCGGAGTCTGTTTAGAGCAAGAGGGCGCTGTCCTTGTGCACACTCTGCAGAAACTGGAGTGGACACAGATGCCGCTCTGCTTTAACCACTTAAGCCCCGGAAGATTTTACCCCCTTCCTGACCAGGGCCTATTTTGCGATTCGGCACTGCGTGACTTTAACGGACAATTGTTGACAATTGACGCTGTACCCAAACAAATTTGACGTCCTTTTTTTCCCACAAACAGAGCTTTTTTTTGGTGGTATTTGATCACCTGTGCGATTTTTTGATCATGCGCTATAAACAAAAAAAGAGCGACAATTTTGCAAAAATAACAATATTTTTCACATTTTTTATATGAAATTCCCTTTCAAAAAATGTAAAAATCATCATTTTTTAACATTTTAGGCCAATTTTGTTTTTACCATATGTTTGGTAAAAAAAATAGCAAAAAGCGTATTTTGATTGGTTTGCGCAAAAGTTATTGTGTTTACTAACTAAGGGAAAGATTTTTGTCATTTTTATTCTTTTTTTTTTTTAACGAGTAACAGCGGCGATCTGCGATTTTTTGCGGGACTGCGACATTGCGGAGGACAGATCGGACCCTTGACTGACATTTTGGGGGTACCAGTGACATTACTACAGTAATCAGTGCTATATATATGCACTGTTACTATAAAAATGACACTGGGAGGGAAGGGGTTAACTTTATTGGAGAGGGAGGGGTTAAGTGTGTCCCTAGGGGCGTGCTTCTAACTGTGATTGGATGTGGCTTTGTGTGTACATAGCAGGACCGTATGATCTGTGCTTTTACACAGGGGAGAATGACAGGCAGCTTTGTTTACATTAGCCGCCTGCCTTTCTCTTGAGAAAGTCACATGTTTGCTGTGACGCAACTAGTCGGGAGAAGCGTCTGACGTCACTTCCGGTCCTCGGCCGAGACCAGAAGTCCTTGAACTTCATTGCCTAGCCGCTGCCACGCTACTTATATGCTGTTTTATGCATAATAAAATGTAAGTGCAACCTTTTATGCCTAAATAAATTTACTTATTGAAACGTACTACACCATGAAGTGCCTCCTTTTGTCGTGGGTTTGAGCTTCAAACCCTATCTAGGATCCTATCCTTTGAAGTCGCCACTTTTTTCCACCAAGGATCAGAGGAGCTTACCTTTTAAAGGAACCATAGTTGGAACCGTTATACCTGCAGAGGTTATCCTACCTTCTCCGCGGCACAAACGCTCTTTCTGAGTGTTTTGGAGGTGAGCGGCCAATTCACTCATTTAAGGATTATAGCTCACCACCACAGTTTTATTGGTTTCCCGCACTTTAAGGAGTTTTTTCCGCACTTTTGGAATTTTTCCTCACCAGCACTTTTTGTTATGAACTTTTAATATCTGTATGGACTGACCCATATATATATATACTTTTTGTATTCTTTATTTTTATCCTATATACTATTTACCTATTCCTTCTGGGTTTATTTAATGCTCCTCATTTGGATATATATTATATATATTTTCTCACTCTTTCACCCTTGTGATTTGTATGGTGCACTTTATCACTTTTTTAGTAGGAGCTATTTCCCTTGCTCCATACTACATTGATTGTTTGATGCACATTTATTATATATTTTATATAATATCTTTTATACATCTCACCATGCACTTTACTTATTTATGATATCTTCACGCACTTTCTACCTCTTGCATATTTGCACGTTATCAATCTTATCCTTGCTATATTGATATTATTATGTGCAGTTGTTTTGCTTGGTTTTAAAGTTATTTATTCTTGCTTTTTATATTATGAGGGGTGATTAAGCGCCGCTTCAATTTATTTATTTATCTTGCTATTTGTATGTGGAGACACTGCTAGGAATTGGCTGCTCATCTGTCTGTGCCCCGTTTTTACATCTATTTTATCCTATTCATTATCTCTCATTTCTTAAATACATCTGGTTGATGGTCAGCGCGTAGGTTTTATTCTATACTACTTTTTGGATCTCACACTGTTTTCTTGTAAATACCACAGAACTTGTTATAATGAACTACAAGCAAGGCAGACCTCACCTCTCTCATCTTTATTAGGAAACAATCAATGTAATCTCTGGGACAGTTCTCATCCAGAGTTGCCTCGTGCGTTCTGATCTGCTTCATCACAAATTCATTCACCTTGTCAAAAATTTTAAACACTGTGTGGTGGCTGCCAGGCAAGAACATGAAGAAACGTGGTGCCAGTTGAAAGATCTAAAGGGGAAAATACAATCTGATAAAAATGAAGAGCAACCAAGACTTGGAGAAGGCAAAAATTGACCACTACCTTTTTGAAGTATGCCAGGGCAAGCAGTTAGAGATAGGGACATTATGACATTACCATTCATGTTGGACTGTACTAACAAGTTTTTCAGTAAATTTGCAACAACTGATTTGAGCCTGGTCTGAAGTTATTGAAAGGGGGGCATGATGGTTGTGGCATATCAAAAGAATCAGGGTCTGTAAAGCACATGTGGATATGAAGCTCAGCTTCTACAAAAGGTCAATTCGGCAAGTCAAGCAAGAAGAGCAGTATAATTACTATGGGCAGGGCCGGACTGGGAATAAAAACCAGCCCTGGAAATAATTTCATACCAGCCCCATAGCATTATTATACCAGACCAACAGCATAACATCATTATTTTCTTGTTCATAAAAGGGAAAACTAAGCATTTTAAAACATTTGAAGAATGTATTATATATTGATAAGACACATATGAAAGCATATAGGGCTTTATAAGACCAAATGCTGGTTAAAAGTGGTAAAAGTGCGGACATGGTACAGGAGGTGGTCAGAGGCTGTGCAGACATGGTACAGAAGGACATGTCAGAGGCTGCGGACATGGTACAGGAGGACATGTCAGAGGCTGTGGGCATGGTAAAGGAGAACATGTCAGAGGCTGTGTGGACATGCTACAAGAGGATGTGTCATAGGCTGTGGACATGGTACAGGAGGACATGTCAGAGGCTGGAGACATGGTACAGGAGAACATGTCAGAGGCTCTGCGGACAAGGTAAAGGTGGTCAGTAGCTGCGGACACAGTACAGGAGGAGATGGTAAAAGGCTGCGGACATGGTACAGGAGATGTCAGAGGCAGCGGACATGGTACATGAGATATCAGAGGCAGCAGACATGGTACAGGAGGATATGTCAGAGGCTGCGGACATGGTACAGGAGGAGATGTCAGATGCTGCGGAAATGGTACAAAAGATGCAGAGGCTTTCTATGATTTTGCACAAGAGAACATTGGTGGCATCTGGTGGGTGATGTGTTGCTTTAGGGAATCTTTGTGGTGCACCAGGAAGTGCCTCACCCTCCAGAAGAAGAGGATGTCATTTAAGGAGAAGGGGTCCAGGGACCAAGCCTTGGGAGACCCCTATCTAAAGAGGAAGTGGAGAAGAGGAGACAGAGTTGTAGATAACACTGAATGTGATAGGAGGAGAAAAAGAAAAGAGCAGAATCTTGGAGGGCAGGAGAGTGGAGTTTATTGAGGAGGAGCAGGTGATATCAAAGGCCACAGAAAAGTGAAGTAGCAGCTATTGGTTTTAGCAGTCAGTAAATCATTAGTGAGTTTTAGTAAGCAGTTTCTGTGGAGTGCTTCAAGCAAAAACCACTAAGCTAGACTGTAAGGGGTCAAGAAGCTTGATTTCAGTGAGGTAAATGTTCAGATGGTTGTAGACTAAACATTATAAATTTTTAGAGGTAAATGGGAGGAAGGAGAAGCATCTTAAGTTGTTCAGGCTGGTGGGGTACAGTGAGAGTTTTTTTCAGTATTGGGATGATATGTGCATGCTTTAAAGGGGGAGGGAAGGTAAGAGGAAGAGATTGAAGATGTGAGTGAGAGAGCAAAGGGTAGAGGAAAAGGATGACCATAATAGTTTTGGTTGAAAATGGAAAAGGGTCCAGGAGAATGGTGGTTATGTGGGTGTCTGAAAGAAGTTTGGTAACCTCTTCTGTAGTAGCTTCGTCTAAAGAGGAAAGTAATGATTGTGCTGTTAGAAAGGGTATGTTAAGTGGGGAAGATATCTGTACAGTAGAGATGTCCTCATGAATTGCATCTTGTTTTTGAAGTGATTGGCAATCAGTGAGTTAGTGGGTGGAGGGGGACAAAGTAGAGAGTTAAACCTAGAAAAGAGCCGATAACAACTGGATGAGAGTCTTAAAAAGCAGGTATGTTTGGCAGCATTGAGGCAGGAATTGTATTTTAGGAAGGCAGATTTGTATGGAGTGAAGTCAGGGCTAGGTCACCATCGCCTTCAGGGTAACCAGGAAGTGAAAACCAAAAAAAGATAAATAAAGCAAAAAACAGTGATACATTCTGATGTGAAATTTAGTGAAAGGCGGATAAAGATTTGCACGTCAATTGTATTTCAGGGATACTGATTATCTTCTGACAATTTTACAGTATTTGCCAACATAGAGGAGCATGGGGATAGTCCAGGGACTCCTCTGCTGTCTGAATACATTAATTGGCTGCCGCACTGATCAAACAAATATTTCCAACAAGCCTGTTCATGAGAAGTCAATTGTTAGACTAGAGCTATAGATAGATCGAAAATTTGGCTGGTCCCTGCAGAAACAAAAAAATTTTGATCCATCTTTGACTATCTTTAGCCATACACTGCCAATTCTTACTTGTGCTCGTAAAAGATTAATTTACTGTATGACCAACTCTGATGCTACAAAGACTAGGGATGATCGAACGGTTCGGGTCGACCATCGGTTCGACCCGAACATTGGCTGTTCGAAATTCGGCCGAATTCCGAACTTTTTGCTGAAAAAGTTCGGAATTCGGCAACCAGAACCGGCCAAAATGCAATGGGACAGGAACTGGGCTTTAAAAGCCCGTGATTGGACCAGAAACATCAGTAAAAGCCAATTGAGGGGGCAGAAGAATGCTAGGAATGTGATTGGAGTGACTAGGGGGTCCAGAGGCCAATCATTAGTGAATACGCCCCCCAATATATAAGATAGCCCCGCCAAATCGCTAGCATTGTAATACAGGGATGTGGGAGAGAATGGAAGTAGTTCTGTTACTTCTGCTTCAAAAGTTTCATTTAGCAATTATTAGTGTGAGGAAAGGGATATCTAGTGTAGTTAGGGTGGTATTTTCCACTTTAGTTAGATTCAAAAATCTAGTTTCTGTAGGGAAAGTGTTAAGTGTCAGGGTGACAGTGACACTTAGTGTAGTGTAGGGTGAACTGACTCTGACTGCTATGGCAGGGTGACCAAACCCTTCCATGTCAGGGTGACCGCAATAGAAACAAGTTTGTTTCTATTAGAAGACTTATAGAACCGGATAGTGGCTTCGCCCCTGTCACCCGGCTTTTTGTTGCAGGCATTTATAGGGATTTTTTTTGGACATGTTTGGAGTCAGGCATGACATCTGAACTTGTTTGTAGGGGTATATATACACACACACATGTATGTATATCTACACATACACATATATAGGTGTGAAAGTAGCAGAAACCTATGCTTGCGCTAATGAAATAATTAACAGGCATATGTCTCCGCTCCAAAGACCCCCAAAAAATGCCAGCAACAACACACCTGGGCGGTTTTTTTTGGCGCAAGCGTTTTTTTGGGCATTTTTTGGGCGTCTTTGGAGGCAGGCATAACATCAGAACTTCTGTGTAGGGGTATATATACACACACACATGTATGTATTGTAGGGGATCAGACTCAAGGCAGGGACACGCTCACAGTTTCTTTAGAAAATGACAGGTTTAATGCACTCTCAAAAGTTCATAACAAAAGAAACTGGCTCCTGGCCAAACAAACTAAATAAACTTCCGCTCAACTGAGCCTTACTGTGTTTGTAGTCCGTTTAAAGTCCTTGTTTAGGTAAGTGTCTTTCTGGAACAAACGATAATATCCCAGGTTTCAGAGACAAGCAGCCATGCTCCCATTTGCTTCCTGTAATGGAGACATCCACACTCTCCCTGAGAACCAGGTCCAGCTGCCTTAATCAAGGCCTAGCCAGAGACCAGATCAGATTCCCAGTAAAACCAGCCCCGGAACAGACCTTACTAATAAAGGGTAAAGACTAGCACTCTTTACCATAATGTCTTTGCTGATTTTACCTTAGATTGAAAAATCTAAGAAACCGTGGAGGAACATAGATCCCCCCAACCACTTCTCCAGCCATTTGGAGCTGTTTTACCAGCACCCTGCATATATACCCCCCCTCTGCTCAAACTCGGGGGGTTGAGCACCTTGGGCAAACAAACTGTATACCCTGGAGAGGGCATCAGCGTTAGCTTGTTGGCTACCTGGTCTATGTTCTACCACAAATTTGAAACTCTGCTGAGCCAAGAACCATCTGGTAACTCTTGCATTTTTCTCTTTATTTTGGGCCATCCACTTGAGAGGGGCATGGTCTGTTAAGAGCCTAAACTGGCGCCCTAACAGGTAGTATTTTAAACTCTCCAGAGCCCATTTGATAGCAAGACATTCCCGTTCTACAATAGCGTATCTTTTTTCTGCGGGGGTCAATTTCCTACTTAGGAATGCTATGGGGTGTTCGTCCCCATTCACCACTTGGGACAGTACTGCACCTAATCCCACTTCTGACGCATCAGTCTGCACTATAAATTCCCGTGTAAAATCCGGGGAAATTAGGACAGGGCTATTACAGATGGCTGTCTAAGTCCAGGAAAGCTTTCTCGGCTTTCGGGGTCCAAGTTACTGCTGAAGACTCCCCCCCCCTTGGTAAGATCCGTAAGGGGAGCCACCAATGTAGCAAAATTGGGGATAAACCTTCTGTAATAGCCTATTAGCCCCAAAAAGGCCCTCACCTGTTTTTTATTGAGGGGTCTTGGCCAACTTTGGATGGCATGTATCTTTGTGACCTGGGGTTTTACCATCCCCCGGCCAATAATGTACCCCAAATATCGGGCCTCCTCTAATTCCACAGCACATTTTTTTGGATTAGCCGTCAAACCCTCACCACGGAGGGCATTAATAACAGCCTGCACTTTAGGTAAGTGGCTCTCCCAGTCTGCACTAAAAATGACCACGTCATCTAAATAGGCAGAGGCATAGGCTCGGTGGGGTTTAAGGACACGATCCATCATCCGCTGAAAAGTGGCCGGTGCCCCATGTAGGGCAAATGGCATCCTCCTGTACTGCCAGTGCCCCTAAGGAGTAGAAAAAGCTGTCTTCTCCTTGGCAGGATCTGTAAGCGGTATTTGCCAATAACCCTTCGTAAGATCCAGGGTGGTGATATATCGGGCATGTCCTAGACGCTCAATTAGCTCATCTACTCTGGGCATGAGATAGGCATCAAATTTTGATACCTCATTTAACTTTCGAAAATCGTTACAGAATCGGATGCTTTCATTCGGCTTGGGAATCAGGACGATTGGACTACACCACTCACTATGGGATTCCTCTATCACTTTCAGCTACAACATCCTCTTTATTTCCTCCGAGACTACTAGGCGCCGGGCTTCCGGGATCCGATAGGGTTTTACATTAACTTTCACCCCAGGCTCTTTCACAATATCATGCTTGAACATTGAAGCTATCCCTGGAAGATCAGAAAATAATTCCTTATTTCTTTGAAGAAATTCCTTGGTCTCTTGTTTTTAGCCTACTGACAGTGCCTCAGCGATCTCTACCCCAGGCATAGTAGAAGGACCTGTGGTAGACATGGGCAAGGGCACTTGGACCATAAGGGACTCTCTGTCCTTCCAGGGCTTCAATAGATTGACATGATATATTTGGTAGGGTTTCCTTTTGCCTGGCTGGTGTACTCTATAGTTAACTTCGCCCACCTGTTCAACAACCTCGTAGGGCCCTTGCCATTTTGCCAGAAATTTACTCTCCACTGTAGGTACCAGCACAAGAACTTTGTCACCGGGGTTAAAGGTTCGGATCTTGGCTGAACGGTTATAGACTCTAGCCTGAGCCCGCTGAGCCTGTTGCAAGTGGAGTTTAACAATGGGCATGACTTTTCCAATCCGGTCTTGCATTTGAGCAATATGCTCCACCACGCTTTTGAGTGGGGTTGCCTCTTGTTCCCAGGTCTCTTTTGCTATATCTAATAGGCCCCTAGGATGTCGACCATACAGCAACTCAAATGGAGAAAAGCCAGTGGAGGCTTGCGGTACTTCCCGTACAGCAAACATGAGGTAGGGCAAGAGGCAGTCCCAGTCCCTACCCTCTGCTGCTACCACTCGCTTTAACATTCCTTTCAAGATTTTGTTAAACCTTTCCACCAGACCATCTGTTTGCGGGTGGTACACAGAAGTGTGTAAGTGATTAATTTTAAACAATTTGCACAACTCTTTGGTAACCTTCAACATGAAGGGAGTGCCTTGGTCAGTTAACAGCTCCCACACGTGAAAATATAAGCGAAAGTTCTTTAGCAATACTCTTAGCCGTGGGGTTCCTCAACAGGATTGCCTCTGGGTATCGGGTGGCATAGTCCAAGATAACCAGGATATACTGGTGCCCCCTAGCGGACTTAACCAAGGGACCTACGATATCCATGGCAATCCTGTCAAAGGGCACCTCAATGTTGGGTAAGGGTACCAGTGGACTCCGGAAATGTGAGACCGGAGCAGTGAGTTGACAAACTGGGCATGACTCACAATACAATCTGACATCTTTGTGTAAGCCTGGCCAATAAAACCGTTGCATTACTCGCTCTCTAGTTTTATCCACACCAAGATGCCCCCCGAGAACATGAGAATGTGCTAAATCTAGTACCATGCGTCTATGGGACTGAGGTACTAGCAACTGTTCCAGTCTCTTTCCCCGTATCTCATCCACTCTGTATAACAGGTCATTTTCCATAGAGAAATGTGGGAATATAGCCTCCTCGCCCGGCTCTTGGGGAACCCCATTTACCACTTCTACCTGTTCCCTGGCCCTGGCTAAAGTGGGATCTCTCAGCTTGGCCGTGCCAAACTTTTCCTAAGTGGTGGGGAGGTCCGGTAGGTCTATCTCTGGCGGGGGGTTCTCTGTGTCACCTGCGAGGACCTCCAGGGGAAAATTTGGAGAATCCATCTCTTCATTCTGCTCCTCCAGCAGTTCGGGGCAGCATGGGTCAGATACAGCTGGGGGCCTTGCTTCTTGGGGCCTTGCTTCTTTGGCATTTTCCCATAAATCCCAGAAAAAAGGGAAGTCTCTCCCAAGGACAGCATTATACATCAGATTTGGGACCACTCCTACTTCATGGTCCCTGGTGCCACCGGCAGATTCAATTGACACAATGGCTGTGGGGTAGCACTTGGTGTCTCCATGAATACAGACCACTCCTATTAGCTGATGCTGCAACTTGTGGGGGTTCACTAGACTGGCGTGCACTAGAGTGACAAGACTGCCGGAGTCTAGCAAGGCAGTCATCTGCAACCATCCACTTTAATCACACAAATTTGTTTCTCAGAGCCACCTGGCTGTTGTGAGGTGTCCCCGGGTGTAGCAACAAAGGAGCGTTTCTGGGTCAGGCTGCAATCCATAGGTTCCTGGGTTAGGGGACAACTGGCGACCAGGTGTCCTGGTTCTTGGCAATGCCAGCACACTACAGGTCCCCGGTCCTGTCGGGTCTCCCTCTGGCGATTTGACCTCCTCATGGCCGGAGCATTTTTTTCCATGTTGGTGGGCTTTTGTCTCTGGGAGAAGGACTCTTTGGGTGCAACCCCCTGAAGAAAGTCCTCAGTACATAAGTACCGCTCCACGAGGGCCACCAACTCATGGGCATCTTTAGGATCTGCTCGCCCGGCAAACCGCTGTATAGGGATGGGAAGGGCTCTCACAAAGCGATCCACTACCACTCTCTTCAGGATCTGAGCTGGAGTGGCGACCTCTGGTTGTAACCACATCGTGTAAGGTGAATGAGGTCATACATCTGGAACCTTGCAGGTTGGTCCACCTTGTATTTCCACGCATGGACGCGCTGGGCCCTCAAGGCCATTGTAACCCCAAGGCGGGCCAAAATCTCTGTTTTAAGGCTCTGGTATTTGCGGGCTTCAGCAGCACTCAGATCAAAATAGGCCTTTTGGGGATCTCCGGTCAGAAAAGGGGCAAGGACCTCAGCCCACAGGTCCTGGGAAAGCCCTTCTCGCTCTGCCACCCTCTCAAATACCGTGAGGAAAGCTTCCACGTCGTCCTCGGCTGTCATTTTTTGTAGTGCAGCCTGCACTCGCTTGCGTATATTTGCAACATTGTCCACTCGTAGAGCCTTGTCAGCCAGGGACTGTAACTGACTCTGTATGAACTCTTTTTGTTCTTGCATGGCCACCTGGGAAGCTACAGCAAACAAACGATTTGTTTCCTGTTGCTCAGTGCGTGCTTGCACCAACTGTTTCAATAGTTCCTCCATTATCCCCACTTTTTACTGGCACCAGTATACTGTCCCTTTAAGAGTGCTGGCTATATATATTTTCCTTTATAACAACAATGTCACTGCAAGAGGTACAGTCTCTGGGTCTTGTGCCCGCATCCTCCACCAATTGTAGGGGATCAGACTCAAGGCAGGGACACACTCACAGTTTCTTTAGAAAATGACAGGATTAATGCACTCTCAAAAGTTCATAACAAAAGAAACTGGCTCCTGGCCAAACAAACTAAATAAACTTCCGCTCAACTGAGCCTTACTGTGTTTGTAGTCCGTTTAAAGTCCTTGTTCAGGTAAGTGTCCTTTCTGGAACAAACTATAATATCCCAGGTTTCAGAGACAAGCAGCCATGCTCCCATTTGCTTCCTTTAATGGAGACATCCACACTCTCCCTGAGAACCAGGTCCAGTTGCCTTAATCAAGGCCTAGCCAGAGACCAACAAACTGTGGTCCACGGAATTGGGAATCTGTCCCACCCAGAGCACTATCAGATTCCCAGTAAAACCAGCCCCGGAACAGACCTTACTAATAAAGGGTAAGGACTAGCACTCTTTACCATAATGTCTTTGCTGATTTTACCTTAGATTGAAAAATCTAAGAAACTGTGGAGGAACATAGATCCCATCAACCACTTCTCCAGCCATTTGGAGCTGTTTTACCAGCACCCTGCTACAGTATATATACACCTACACATATATAGGTGTGAAAGTAGCAGAAACCTATGCTTGCGCTAATGAAATAATTAACAGGCATATGGCTCCTCTCCTATCACACCTATATATGTGTAAGTGTATAAATACATATAAGTATGTGTGTATATATACCCCTGTACACAAGTTCAGATTTTATGCCTGCCACCAAAGACCCCCAAAAAATGCCCCAAAAAAATGCCAGCAACAACACACCTGGGCGTTTTTTTTTTTGGCGCACGCGTTTTTTTGGGCATTTTTTGGGCGTCTTTGGAGGCAGGCATAGCATCAGAACTTCTGTGTAGGGGTATATATACACACACACTTATATGTATTTATACACTTACACATATATAGGTGTGATAGGAGCGGAGCCATATGCCTGTTAATTATTTCATTAGTGCAAGCATAGGTTTCTGCTACTTTCACACCTATATATGTGTAAATGTATAAATACATATAAGTATGTGTGTATATATACCCCTACACAGAAGTTCTGATGTTATGCCTGCCTCCAAAGACGCCCAAAAAATACCCAAAAAACGCTGCGCAAGCATAGGCTTCTGCTACTTTCACACCTATATATGTGTAAGTGTATAAATACATATAAGTATGTGTGTATATATACCTCTACACAGAAGTTCTGATGTTATGCCTGCCTCCAAAGACGCCAAAAAAATGCCCAAAAAAATGCTTGCGCCAAAAAAAAAACGCCCAGGTGTGTTGTTGGTGGCATTTTTTTTGGGCATTTTTTGGGGGTCTTTGGAGGCAGGCATAACATCTGAACTTGTGTATAGGGGTATATATACACACATACTTATATGTATTTATACACTTACACATATATAGGTGTGATAGGAGCGGAGCCATATGCCTGTTAATTATTTCATTAGCGCAAGCATAGGTTTCTGCTACTTTCACACCTATATATGTGTAAATGTATAAATACATATAAGTATGTGTGTATATATACCCCTGCACAGAAGTTCTGATGTTATGCCTGCCTCCAAAGACGCCCATAAAAAGGCCCAAAAAACGCTTGCGCCAAAAAAAACCCGCCCATGTGTGTTGTTGCTGGCATTTTTTGGGGGTCTTTAGAGGCAGGCATAACATCTGAACTTGTGTATAGGGGTATATATACACACATACTTATATGTATTTATACACTTACACATATATAGGTGTGATAGAAGCGGAGCCATATGCCTGTTAATTATTTCATTAGCGCAAGCATAGGTTAATGGGTTTTAGGGCTTCAAAATGGTGTTTTTTGATTACCGAAGTTTGGGTCCCATTGATTTCAATGGGGTTCTGAAATCCGGGCCAAACTTTCGGGAAGTTTGGGTGTTCTGGTCGAACCGAACTTTTCAAAAGTTCGATCATCCCTAACAAAGACTAGCATACCTGAGCCCACGGTGAAGTCACAATTCTCAAAGACTCTTTTATGAGGGCCAGCATGGACAGTAATTCCTCATCTTCATAGTCAAAACGCTCATTGAAAAAAATTGAGCAGGTGATGTTGGAGACAGCCAGGTTCAGAAGGAATGTGGGATCAAATGGGGCTCCTGGAAGAGAAAAGACAGTTGGTTTTAGTTTTAAAGTGATAATAAACCCCAATACAAACATTTATTATATTGCAGCTTACCAAGACTTAGATGCAGGGGCTGCTTTAATTTCTCTTTAGGCTTTGTTGCCTTTATTTTCAACTAGTAATTTGGCTAGTAGGCGTGTTATCTTTAGTAGTACAAGCTGTCCACCAAGAGTTTTTAGCAGAGCTTAAAATTGGCAACTTGTATTCATTTATGTAAAACCTTTATCCCAAAAAGAAGGAAAAGCATGTTTCTGTAACTGCTTAACCACTTGCCGACTGCCTAACGACTATTTACGTTGGCAGTAAGCCCCTCACAGGAAAAGCGACGTAGATCTACGTCGCTAGCCTGTGAGGCTCTGGGGAGCGAGCGCGCGCCGCCAGATGCGCGCTCCCGCTCGGTCACGTCCCCCCCCGCGCGTGTGCCCGGCGGACCCGATGTCCTCCGGGCACTCGCGATCGTCCGTTACAGCGGGAGAAAGGCGGCGGCTAGTGTAAACAAAGCCGCCTGTCATTCTCCCCTGTGTAAGAATGGTGATTGTAACGGAACCTCAGACCCACACTGTACTTGTGGTCTTCCGTCAGTATACGGCTTCCTCGCAGTCATGAACATAGATATCAAATCCCAGCCACCGTCATACAAAACTAGCCTTACAGTTTGTATACTGGAAACAACTAACTCCTTTATTAAAACAAACAGACTTTTATGCACTTTAGAAGTAGGTCGGTCACTACATGAATATTTACCCAAAACATCACACAATGAATAGCTATGAGGTACAGCTGACTCATGGCTAATCCCATCTAGACAAGGTTATCATTCACATGCTAATTAGCTCAGCGTACTTAAGTCAGCCTGGAAGCCCAGACTGCCGGCACCAAAGGTAAAACAAGATATGATATACATTATTATAATGTAAATACTGAGAACCCACAGTAAACAATAGGTGAGCAAATCAGCATAATTTACAATGCGTGGAAGACAGGTGTTTGAGCTGATGACTAGGGATGATCGAACTTTTGAAAAGTTCGGTTCGACCAGAACACCCGAACTTCACGAAAGTTCGGTTCGGATTTCAGAACCCCATTGAAATCAATGGGACCCGAACTTCTGTAATCAAAAAACACCATTTTTAAGCCCTAAAACCCAATAAATGCCCCTAAAAAGTGCCTAGGGTTCTGGGTCATGCCCCAGGGACTATTAATCACACAAAAAAAAGTTCTTAAAAATTGTCGTTTTTGATAGATAGCCAATTATTGAAAAAATTAAAAAAAAAAAAAAAAAAAAGAGATTTCTTTGGATTTAGTGTCTGGGGGTTCTAAAAGGTGTACCTGTGAAGTTTCAGCTCTGTAGCATGTCCAGAACCAGAATTACAGGATACCAAACCTTCAAAAATGACTTTTTTGCTTAACCGCACCTTTCTTTTGCTCCTAATCAACGGCTCAGCCAATGTGTATGATGGGGACATAATGCAGTGCACTGGGAACAAGATTAGAGGTTTTTTTGGAAAAAGGTGCTGTCTCTTTAAATGTGCATATAATTAACGGGTGTATTTCCACAATGGGGCTTTTATTACCAAATGTTTCAAGAAGTCCAAAGATGTATGTAATTGCACTTTATTTCATGTAAAATGGTGTTTGGTGCACTTTAACTTGAAATCTCACAAGAAACAGACATATATGCACGGATACATTGAGGGTTAGGGGTAGGGGCCACAATGTAGTGCAGAGTGAACAAGATTAGAGATGTTTTGGATGAATACTGTTGTCTCTTGACTTTGAATAGAAGTAAAGGATGCTTAAAAATTGGGCATTTGGTGGTGCGGACGATGTCTTGACACCATATCCCTATGAAAGTGCTGGTAATGAAAGCAATAATTGCCTTTGTAAGGAAAAAAATTACAATGATATGCATCTGTGTGACAGGTGCGCAAAAATTGTTGTTTGGGTGTTGGCGGAGCCATACCACTGTAAGCCCAAAGAGCTGGTGTTGAAGAAGGCGTAAAAATTATGAAGGTGTGCACATGTGGAACAGGTGCGCAAACATGGTAGTTTTGGTGTTGGCGGAGCCTCCCCACCATAACCCCAAAGAGCTGGCTTTGAAGGAGGCCCAAAAATTGTAAAGGTGTGCACCTGTGGAACAGGTTCGCAAACATGGTAGTTTTTGTTTAGCATAGCCTCCCCACCTTAACCCCAAAGAGCTGGTGTTGAAGGAGGCCCAAAAATTGTAAAGGTGTGCACCTGTGGAACAGGTGCGCAAACATTGTCGTTTTTGTTTTAGCATAGCCTCCCCACCTTAACCCCAAAGAGCTGGCGTTGAAGGAGGCCCAAAAATTGTAAAGGTGTGCACCTGTGGAACAGGTGCGCAAACATTGTAGTTTTTGTTTTAGCATAGCCTCCCCACCTTAACCCCAAAGAGCTGGTGTTGAAGGAGGCCCAAAAATTGTAAAGGTGTGCCCCTGTGGAACAGGTGCGCAAACATTGTAGTTTTTGTTTTAGCATAGCCTCCCCACCTTAACCCCAAAGAGCTGGCGTTGAAGGAGGCCCAAAAATTGTAAAGGTGTGCCCCTGTGGAACAGGTGCGCAAACATTGTAGTTTTTGTTTTAGCATAGCCTCCCCACCTTAACCCCAAAGAGCTGGTGTTGAAGGAGGCCCAAAAATTGTAAAGGTGTGCACCTGTGGAACAGGTGCGCAAACATTGTAGTTTTTGTTTTAGCATAGCCTCCCCACCTTAACCCCAAAGAGCTGGCGTTGAAGGAGGCCCAAAAATTGTAAAGGTGTGCCCCTGTGGAACAGGTGCGCAAACATTGTAGTTTTTGTTTTAGCATAGCCTCCCCACCTTAACCCCAAAGAGCTGGCGTTGAAGGAGGCCCAAAAATTGTAAAGGTGTGCACCTGTGGAACAGGTGCGCAAACATTGTAGTTTTTGTTTTAGCATAGCCTCCCCACCTTAACCCCAAAGAGCTGGTGTTGAAGGAGGCCCAAAAATTGTAAAGGTGTGCACCTGTGGAACAGGTGCGCAAACATTGTCGTTTTTGTCATAACCAAAATGAGGTTCTGTGAACGTAAAGAGAATGAGAGGAGGGTTTGAGGGTGGCACCATGGTCCAGGCTTAAACTGAGGCTCAACTGCCACATCACAACGATAGCCTAGTCTACAAGGTCTGCATCAGGTGCATCAAAGCTTGATATCCACGACTGATTCATCTTAATGAATGTCAAACGGTCGACTGAGTCGGTGGAGAGTCTAGTTCGATGGTCTGTGACGAATCCTCCTGCTGCGCTGAATGCCCGTTCCGATAGGACACTGGAAGCAGGGCAGGCCAACAACTCCATGGCATACTGGGCCAGTTCTGGCCAGTGGTCTAATCTTAAGACCCAGTATGCCAGTGGATCGGATTCGTCACATGAAAAGCCCTCTGTGTCACTTTGTGCCCTCACGTAATCGTCCACCATGTGATGCAGACGGTGTCGATGCGATGTGGCAGCTGAGAGGCCTGGGCGGTGAGGACTAAAAAAAGACCGAAAGGCATCCGTCAACCGCACGCCTTCTCCAACGCTCCTCTCGTGACCACCAGTAGAATCCATGGTAGGTTGTCCCCGCCCCTGCACCCTACGGGAGTCGGGGAACATGTTCACCAGATTCCTCTTGAGACTGTCCTCAAGGGATTTGATCCTGTGGACTCTCTGGGTGGATGGGAAAAGCTCCGAGACTTTACACTTGTACCGGGGGTCAAGTAGGGTGGCCAACCAATAGTGGTTAGTCTCTTTAATGGCCTTGATTCTGGGGTCCTTTCGCAGGCTCTGGAGCATGATGTTTCCCATGCGTCGCAAATTAGCGAAGGCCTGAGAAGCTGACTCCTCGGGGTCACTCATAACGACATTATCTTCAACGGGCTCCTCCTCCTCCCAGCCACGTACTACTCCAAAGTGTCCCGAGGGAGTCAAACTAGGCCTTGCAGATTGCCGCATGTCTTCCTCCTCCTCCTCCTCAAACCCTGCAAAAGTTCCCGCAGAATCGTCCTCCTCCTCCTCTTCCACCCCTGGATCCTGCTCGGGCCTCTGGGAGCTAGGCATAATGGGGTCAGGATTCTCAGGATAAAGGGGGCCTTGAGAGGCAAGGAAGTCCTCCTCTTCCTCCTGCTGCTCTGCCTCCAGTGCCCTGTCCATAATGCCACGCAGAGTGTGCTCCAACAAAAACAGTACCGGTAGGGTGTCACTGATGCATGCGCTGTCCCGGCTGACCATCCTTGTGGCCTCCTCAAATGGCGAGAGGACAGCGCATGCATCCTTAATCAAAAGCCACTGCCGTGGTGAAAAGAAGCCCAGGCGCGCAGAGCCAGTGCTGGTGCCGTACTCGCATAGGTATTCATTGAGGGCCCTCTGCTGCGTGTACAGGCGCTGCAGCATAGCCAAGGTGGAGTTCCAGCGGGTGGGCATGTCACAGATGAGGCGGTGTACCGGCAGGTGAAACTCGCGCTACACTTCGGCCAAACGTGCAGTGGCACTGTACGACCGCCTGAAGTGACTGCACACCCTTCTTGCCATCCTTAGCACATCCTGCATTCCCGGGTACGAGTTCAAAAACCGCTGTACCACGAGATTCAGGACATGCGCCAGGCATGGCACATGGGTTAACTTTCCCTGACAAAGGGCGGCCAGGAGGTTTGACCCATTATCAGTAACCACCATCCCTGGCTGCAGCTGGCGTGGTGTCAACCACCTCTGGGCCTGTGCCTGCAGAGCCCCAAGAATCTGAGGGGCAGTGTGCTGCCTGTCCCCTAGACACACAAGCTGCAGCACTGCATGACACCTTTTGGCCTGAGACATAGAATAGCCCTTTGAACGTTTACGTGGTACCTCATCATATTCAAAGGACCATTCTGCAGAGGAGGGCATGGAGGAGGTAGAGGAGGAGGAGCAGGAGGGGGTAGAAGTGATCGATCTACCCGGATCAGCGACACCACCAGCTGTTTGCAGACGTGGGGGCAACACTGGCTGCAGCACCGAGCCCTGGCTACAATCCCTTCCACTGGCAAGCAGTGTCACCCAGTGAGCAGTGACAGAAATGTACCGTCCCTGCCCATGTTTGCTTGACCAAGTGTCAGCCGTCAAGTGTATCTTACGGCTGACTGACTTGGCCAGGGACGACACTACATTGCCTTCCACATGTTGGTATAGGGATGGCAGGGCCTTACGGGAAAAGTAATGCCGACTTGGCACCTGCCACTGTGGAACTGCACATTTTGCGAAGTCACGGAAGGGAGCAGACTCTACCAGGTTAAATGGTAATAGTTGCAGAGCCAGTAGTTTAGCCAAACTACTGTTTAGATGCTGGGCATGTGGGTGGCGGGGAGTATACATTTTTTTTCGTTCCAGCATGTGTGGAATCGAAATTTGGCATCTAGATGTTACAGCTGGTGGTGTGCTGGAGGTAGATGCGACACTGCCTGCTATATCATCATCCCTGCCAGTGGAGGCTGCCAACAGGTGACGAGTGACTATAGCAGGGCCAGGAACAGACTGATGTGCAGGTGGAGCAGGTGGAGCAGATGGAGCATGAGGAGGAGCGCGAGGAGAACTAGGAGGCCGACTGACCGATCTTTGGCCCTTTTGTGGGTTCTTTAAATGCTCCTGCCAACAGGCCGAGTGGTGGGTTGTCAAATGCCTGTTTAGGCAGCTTGTACCCAGGTGGTTGACATTTTTGCCACGTTTTATACCCTTCTTACAAATCTTGCAGATCGCAACTGTTTTATCTGCATGGGATGTCTCAAAAAAGGCCCAGCAAGATGAGGTGTGTATAGTGGCCCGGGAGACAACAGGTGCGGCCTTAGATGGAGTAGGCCGTCTGCTCTCCCCTCTTGCTTGCTCTGCCTCCTCCTCAACCTCAGACCCAACATCTGACTCCATCAAAGACTGAGCATCAGGCCTGGCCTGGGAGACAACAGGTGCGGCCTTAGATGGAGCGGGCCGTCTGCTCTCCCCTCTTGTTTGCTCTGCCTCCTCCTCAACCTCAGACCCAACATCTGATTCTATCAAAGACTGAGCATCAGGCCTGGCCTGGGAGACAACAGGTGCGGCCTTAGATGGAGCGGGCCGTCTGCTCTCCCCTCTTGTTTGCTCTGCCTCCTCCTCAAACTCAGACCCAACATCAGACTCCATAAAGGACTGAGCATCAGGCCGGAGTAGATGGCCGACACTGTGGTCAAACAGCTCAGCTGACTCCTCTGCCATGTCTGAAATTGGGTCTAAGGGAGGACATGAGGTGGACATGGACTCATCTGTATTTGTTCTGACAACTGCAGAAGACTGACCACTTTTCTCTGCCTGGGTCACTGTAGTTGCAGATGATGCCGATGATGAGGGTTTGTTCATATAGTCCACCACCTCCTGTACATACTGTGGACGTATAGCTTGGCCACTGCCGGAGAACAATCCAAATGGTGGCCTGGCTGAGGACTGACCACCACGTCCACCCCTGCCTCTAGACACCCTAGAAGCTGTGCCCCTTTCCGCAGCAGGGCCACGTATGCCTTTTCTTGGTCTACCAGGCATATTTCTCACTGATGCGTTGGCAACTGTGTGCGGTGAAAAACGCACACTGCTATGCGACCCACAGTTGTCGCTGGATACAGCACAGCAGTTGTGTGTCACGCACAGTTGCAAAGGCTTTTGTACAGTGCACCTAACGCTTTGAACAACAGGCGTTAAGTTGTCACTGATGCGTTGGCAACTGTGTGCGGTGAAAAACGCACACTGCTATGCGACCCACAGTTGTCGCTGGATACAGCACAGCAGATGTGTCACGCACAGTAGCAAAGCCTTTTGCACAGTGGACCTAACGCTTTGAACAACAGGCGTTAGGTTGTCACTGATGCGTTGGCAACTGTGTGCGGTGAAAAACGCACACTGCTATGCGACCCACAGTTGTCGCTGGATACAGCACAGCAGTTGCGTGTCACGCACAGTTGCAAAGGCTTTTGTACAGTGCACCTAACGCTTTGAACAACAGGCGTTAGGTTGTCACTGATGCGTTGGCAACTGTGTGCGGTGAAAAACGCACACTGCTATGCGACCCACAGTTGTCGCTGGATACAGCACAGCAGTTGCGTGTCACGCACAGTTGCAAAGGCTTTTGTACAGTGCACCTAACGCTTTGAACAACAGGCGTTAAGTTGTCACTGTATTTTGCTGCCTAGCAAGCACGTATACCTGCTGTGATAGAGCAGCACTGTGCCTCGTGCTCACTAAACAGAACCCTCACACTTTCCCTACAGAAACTAAATTTTCAAATCTAACTAATGTAGTACAAAGTTCCCTAACTACACTAGATATCCCTTTCCACTAAATAGAAAGCTCCATACAGCAGAAGACTGACACTGTCCCTTAAGTTTTTTTTTTTTTTGTAACTCTAAGAACCAGCACAATCGCTGTATCTAACTGCACTGGCTGTAAGCTAAATACAATTCTGCTATATGGAGCTTTAGAACCACTCGATATGTAGGAAATGTAGTGTAGCAAGCAGGAGTCAGACAGAACTGCTTCAACTCTCTTCAACAGGCTCTGGATAACTGTGCTAGGGGTTAGGCGGGGCCATCTTATATAGTGTGGGGCGTATTCACTCCTGATTGGCCTCTGGTCCCCGTAGTCACTCCAATCACGTTCCTAGGAGACTCCTGCCCCCTCATTGGCTTTTGCAGACGTTTCTGGGCCAATCACGGGCTTTTAAAGCCCAGTTCCTGTCCCAGTGCATTTTGGGCGGTTCTGGTGGCCGAATACCGAACATTTGCCGCAAAAAGTTCGGTATTCGGCCGAATATCGAACATCCAATGTTCGGGTCGAACCGATGGTCGACCCGAACCGTTCGATCATCCCTACTGATGACATGCATCTGTCACAAGTCTGACCAACTGAAGCAGTCCAAACCATCAATTTATCTGTCACATAGTTTTTTCACTGTCAGTGACGGTGCGAACCGTCACAGTGATCATACGGTTCTGCTATGCAGGACCGTTGATCACTGTTCTTACATATCAAGCCACAGCCAATCACAGTTAGAAACACGCCCCTAGGGACACACTTTACCCCTCTCTCTCAAAAAAAGTTAACCCCGTCTCTGCCAGTGTCATTTTTACAGTAACAGTGCATATGTATAGGACTGATTACTGTAGTAATGTCATTGGTAACCCCAAAAGTGTCAAAAATGTCAGTCAAGGGTCCGATCTGTCCGCCCCAATGTCGCAGTCCCGCAAAAAAAAACGCAGATCACCGCCATTACGCGTTAAAAATAAACAACAAAAATGACAAAAATCTTTCCCTTTGTTAGTAAACGCAATAACTTTTGCGCAAACCAATCAAAATACGCTTTTTGCAATTTTTTTTTTTTTTTTTACCAAACATATGGTAAAAAAAAAAATTGGCCTAAAATGTTAAAAAATTTTGATTTTTACATTTTTTTTGGGAATTTCATATAAAAAATGTGAAAAATATAGTTATTTTTGCAAAATTTACGCTCTTTTTTTGTTTATAGCGCATGATCAAAAAATCGCACAGGTGATCAAATACCACCAAAAGAAAGCTCTGTTTGTGGGAAAAAAAGGACACCAAATTAGTTTAGGTACAGCGTTGCACAACCACGCAATTGTCCGTTAAATTCACACAGTGCCGAATCGCAAAATAGGCCCTGGTCAGGAAGGGGGTAAAATCTTCCGGGGCTTAAGTGGTTAAAAAGGTTTAGCTGGAGTTCATCTTTAAATTGTTGGTAAAGTCCATCTAAATCTGGTACTCTAAAGTACCGTACACACGATAAGAAAATCGGAAGAAAAATTTCGTCCGACGAACGATCTACCGATTTTCAGATCGTTAGTACATTGCTTTGGACAGCCGAATATGAATTTTCTTAGGACAAAAGCTGAATGTGCAGGCTATAAAATGTTTAACACAGCGTCTGATTTTTGTTTAATTAATACAGTTGTATGATTTTATATAGCCACAAATACAGGGGCTACCTATAGCGCTTGCTCTGAATATAGTTGAAGCTAGATAAGGTGCTTAACCAGTGCAAAGGTAGTATTACCAAAGAGGTGGGCATCAATTATAATAGATCTGAGTTGTTGTGCTGAAAATATTCAAAAACATTTGAAATAGTTCCCTGGCAATGGCCTTAGAGGAAGTTTTCCTTAAAGGGACTGCTTCTGGATATCTAGTTGAATAGTCTAGGATGACTAGTATATATTGATACCCTCTTGCTGACTTCACCAGGGGTCCTACGAGATCCATCGCAATTCGCTCAAATGGTACCTCAATAATTGGCAAGGGTACCAGGGGGTTTCTGTAATGGGACACCGGGGCAGTTAACTGGCAAGTCGGACAAGACACACAATACCTTTTAACCTCGGCCTTTACCCCTGGCCAGTAAAACCGGTCAGTTATCCTGGCCTCTGTTTTTTCCGCCCCCAGGTGTCCTCCTAGTGCATCGTTGTGGGCAAGATCGAGGAGCATCCGCCTATAAGGCTGGGGAACCAGCAACTGCTCTACAGTTTCCCCTCGGCTCTCAGCCACTCGATAAAGTTCCCTTTCAATTCAAAATTAGGAAACCTCTGGTCTGCACCTGGTATTTGTGGGACCCCATTAATAACAGAAATCTGCTCTCTAGCATTGACCAAGGTAGGATCCTGCAATTAAGCGGTGCCAAACGCACCCCTGGATACGTCCACGTCTGGATGCACTGGCCTTGAGGAGGTTTCCCCTTCACTCTCCTCAACCTGCGACTGCGATGGGGAGAGTTCCTCATCATCCTCTCCCAGCATAACCTGTAATGGGGAGACTCCCCCAACCCTCAGAGGTCAACTCGGTTTTGAGACCTGAAACCAAAACAATATCATCCACGTTAACATTTTCTGTAATGTCATTATTAGTGACAGGTATCTCCCCATTAGGGGGGTGTGTTGTGGGGATTTCAGGCCCGGACCACTCAGACTCTGTCCTTTCGAGGCCGAGTGTACCCAGTCCCCTTGGCTGTCCAGGCAGTTCACACTGTACCTGGTTCCATAGTTCTAAAGTCCCGCCCCACTATGACATCATGTATCAAATTTCTTACCACCCCAACTTCTTGTGTCACAGAGGTACAGCCATAGGCAACAGTTACTGGCACCAGGGGGTACTCCCTGGTGTCCCCATGGATGCACACTACCCGTAGAGTCCTACTTACTGGGCCGAGTCTTCTGATAACCCTGGTATGTACCAGTGTTACCATGCTACCAGAGTCCGGCAGAGCCTTTGCAGGAAGGTGGTTCACCCATAGTTCACATTTAAACTGACCTGCAGCCAGATCCAGATGGGTGGCACATGCTCTTTGCACATAAAAAGAGCTTCTCCGAACAGTCCTGCACTCCATAGGCTCCTCCTGAAGTGGGCATTGTGCCCGGGTATGCCCCCAGGACCGATATCGCCAACACTGTATGTCTCCCATCCTTGGGACAGGAACCAACCTCCGTGGTTCTGCTGAAGATGATACCGGTTTGTGGGTGACAACGTCTGGCGGAGCTTCTCTCCTAGGTGCTGTGGCTTGCCTGGTTGCCCTAGGTGTGGGTTCCCGATGCTTGGCAGGCCCGAGCAGGTCTTCCACCACGGTGTATTTTTCGACCAGCTCTACCAGCTGGTCAGCGGTTGCAGGGTCTCCATGGCTTACCCAACACTGTAGGTCATCTGGTAAGGACCGCAGGTACCAGTCCATCACTACCCGTTCCACCATTTGCGGGCCTGTTAGCTTTTCTGGTTGCAGCCATTTTTTGACCAGCTGTACCAGTTCGTGCATTTGGGACCTGGGTGGTCGGTTAGGTTTGTACCTCCAGCGGTGCACCCTCTGAGCCCGGACAGCTGTGGTCACCCCCAGGCGGGCCAAGATCTCTGCCTTCAGACGCTCATAGTCGCTGATGTGCTCAGTTAGAAGGTCAAAGTAGGCTTTTTGCGGGTCACCGGTAAGGAAAAGGGAGATAATGCCAGCCCATTGGTCACGGGGCCACCCCTCTCTCTCCGCTATCCTCTCAAAAGTTGTAAAGTTTGGGGATTTTAGCTCCACCGGATTGAGTGCACAACCGTTTAAAATATAAACAAAATGGCTTTATTTCAGCAAAACTCAAACAAGGCTTCCAGCAGCGCACAAATCAAACACAAAATAAAGTCCGCTTATCTTCAGCACAATGGAACAAAGTAAGGAAAAAGGCACATACAGTTTTTGTAGATGGGTCTTCACCCCAAGGTTTGTAACAGTCCTTAATAGACCTCTCAGCAGCTTTTAGCAGACTCCAGCAGACATACAGCTCTCCCAGACAGGTGCAACCATCAAATCCTCCTCCCAACCCACCTATTGCTGCTTCCTGTCTTTTTAAGGTCTGCTTCTCATGGGTCTTAACCCTGTGTGCGCTGGAATCCCTTATAATCAGGGGTGGGGGCTTTTTCCCACCCAAATATCACTACAGAGCCCCCCAAATTCCAGGTCCCAAATATCTCTCTTTTCAATACAGAGAGAACTGCGAGTCAGTCCTCCTGATTTTAGCTATTCCCAGGAATATCTCACCCGTCCTGGGTGACCCCCTGAACATTTCCAAACTTCCATTAAAGGGACCATAACCCAAATACAGGAGATATATAGCAACAGTCCAGGACCCAACCTTGGCATCCTGTACAGCACTTATAGGAATATTTTCAGCACAGCAACTCAGATCTATTATCTGAGCTGTCTATATTTAAAGCAGCTGTATATATTTAAATTTGAATATCTCTCTTCACCACTTTATAACCCATTGGCGTGGGGGATATACATTTAAGTATATTTATCCTTCAATTAGTACAGTTGTCGTCCAAAAAAAATTGTAAGAGCAAGACTACACATGCTCGGAAACTAAAGAATACATACAAAACAATTCAACACATTACATCACTTTTGAAGTTGAATTCTGTCCTATGAGAATTTTCGTACGAAAGTAATGTCTTCACTTTCGATATGAGACTAGCATGCAACAAAAAAACGGACGAAAATGTGTCCGATAATCTGATTGTGTGTACAAGGCTTTACACTACACTCTCCACAGATTGACAATGCTGCTGTCAAAGGGTGGCTCTGTCGCTCCTCCATCCAGAGCCTAAGCAGGAAGTGTCTTATTAACCAGATCACTAGGTGGAAAAAACTTGAAAAAAAAAAAAGGAAATAAATGAAACCACCAAATTTAGGATTGGTAAGCTGCAATATATTACATTTTTGTTTTGGGGGTTTAACATTGCTTTAAGTTATTCATATTAAGAACAATGTATGCCCTAGCAGAATTATCTAATGTGAAACTGTTTAGGTTTCCAAATATACCATTTTAACATTGTTGTATTGCTTTCTGCAGCTAGGAGACCTCTCAATGTGTAAATTGAGCTCCCCTAGTCTTCTGGGCTGTCTCACTGCTGGCTAGTGCTTTGTTCTATTGACAGGAAACACTCTCTACACTCCTCTGTCCTGATAGGACATTGTCAACACCTAGAAATCGGTCAAAAAAACCTACTACTAACCATGTTTCTTCCGGAACTCTTCTGCTAAACATTTGGCCTCCTCTTGCACACGTTCCTCCAAGCTTCTTTTACCCATCCCAAAATTCCTCAGGGTGCTCAAGGTAAATCGTCTCATCTGTTTCCATCGCTCACCATTGCTGAATAGAACTCCTATATGTAAAGAAGTCAAATGGTATTACTTTATTTGGATGATTAAAATAAACATGGTGTTATGAAAAATATACAGTATTAGGAAGAGAAAAGTTTATGTAAACCCAAAAACAAAAATTTTATTTATTGCAGTTCACCAGTCCTTACATGCAGTGGCTGCATTTGTTTTCTTTTTTCAGGTTTTTTAACCTTTATTTTAACCTGGTATTCCTGGAAATAACACAGTTCCTGTCTCTCGTGGCTACGTTCGCTCCTCTACTGTATCCATGGACAGAGCCAGTCTCTCGGTGGCTACGCTTCCTCCTCCACTGTATCCATGGACTTAGCCATTGCAAGCTTAATAGACTGCAAAACAATCTAATCCTCAAAACTATGATTCTCTCCATCCCCCATTTAATGGAGAGGAACTAAGGCAGACGTGTTTGAAGTCCATCTTACAGGACCACCAAGACTCCTTCTATAGCTACAGTGGAGTCAAAAACGTGGACACAAGGGACAAGAAGTTTTTTACTTGTAGGATTAGAAGATGATAATAAAGGAAAGAAAAGTCTGAAAAAAGAAAATTAGTGCAGCCACTAGATACTGTAAAAGAAGCTCATAGTGCAAAAACCCAATAAAAAATGCTTTCATTACCATTAAGATGCTCACATTAGCAGAGATATACAAGCTTTCCAACATCCAAGATAGTGGAAGGGCACTTCTGGGTATGCTGTCAGCATCAGCGTTTTGTCGTCTTCATCAATGGTAAGAGTCTAAGGAGTGATTGAGGAGGACAATACTTACCTTTGAGTGATAGTTGATTTAGCACTGGACTTATAAACATTTTTTGAACTGTAACTCGCCAGGGGGTGCTAAAGTTTGGTTGCGCTGCTGGGGAATTGGTGTTGGCTACACTAGTATGCTGGTGAACACTTGAACTGATTGTATCACTAAGATGACTTTGTTTTGGGCAGGGACACATTTACCTGATTTGGGTCCAATCCACTTGTGGGAACAGGGCAGTGTATCCTGCTGACTATGCTAATTTGTGGGCGTGGCCACCTCACCCTACACGTGGGGGTACTTTTTTGTGTGTGCATACTTGTCAATGTCTGGGATCAGACAGGGCCATGTTTATGTGAAGTCAAACATTATGGCAGTACCATGACTTGAAGACGGGCTGTAAACCAGGTGCATGAGGTTAAGTGTACAGATTTAAGGTATTTTGGCTCAAGCCAAATCTAATATACAAAATGCAAAAAACTGCTGGGCCGGATAAGCCGAAACCTGATAAGCCAGATAAGCCAGAATTTGTATACCTTTCAGGGCTGAGGGGCAGATAGTGACTATTGTTGCTGGTGTTCACTCGACCTACAGTAAGTAGCAGCCTTGTTATGAATAACCTGGATATATACAGTTGGATATTATCAAATTATATATGTTCCCCCGCGTTTTTCCTACATAGGGGGCTATTTAAATATTGTTTTGTTTAGCCTAACTGTTTATCTATTATACATTGTTTGTCCATAGATAAATTTGGGCTTCCCATATTTCTTCAACTTAATACTGTGGCTGTTTCTTGCTCCATTGCCTATACCTTACTACGAATGGTATGAAAGACCATTGCTGATGGTCTATCGTCTCACCTATCCCTGACATCATTTGTAGTGTCCTGTAGCTCTTGTTTTCTATATATATGTCCTGGTGACCCCCCACAACCAGGACACTGTTTATACATACTGTATGTGAGACACTGAGTGATATATTAATTCACAGGTATGCTCCTACCCTCTTTGTCCTGGACAAAGGTGCGGCTGCTGGCTGTGGGTTCTGATGCCCCTATGCCTGCCCGCAGACTGTTTTTAATTGTATTTGCATGATCCAATGCAATATTGTAAGTATTATGATCAATTAAAGGAATGTTTTGTTTATGATTGAATGATATACCACATGTACTTATACAATTCTTGTTTTCTTATATAATACCTCTAGTGTTGCTCCACTGTGCCATACTGGGTCCTGCAGAAGCTGTGTTATTGGCAAAATGTTGACCTGGCAGTTCAGGTTGCCGGAAGAATATATTACTCTGAATGTTATTACAGTGTATATGTTCTGATATTTATATACGCCTAGTCTTCCGGGACCAAAGTCGAGTGTATCTTGCAACATTTAGCTGTGGATCCATATTAGGCCTTTTTGGCCTCTTTTTAAATGTATTTTGTACAATAAAGTTTATTTTTTATGCCTACTCCTCCTTTATTTTCCTATGTCTCCTGTACTGAGCCTTTAAAGTCCGCCTAGTTAGGCAGGTTCCTGCTTATCTGGCCCTGCAGTTTTTTGCGTTAAATGTACAGTGTCTCTCTGTGAAACAAGATGTCTTGTATCACTGCACACCTTCCTTGTTGTATGTTGCATTTAGGAGGGACACTTCTGAGCCTGTGCCCTTGCCAGCGGTCCGGTAGTACATTTGTTACCTCACTTCCAGTGACAGAATAGGTGCCCACTGTGCACATAGCGTGGACCTCATGCGTGCACGTAAATAACTCTTCCACTCTCGTGTACCATGCAGCTAGGCTGTGGGGTTTCTGTATTGTGGGTTCAGTCCTGGGACTTTGGGGAACCGAATCCTAGGGAGGGAGCCAGAACACGACCCCCTCGCTACCAGAGGACCAGGTACCCCACTTCATAACAGGCTGCTATTTGCTTTCCATCAGTCCTTGGTTACCTGTGGCAACTGTTCGCTTCCTTCACACCATCTGGCAAGGTAACCTTTTGCAGTGGCCTTGCTTCTGCACCCCATATGCGCTTTACATCTGTTCTTCTGATATGCCATGTACCACTATGCACCCCTTTGAATAACTTCAGACTAGCCTTGTTACAGTTAACAACTTTACTGAAGATTCAGTAATGCAGTTTAACAGCACAGCAAAGCACACATGAAACAGAGTCCAGATCTAATTACCCAATGCAGGCTGCCTGGGTTTATACCTTCCAGAGAAGCAAGGTATATTTAGCAAGAGTCCTATAATGATAGGTTCCTAGTCCAGGGAGAATCCCAGCAAGGTGACCCAGAAGGGAGCCATGGGCTCCAGTAGGACTTCCTGTTGCAGCAGTTCTTCCTCTGTGATTCCCATGTGGAAGAAAAAATGCTTGCTCTGAGCCCTCCCCTGATATTTATTTGGCTTACAGCAGGGGACAGGACTAGGAAAAAGTCTAGACACAGTTAACCCCTTCCCATCCTAGGCTGTAACTGTCTGCATAGCTACACAGTGCAATTAATAAATCAGCAGAAATACATGCCATCTCTTCTGCAAATCCTAGCTATATCAACCTTCTGTTTATCTTTGTCTACAGTTCAAGGCTTTGTTTTCAGCAAAGATGGTTGTGCAATGACCCATATTTCTGAAACCTTACAAAAAAAACAGTTTACACTAAAGCATTATCACACATTACATAAACCAAAAATAAATTATGCGAACTATACCACTTGAATGAGCTATTCAAAGAATGGCCAACCTTTCTTAGTGTAGCACTACTCACGTAGGAGCTGCCGGAATTACTTGTACAGGTTTTCCCAACTTCAGCCCCGCAGCCAGCCACACAACAAGCTCATTCACTCTTCTCCAAAAAAACAGTCTAGGGGATGATGTTTTTTTTTGTTTTTTTTGGAGGATTTGGATGGGGATGAAGGTAGTGGTTGGATAATACAAGAATGATAACTATGTACACTGAGGACTTAATCTTCCTTTCTGCTTTAAGCAGTAGTATAACAAGTACAGTAAAGTCCCTTCTCTTTACTGGACAATATCTGGACAGAGCTCTTCAGGACACCAGCCGGTGTCATCTTTAAATAGACCCACAGCTGACAACAGGTATAACTGATCACCAGAGGGATAGCTAGAGCACAAGGTCCCCAAGATCCAGCAATGTCTGTATTCACAAGGCCCAAGGACCGATGGATGCCACCCTACAATCTTCCAAGTGATGCCCTGCAGTAATACCAGACATATCTGTAGTGGGCAGCTCCCCACAGTCAGCTTCTTCTAAGTTCCTGGGTCTCTGCTTTCTTCCCTCAGGTCATCCACCTGAGGCCTCCACATGTTAGCCTATGCCTGAGAGGGCAGTGTGCTCCTCTTAAGCTGGGCTCCACCACTCTGGGACAAGGCCCAGAGCTTTGTGTGCTCACTGAATAAATACAGTCTCCCAGCATGCCATCAGAGCCTGCCTCTCTGGGATTGGCTGGGGCTGTATCAATATTCATGCTGCCATCTGCATAGCTTCACACCTACTATCCATAAACTTCTCCATTCTCCTGGAAACAGAGGAAGCTATAGGCCAGACTAGCAGCAGCTGAACACACTGAGCAGACCTAAATAGCAGATTCACTGGGTACAGTGAGCAGAATATGCTTTTGCCTACCAAATAATTATTAGGCATTTTGACAAGGCACCCCCGAAGAAACCTTAAGGCACCCCAGTGTGCCTGGGCACCCTGGTTGAAAAAGGTTGTTATAGATGACCGAGGACATCTATAACGTGTCCAAAGGGTGGTAATAAATAGCGCATACTCAGACTGGTCCTGGGACCAACCCTGTTCAGTTTATTCATAAACAGCATTGAGGACGGGATCAGTAGATCTATATTAGTTTTTGCAGACGACACAAAATTGGGCAGGGCAATAACTGCACAGCATGAAGCAGATATCCTACAGAATGACCTGGACAAAATAACGGAGTGGGCAACGACATGGCAAATGAGGTTTAATGTTGAGAAGTGTAAGGTTTTGCACTTGGGGACTAAAAGCATAAAAACACAATACACTTTAGGGGGGAACCTTTGGGGGAATCAAAAATGGAGAAAGATCTGGGAGTCCTGGTAGAAGATAGACTAAGCAATAGCATGCAATGAATGTCAAGCGGCAGCTGCCAAAGCCGGCAGAATATTAGCATGCATAAAGAAAGGGATGTATTCCAGAGATAAGACTATAATCCTACCACTTTATAAAACTCTGGTCAGACCACATCTGGAGTATTCTGTCCAGTTCTGGTCGCCGGTCCTCAGGAGGGATGTGTTGGAGCTGGAGAAAGTCCAGAGAAGGACAACTAAGCTAATTAGGGGATTGGAGAACCTTAATTATGAAGAGCGTCTGCAATCGCTTGATTTATTCTCCCTGGAGAAGAGACGCCTGAGAGGGGACATGATACCAATTTATAAATATCTCAATGGTGATCTCAGCATAGAAAAAAAGCTATTCTGTCGGAAGGATTGCATGAGGACTAGAGGGCATACAATGCGATTAGAGGAGAAGCGTTTTAACCTCAGGCAACGAGGGGGGTTCTTTACTGTTAGGGCTACAAGATTGTGGAATTCTCTACCACAAGAGGTGGTTTCTGCGGGAAGTATGGTGGCTTTCAAAAGACTCTTAGACGTACATCTCAAGAATCAGAACATTCAGGGGTATGCAAGATGATTACGGCCACACACACCTACACAGGTTGAACTGGATGGACTATTGTCTTTATTCAACCTCACCTACTATGTACCTATGTAACTATGTAAGGACCATCTGGTCCTCGGTCAGCTCTATGGTAAACGTCTGCTGCCTTTTCCTGCTGGCCAATCGCATGGGATGGCTGCTATGATTGTTTTTACAGTGCAGGTAATCGCTGGAAGAAAAAAGATTTCTGAATGGTGCCTGTAGCTGCACCCATCATTCAGATATCTCCACTGAAAGCCCAGGACATCATATGATGTTCAGCGGCATGGAAGTAGAATACATAACCAAAATGAATCACTTCAGCAAAATGTACAACCTATCTCTTACCGTATCCCTTGAAAGCTATCTCTGAAATGGCTAATTTAGCTCTATCACTGAAAACCTCTCCGTTATCGATGAAGGCTTCTCTCACCACATCATAACCGTTCAACACCACCGCCTTATCCTGGCCCAGATGAACCATTGATACCGGGCCATATTTAGTGCCAAGCTGAAAATGCAAAAAGAAGAGAGTCCAATTAATCCAATTTTCAGGATTCTACCTTTCAACCTACCTTCGAGTGGTATCAAACCCAAAGACGAAAAATGATTATATTGTAGCCTATCAATTATTAAATGGTGGCTGAATTTGTTTCCTTTTTTAGCTTTTTCCTTTATTTTCATCTGATGATCTGGCCAGTAAGTCTGTTGTTTTTCAACTTCCTTTAACCAGCTTAGGTCCACCCCATATAACTTTTAATGCTACAGGGCAGCAGTGCGCCAGATCATGTATATATACTGTACGTGACCTGACACTTCCGGGTAGGGGGCACGCATGCACGCCGCCGATGGCTCGCTTTTGCTGTGATTACACACAGCAGAAGCCAATCGTGGGCGCACAGTACCTGGTGTCCTCCGACACCCGCCAATCGTTAGGCAGAGAGGCAGAACAGCGATGTGCCTATGTAAACAAGGCAGATCACTGTTCTGTCAGGAGGGAAGGGATGACATTTGTGTCCCTGCAAGCAGGGAATAAATTCCATCTCTTCCACTAGTAAAAGCACCTCCCACAGTATAGTTAAGCACTGGCTAGGCACACATTTAACCCTTTGAGCGCTCCCTGATGTTAACCCCTTCCCAGGCCAGTGTCATTAGTAAAGTGACACCAGGGAAGAATATCCCCCCTGGGATTTTTTAGGCAACCACATGAAAAATGTGTTTGGTAAATAAACAAAATACCATTTGGAATAAAAACAAGAAAATCTGCGGCCTGTTGGTGTATAAGAAGTACATAATGGCATCATTTGTACATAAATGAAAAAGGCTTATGAACAGAACATAGTTGATATAGATGAATTATGCGAAGGAACACCCTACGCATTTCAATTAATTTTGTTGAGGGATGTTGCCAAATCTAAATACAATGAATGTCTCCTGTTTGGTTTAATTTTAGTAAAGAGGCAGTGCTTTGGGGGTGCACTACATGTATTTATTTATTTTCACTTCTGAAATCAGAGATTAACTGCTTGCCAACTGCATCATGGGGATTGTAAGGCGGCAAAGCTGCTCTCCTGCGCGTACCTAGTATGTGACCTGGCACCTCCAGGCAGGGAGAGCACGCCGCTGGTGTGCTGCTTCTGCTGTGATTTGTCACAGCAGAGGCTGATCAGCGGGGGCCGGCGAATTGATGTCCGATTGTTGGGCAGAGACATAGAATGAAGCTCTGCCTATGTAAACAAGGCAGAGCTCTGTTCTGACAGGAGAGAAGGGATGGATTTCCTTTCCCTGATAAAATCCATCACTTCGCTTAGTGAAAGCACCTCACATAGTACACACAAACACCAGCTAGGAACACATTTAACCCTTTGATCGCCCTAGCTGTTTAACCCCTTCCCAGCCAGTGTCATTAGAACAGTGACAGGGCATATTATTAGCACTGATCACTGTATTAGTGTCACTGGTCCCCAAAAAGTGTCAAAAGTGTCAGAATATCCGCCATAGTACAATACTAGTAAGAAAAAATAAAAATAAATAAAACTATGTAGATGCTTTATCTTAAAGAGGTTGTAAATAGTGTTGAGCGAACACGGACTGTATTATTCGTGTTCGTACCGAATAATTGGATTTTTTGTACCCGAACACGGACACGGACACTTTACTGTATGTTCGGGTAAAAATCCGTGTTCGGTCGTTTTATTTCCGGGTTTTGCATGCTTTGGCGCTCTTTTCATGGCGGGCTTTCAACAGCCAATCAACAATCGTTTAACTGGTGTGCCTTAAGCCATCCCAGCCATGCCTGCAAATGTCTCAGTAGCTGTGATTGGCCGTCTGAAGCATGTGACCAAGTCTTTATAAGTTCGAGGCAGCCGCAGCGGCGTCATTATGCTGCTTAGATTCAGGGACAGAGCACACATCAACGTGCTGGCTGCTGATTAGGGAAAGATAGGCAGGAAAAAACCATTTGTGTCCGGATAGAATTGAGGGACAGGTCGGAGTGTTTAGGCAGGGCGAGTTGCAGGCATTTTAGGGATAGAGTCTGCTGAATTATATAGGGTCAGTGTCTTCTACAAACTACAATCGATATTGCTGTGTGGGGGGTGGGGTGAATCTGCACTCAATCCTGATCTACGATCTCTTCTCAATCCTGTTAGGGACAGAGTCTGCTGAATTTTAGGGAAACTGTGTTCTACAAACTACAATCGATATTGCTGTGTGGGGGGTGGGGTGAATCTGCACTCAATCCTGATCTACGATCTCTTCTCAATCCTGTTAGGGACAGAGTCTGCTGAATTTTAGGGAAACTGTGTTCTACAAACTACAATCGATATTGCTGTGTGGTGTGGGATTGGAGATAGGCAGGTGTCAGTGATCCACATCCATTTTTCTGTGTGTGAGCTGCAGTGAACACAATCTTTTTGGGCTGCAGTGAACACAATCTTTTTGGGCTGCAGTGAACACAATCTTTTTGGGCTGCAGTGAACACAATCTTTTTGGGCTGCAGTGAACACAATCTTTTTGGGGTGCAGTGAACAAAATCTTTTTGGGGTGCAGTGAACACAATCCTTTTTGGTGTGCAGTGAACACAATCTTTGTGGGGTGCAGTGAACAAAATCCTTTGTGGGGTGCAGTGAACACAATCTTTTTGGGGTGCAGTGAACAAAATCCTTTTTGGGGTGCAGTGAACAACATCCTTTTTGGGGTGCAGTGAACACAATCTTTTTGGGGTGCAGTGAACAAAATCCTTTGTGGGGTGCAGTGAACACAATCTTTTTGGGGTGCAGTGAACACAATCTTTTTGGGGTGGAGTGAACAACATCCTTTTTGGGGTGCAGTGAACAAAATCCTTTTTGGGGTGCAGTGAACAAAATCCTTTTTGGGGTGCAGTGAACACAATCTTTTTGGGGTGCAGTGAACACAATCTTTGTGGGGTGCAGTGAACACAATCTTTTTGGGGTGGAGTGAACAACATCCTTTTTGGGGTGCAGTGAACAACATCCTTTTTGGGGTGCAGTGAACACAATCTTTTTGGGGTGCAGTGAACACAATCTTTGTGGGGTACAGTGAACAGAATCTTTGTGGGGTGCAGTGAACACAATCTTTGGGGGGTACAGTGAACACAATCTTTGTGAGGTGCAGTGAACACAATCTTTGTGGGGTGCAGTGAACACAATCATTGTGGGGTGCAGTGAACTCAATCTTTGTGGGGTACAGTGAACACAATCTCATACTGAAGGTTTGAGGGTGCTGCCTGTTCCATACTCCCCCTACTCCTCATCTAGCCTTTTAGGGGTACAAACAATAGTAATTGGGGCCTAGTGTGGTTGTGTACGTGTGATATACATACACTTTTTTGGGATCATATTTTCTATTCCGCTATTTAATCAAAAACCTTTGGGGATCAGTTAAATTGGGGGATAGTCTGTGTTGGTACGTGTGAGAGAGATCCACCTTTCCAAGTTGTTGGGGTTCATCTCATACTTCTGAAGGTTTGAGGGTGCTGCCTGTTCCATACTCCCCCTACTCCTAGCCTTTTAGGGGTACAAACAATAGTAATTGGGGCCTAGTGTGGTTGTGTACGTGTGATATACATACACTTTTTTGGGATCATATTTTCTATTCCGCTATTTAATCAAAAACCTTTGGGGATCAGTTAAATTGGGGGATAGTCTGTGTTGGTACGTGTGAGAGAGATCCACCTTTCCAAGTTGTTGGGGTTCATCTCATACTTCTGAAGGTTTGAGGGTGCTGCCTGTTCCATACTCCCCCTACTCCTAGCCTTTTAGGGGTACAAACAATAGTAATTGGGGCCTAGTGTGGTTGTGTACGTGTGATATACATACACTTTTTTGGGATCATATTTTCTATTCCGCTATTTAATCAAAAACCTTTGGGGATCAGTTAAATTGGGGGATAGTCTGTGTTGGTACGTGTGAGAGAGATCCACCTTTCCAAGTTGTTGGGGTTCATCTCATACTTCTGAAGGTTTGAGGGTGCTGCCTGTTCCATACTCCCCCTACTCCTAGCCTTTTAGGGGTACAAACAATAGTAATTGGGGCCTAGTGTGGTTGTGTACGTGTGATATACATACACTTTTTTGGGATCATATTTTCTATTCCGCTATTTAATCAAAAACCTTTGGGGATCAGTTAAATTGGGGGATAGTCTGTGTTGGTACGTGTGAGAGAGATCCACCTTTCCAAGTTGTTGGGGTTCATCTCATACTTCTGAAGGTTTGAGGGTGCTGCCTGTTCCATACTCCCCCTACTCCTAGCCTTTTAGGGGTACAAACAATAGTAATTGGGGCCTAGTGTGGTTGTGTACGTGTGATATACATACACTTTTTTGGGATCATATTTTCTATTCCGCTATTTAATCAAAAACCTTTGGGGATCAGTTAAATTGGGGGATAGTCTGTGTTGGTACGTGTGAGAGAGATCCACCTTTCCAAGTTGTTGGGGTTCATCTCATACTTCTGAAGGTTTGAGGGTGCTGCCTGTTCCATACTCCCCCTACTCCTAGCCTTTTAGGGGTACAAACAATAGTAATTGGGGCCTAGTGTGGTTGTGTACGTGTGATATACATACACTTTTTTGGGATCATATTTTCTATTCCGCTATTTAATCAAAAACCTCTGGGGATCAGTTAAATTGGGGGATAGTCTGTGTTGGTACGTGTGAGAGAGATCCACCTTTCCAAGTTGTTGGGGTTCATCTCATACTTCTGAAGGTTTGAGGGTGCTGCCTGTTCCATACTCCCCCTACTCCTAGCCTTTTAGGGGTACAAACAATAGTAATTGGGGCCTAGTGTGGTTGTGTACGTGTGATATACATACACTTTTTGGGATCATATTTTCTATTCCGCTATTTAATCAAAAACCTCTGGGGATCAGTTAAATTGGGGGATAGTCTGTGTTGGTACGTGTGAGAGAGATCCACCTTTCCAAGTTGTTGGGGTTCATCTCATACTTCTGAAGGTTTGAGGGTGCTGCCTGTTCCATACTCCCCCTACTCCTAGCCTTTTAGGGGTACAAACAATAGTAATTGGGGCCTAGTGTGGTTGTGTACGTGTGATATACATACACTTTTTTGGGATCATATTTTCTATTCCGCTATTTAATCAAAAACCTCTGGGGATCAGTTAAATTGGGGGATAGTCTGTGTTGGTACGTGTGAGAGAGATCCACCTTTCCAAGTTGTTGGGGTTCATCTCATACTTCTGAAGGTTTGAGGGTGCTGCCTGTTCCATACTCCCCCTACTCCTAGCCTTTTAGGGGTACAAACAATAGTAATTGGGGCCTAGTGTGGTTGTGTACGTGCGAGATACATACACTTTTTTTGATCATATTTCCTATTCCGCTATTCAATAAAAACCTTTGAGGATCAATTGAATTGCGGGATAGTCTGTGTCGGTACGTGTGAGAGAGATCCACCTTTCCAAGTTGTTGGGGTTCATCTCATACTTCTGAAGGTTTGAGGGTGCTGCCTGTTCCATACCCCCCCTACTCCTCATCTAGCCTTTTAGGGGTACAAACAATAGTAATTGGGGCCTAGTGTGGTTGTGTACGTGCGAGATACATACACTTTTTTTGATCATATTTCCTATTCCGCTATTCAATAAAAACCTTTGAGGATCAATTGAATTGCGGGATAGTCTGTGTCGGTACGTGTGAGAGAGATCCACCTTTCCAAGTTGTTGGGGTTCATCTCATACTTCTGAAGGTTTGAGGGTGCTGCCTGTTCCATACCCCCCCTACTCCTCATCTAGCCTTTTAGGGGTACAAACAATAGTAATTGGGGCCTAGTGTGGTTGTGTACGTGCGAGATACATACACTTTTTTTGATCATATTTCCTATTCCGCTATTCAATAAAAACCTTTGAGGATCAATTGAATTGCGGGATAGTCTGTGTCGGTACGTGTGAGAGAGATCCACCTTTCCAAGTTGTTGGGGTTCATCTCATACTTCTGAAGGTTTGAGGGTGCTGCCTGTTCCATACCCCCCCTACTCCTCATCTAGCCTTTTAGGGGTACAAACAATAGTAATTGGGGCCTAGTGTGGTTGTGTACGTGCGAGATACATACACTTTTTTTGATCATATTTCCTATTCCGCTATTCAATAAAAACCTTTGAGGATCAATTGAATTGCGGGATAGTCTGTGTCGGTACGTGTGAGAGAGATCCACCTTTCCAAGTTGTTGGGGTTCATCTCATACTTCTGAAGGTTTGAGGGTGCTGCCTGTTCCATACCCCCCCTACTCCTCATCTAGCCTTTTAGGGGTACAAACAATAGTAATTGGGGCCTAGTGTGGTTGTGTACGTGCGAGATACATACACTTTTTTTGATCATATTTCCTATTCCGCTATTCAATAAAAACCTTTGAGGATCAATTGAATTGCGGGATAGTCTGTGTCGGTACGTGTGAGAGAGATCCACCTTTCCAAGTTGTTGGGGTTCATCTCATACTTCTGAAGGTTTGAGGGTGCTGCCTGTTCCATACCCCCCCTACTCCTCATCTAGCCTTTTAGGGGTACAAACAATAGTAATTGGGGCCTAGTGTGGTTGTGTACGTGCGAGATACATACACTTTTTTTGATCATATTTCCTATTCCGCTATTCAATAAAAACCTTTGAGGATCAATTGAATTGCGGGATAGTCTGTGTCGGTACGTGTGAGAGAGATCCACCTTTCCAAGTTGTTGGGGTTCATCTCATACTTCTGAAGGTTTGAGGGTGCTGCCTGTTCCATACTCCCCCTACTCCTCATCTAGCCTTTTAGGGGTACAAACAATAGTAATTGGGGCCTAGTGTGGTTGTGTACGTGTGATATACATACACTTTTTTTGGATCATATTTTCTATTCCGCTATTTAATTTAACTGGGCCTCCATGCGAGACCTGTGTGCCTTGTTGCGCTGTTTTGAGTACTCCACCAACATGGCCAGTGGCAATGACGCCGTTCTCAGCTTAACTATCCCACTTCTATGCCTCCTTGAAAAAACAATTCGGGCGATGATGGAAGAGGATGTGGCACAGGATGAGGAGGAGGAGGAGGATGAAGAGGTAACATTTCCAAGGCTTTCAGGGCAGTCATTCGCAAGGGGCTCCGAGGGTGGGTTCCTGCACACGCAAACGCCAGGGACGCAATTGTCCAGCAGGGGCACAGTTCTGGAGGATGAGGAGGATGAGGAGGAGGAGGAGCTGGAGGAGGAGATGGAACCATGTTCACAGCAGGGTGGCACCCAGGCCAGCTCATGGCCATCACTGGTGCGTGGCTGGGGGGATACAGAGGACACGGACCATACACCTCCCACAGAGGACAGCCTTTCGTTGCCTCTGGGCAGCCTGGCACACATGAGCGATTACATGCTGCAGTGTCTCCACAACGACCGCCGAGTTGCCCACATTCTAACTTGTGCTGATTACTGGGTGGCCACGCTGCTGGATCCCCGTTACAAGGACAACGTACCGTCCTTAATTCACTCACTGGAGCGCGATCGCAAGATGCGCGAGTACAAGCGCACGCTGGTAGACGCCATGCTGCTGGCATTCCCATCTGACAGCGGGGCCACAGTGGAAGCACAAGGCAGAGGAGGAGGAGGAGGAGGTCGCCAACGCAACCAGGGCACCGCCAGCACCTCAGAAGGCAGGGTTAGCATGGCCGAAATGTGGAAAAGCTTTGTCAGCACGCCACAACAAACAGCAGCACCAGCAGCTCAGATGGAACGTCTTAGCAGGAGGCAGCATTTTACCAACATGGTGGAGCAGTATGTGTGCACACGCCTACATGTAGTGAATGACGGGTCTGCCCCCTTCAACTTCTGGGTCTCCAAATTGGGCACATGGCCTGAGCTTGCCCTTTACGCCTTGGAGGTGCTGGCGTGCCCTGCAGCCAGTGTATTATCTGAACGGGTATTTAGCACGGCTGGGGGCGTTATAACAGACAAGCGCAGCCGCCTGTCCAGAGACAATGTGGACAAGCTCACGTTCATTAAAATGAACCAGGCATGGATCCCACGGGACTTTTCCGTACCTTATGCAGAATAGCAATGGATACCGACCTTACCCACCCATTGTTCCATTTTTGCTCTTTCTCACTCTTTTGGGGTGTACCCTCATTTAAAATTTGTGAAAAGAAGCAGTGTTGGCTACCTCGTCCTCCTCCTCAGGGCCAGATTAATGTAGGGTCTATTGGAGCTGCAGCTCCAGGCCCCTACCTTTTATATAGGCCCCGGGTTGGCCATATTCACTGTTACCGCTCTTCTGTCACTTGTAAACACAGAAGTCTGGCTTCTATGCTCGCTTCCCCAGGCAGCACCCTCAGAACCTCCCCACACAGCGTGAAGGCCGGACAAGGAGGGACAGTTGGCGATGCATGGATGTGTTTATGGGCTTCAGAGACAGCATCCCATGTTGAATTAGGCATGCATGGCTGCACCCTTCCTCCTCTGGGTGCATGGCAAGGCACGGCCCTAAGGCCCTTCAAAATCCTCAGCACCAAGCCCATGATGCTGTTAATCCGGCCCTGGTCCTCCTCCACCGCCGCTTCCACCTACACCGCCCATAGGTGTGCGCAGCCTATTGCATTAAGGTGTGCACCCCAAAGTTGAAATACACATGCATGTGTTTGCCAGCAGGGAGAGTAATGTATCGGGGCCATGTACCTGTAGGCAAGGAGAAATAGAGCAGAGCAGGTCCCAGGGAGATCTTTCCCATCTCCTCACTGGCAATGCTATGTGCCCTAGGTGATTAGGGTGTGCCCAGGCACACCCAGCACACCCTGTGCGCACGCCTATGTCACCGCCACATCCACCACCACCTCAACCTCCCTCCTACTCCATATGGGCCTCGTCCTTCAGAGATGAAGAAGAACATTGTTTTATTTTTCTGTTTTTTTTTGTTGTTTTAAGTTATTTCCCTATCCACATTTGTTTGCAGAGCACTTGCCATGCTCTTAATTACGTTTTGCTGCCATTTGCAGCACTCTAGCCCTTTCCTTTGGTGTTTTAGAGCCATTTTAGTGCCTTAAAGTTCGGGTCCCCATTGACTTCAATGGGGTTCGGTGTCCGGGAAAAGTTCGGTAAAAGTCCGGGACACGGACCCGGACTTTTTTTTAAAGTTCGGCCGAACCCGTCGAACACGGACATCTAGGTGTCCGCTCAACCCTAGTTGTAAACCCAAAAATAAAAATGAAGAGAAAAAAAAAAAACGCCTGTAAGACAAAGGCTAATGAGCTAGTATGTATCGCATACTAGCTCAATATGAGATACTTACCTTAGAACGAAGCCCCCGCAGTGCCGCCCGCTCAGCGTTGACACGGCCGACATTTTCGGTTTTCCTGCTTCCTGGTTTGCGTCCTCCGGTAATCTGATTGGCCAGAGGCCCAAGGACATTGCTCCCGCGCATGCGCTAGGGAGCCGCCGTTCACGGCACAGGGCTCTGAAGAAATGGCGCTGGTGGCCGTTCCTTCAGAGCGCATGCGCCGATGATGTCATCGGCTGCATTAAAAGAAAATATCTCCTAAATGGGGCAAGTTTAGGAGATATTTACAGTACCTATAGGTAAGCCTTATTAAAGGCTTACCTAAAGTAAAAGTTATAAGAGAGAGTTTACAACCTTTTTAATATTAAATGTGTGGGGGCAAAAAAGAGGACATCAATTTTTTTGGGGTACAGTGTTGCACAACTGCGCAATTGTCAGTTAAAGTAACGCAATGCCATATCGCAAAAAAATGGCCTGGTCATAAAGGGGGGTAAATCTTTCGGAGGTCAAGTGGGTAACAGACCAAGCTGTCCAGCAAAAGTGGAAGTTAGAGGCATAATACAAACCGTTTACCATTGACAGGGATGCTTACAATAATCAGCTTTTATTTATGTAAAAACCTTTATCCCAAAAGGAAACTTTTGCTGTAACTGCCTATAAAGTGTTTGCTGGAGTTCAATTTGTTAGTCAAATCCCTCTATATATACTAGTCTTCCCAACTCTACCCTCTCCCAGACTGACAGTGCTGGCTCTGTTGCCCCTCCATCCATAACAGAGACACCCTAAGACAAAAAATTTGTTACTGGACATATAATTTGGGGGAAAAAAAAGAAAAGACAAGCTAAAAACAGAAAATGAATACAGCCACCATATTAAAGTGATACTAAAGCTTTTTTGGTGTTATAATTACCTGCTCTGTGATGATGTATTGCTTACCCCTTCCACTGGCAATGTCCACTCCTTCTTCTGAATGCCCTCCAGTGCAGGCATGCTCTTGAGCAGAGCTGCGTGCATCCATAGACACACACAGTGCAGATAAGCCATGCTTCAGCTCCTTTCTCACAGGAGTTTGACAGCAGCAGGACCTAATGGCTGCCACTACTGCCTGTGTCCCCTGTGGGACCAAGAAAATGAGGTGCAGTGCTGCAGCCGGGATGTAGCCAGGAAAGTGTTTAGGGCCAGCAGGATCTAGAACAGGTAGTGGAGCATTTTTACCTTAACCACTTGCCGACCGCCCATCTCAGATATACTGCGGCAGGCTGGCTCGGCTACACAAACTGCCCCCATTAGAAAGCTGGGAAGCCGATCCATGGGACCCACGATTGCTCTCCGCTGAGATAGAACGACGGTCAGCTGTTGTAAACACAGCAGACCGTTGTTCTCTCTGGAATGATAACAGAGCACTTGTGATCCTCCTATTTAGAATTACAGGTCTCTGTGATGATTCCAGAAGTCCCTCCCCCTCACAGTTAGAAAACACTCCCCTATGCTCACACTTAACCCCCTGGGTTAAACCCTTCCATGCCAGTGCCATTAGTACAGTAACAGTGAATATTGCTAGCACTGATTACTGTAGTAATGTCACTGCTCCCCCCAAAAGTGCCAAAAATGTCAGTTAGGGGTCCGATCTGTCCGCCGCAATGTCGCAGCCCCGCTAAAAATTGCTGATCTCTGCCATTACTAGTAAAAAAAAATACAAAATAAAAATTACATAAATCTTTCCCCAAGTTTGTAGACGCAATAACTTTTGCACAAACCAATCAAAATACACTTATTGGGATTTTTTTTACCAAAATATCTAGCAGAATACAAATTGGCCTAAAATGAGGAAAAAAAATGTTTTTATTTTTTTTTGTTGGGGGGGGGGGGGGGGGGAATGTTATATAGCAGAATGGAAAAAAAAAATATATATATATATATTTTTTTTTTAAACTGTCGCTCTTTTTATGTTTATAGCGCAAAAAATACAACTTGCACGGGTGATCAAATACCACCAAAAGAAAGCTCTATTAGTGGGAAAAAGAGGACATCAATTTTAATTGGGTACAGCATCACACGATCGTGCAATTGTCAGTTAAAATAACGCAATGCCGAATCCCAAAAAATGGTCATTAAGGGGGCAAAACCTTCTGGTCCAGAAGTGGTTAAAGTATAACTAAAGGCAAAACTTTTTTTTTTTTTTTTTTTCTTTTTTGGATAGGAGAGAGGGATTAGAACACCTGTCAGTTTTTATTGTGGTCTGTGTCCCCGTTAGGGAGATTCACCCTCTCTATTTGTCCTGTTTACCATTAATATTGAAAGTGAAAGTAAAAGAACATTTCAAATTTTGGGTTGTCCCCAGACATGTAATGGAGGGAAATTCTTCCAATAGGAACACTAGCTCCCAAGGGATTCCCTTAACCACTTGACCTCCGGAAGATTTACCCGCCTTCCTAACCAGGCACTTTTCTTTGCGATACGCCACTCCGTTACTTTAAAGCAGTTCTAAAGTCAGAAGGTTTTTATTTTATTGCATTCTATGCATTAAGATACAAAGCCTTCTGTGTGTAGCAGCCTCCCCAGCACCCCTAATACTCAATCAGATTACCGGAGGACGCAAACCAGGAAGCGGGAAAACCGAAAATGTCGGCCGTGTCAACGCTGAGCGGGCGGCACTGTGGGGGCTTCGTTCTAAGGTAAGTATCTCATATTGAGCTAATATGCGATACATACTAGCTCATTATGCCTTTGTCTTACAGGGTTTTTTTTTTTTCTCTTCATTTTTATTTTTGGGTTTACAACCTCTTTAAGATAAAGCATCTACATAGTTTTATTTATTTTTATTTTTTCTTACTAGTATTGTACTATGGCGGATATTCTGACACTTTTGACACTTTTTGGGGACCAATGACACTAATACAGTGATCAGTGCTAAAAATGTGCACTGTATTCTAATGACACTGGGTGGGAAGGGGTTAACATCAGGGGTGATCAAAGGGTTAAATGTGTGCCTAGCCAGTGTTTATGTGCACTGTGGGAGGTGCTTTTACCATCCCTTCCTTCCTATCAGAATGGCGATCTGCCTTGTTTACATAGGCAGATGACCGTTATATCTCTCTGGCTGGCAATGGGCATTCCGGAGACATCAGGTACCCTGCACCTGCCAATCGGCTTTCCCTCTGTGTAATCACAGTGGAAGCGTGCCGGCAGCGGTGTGAATTCGTGCCCCCTGTGTGGAAGTGTAAGATCACGTATATGTACGTGATCTGGCGCACAGGTGCCGCCCTGCAGCAGTAAAACTGCATTAGGTCGAACCTGAAGCAGTTTTTTGCAGGGATTTCCTCTTATATCCTCTTTGGCTTTGGGACAGAAAGTAAATGGAAATCTCCCCAATGGGGCACAGATTGTGAAGGAGTGTGTCTATGGGAATGTTTGACTATTCTTCCAGAAGCGCATTAGTGAGGTCAGGTATTGATGTTGAACGAGAAGGCTTGGCTCGCAGTCTCCTCTAATTCATCCCAAAGGTGTTCTATCGGGATGAGGTCAGGCAAGTCAAGTTCCTCCACCCCAAACTCTCTCATCCATGTCTTTATAGACCTTTGTGCACTGGGGCGCAGTTATGTGGGAACAGGAAGGGGTCATCCCCAAACACTTCCCACAAAGTTGGGAGCATGAAATTGTCCAAAATGTCTTGGTATGCTGACATCTTAAGAGTTCCCTTTACTGGAACCAAGGGGCCAAGCCCAACCTCTAAAAAACAGCCCCACACTATAATCCCCCCTCCACCAAATGATCTGGACCGGTGCACAAAGCAAGGTCCATAAAGACATGGATGAGCGAGTTTGGGGTGGAGAAACTTGACTGGTCTGCACAGAGTCCTGACCTCAACCCAATAAAACACCTTTCGGATGAATTAGAGTGGAGACTGTGAGCCTTCTCATCCAACATCAGTCCCTGACCTCACAAATGCACTTCTGAAAGAATGGTCAAACATTCCCATAGACACACTCCTAAACCTTGTGGACAGCCTTCCCAGGAGAGCTGAAGCTGTTAAAGCTGCAAAGGGTGGGCCAACTCAATATTGAACCCTACAGACTAAAACTAGGATGCCATTAAAGTTTATGTGTGCGTAAAGGCAGGCGTCCCAATACTTTTGACAATATTGTGTATGTAGGTGTTAACGTGTATTGCGGTAATGCATGCCATTGCAAGTGTGAAGCCAAAGTAATAGCCTGGATATCACTTTTCACATTGCTGAAAAACAGGAAGGCGTAATCCGCACTGACCTGTACAAAGGATTGGACTATATCCTTGAAATTAATCTGCAGGATGTTTCCCAGAAGAGGAAGAGGGGTCGGACCGGGGGGCAGGGCGGATTGCCTGTTCCTTCTCACCCAGACTGTCAACAAGAATGTCACAAAGAAGATGAGGATCAACGTCCCAACCCCTGAAAGATCCATGCCTGGATTGTCACTGCCACATCTGTCCTGAAGGGAACCCTGACGCTTAGTGCAGACTTCAACTTTTAAACAGAAACTTTGCTCGTCTGGCTATGATCCTAAATGATAATACTTCCCTGCTTCAGCCTGAGCAATCCCCTCCCCTCTTCACGAGGATTTGGCAGCTCGCCAGCTCTGGTTGTATAAGCATGGAGGCACTCATTACGTAATGCATGCAATCATCAGCAAGAAGGAACAGTCTTTTCAGTTCTAAAGACAAGAAAAAAAAAAAAAAACTAGCATACGTTACACAACAACCATAATCCAACTAAGACAAAATCTGATACTTTATGAGAAGAGCACTGGTCTGTACGCAACTATAACAGCCAATCGTAGTTTCACTTTGTCATATTAAAGTGATTATGTACCAAATACAGTAAATAACAAAATAAATAAATTCATTAATCTTTGACTATGGAAGAAAAAACTAAATAAATAAATGCAGTGCACCCCCGAGTCAGCCGTTGGCTTTGCTGGTCCCGTTTCCCCAAACTTAGTGTGCACACAACCAGGCATGCGGCACTTTCTTTTTTCTCATTGGCTCAAATAAACCGTCTAGAAGTGTCTTTTTTACGTTTATTTATAAAGAAAAAAAGATCAGCGCTAGACAAAAAATATTGTAGCTGCTAGAAATAGAGGAAACACACAAAAAAACAAAAAACACCTCAAATAAACAAAAAATTGCAGAACTAATAGTAATGTGGTCAACCAACAAACAACTTATGAACACTAGTCCTTCTATGGACAGTCAAAACGTTAGTAAAGACACATTATGAGTAGAAAGAGTCCATAAAAAGTCTATAGATAATAGTCCATTAAAAATGTGCAATAATCCTTCACGTGTATGGATATGGAAGAAATGGCCACTCACCAGAGAGGAATGCTGTCTCAAATAAGAGAACAGCTCACTGGCTTTTTGCACTACAAGTGCCAATATGATTCTTCAAAGAGCCCGCTCTTGGTAGTGGGTGTTAGTGCCTTCTCCATACAGAGGGACAATAAAAACACGTAAAAAATGGCCCAAATAGCTCAACCAGGGTAATCAGATAAATCACACCAATGTCTCCAGTGTTCACTTAATCCAGGACTTGCAGTATATAGATGTTAGGGGACACTTTGCCACTCTCACCACCACATGATACCAGTTATGTAGGAAAAACAAGGTATCATAGTGTAATATTGTTTATTGATCCATGATAGAATAACAGAGCAGCTAACTAAAATAAATTAAAACAGTATAAAAACACTTGTGAACATGGCTGTGGCGTGACGTCACATGAAGGTCACTTCCCAACGCGTTTCCAGTCAATGCTCATCTTCAGCGGCCTCTAGTGTCACATCTGAGTGGCCCTATGTATGTGGCTTATAGCCGGAGTGAGTAATCGCATCACTTCCACTTTCGCCGTCATTATCCCATAGATAAAACGTCACTTCCGGTCCTGGCACCAAATTACCATAGGTTCTAGGGGGGATAATATTCATGCACCATTGTGTTGTGGAACCAGGACTAGAAAAGATGATAACAAACAGATGGCGTATAAAAACAAAAACAAATGAAATCCACACATTCCTCAGGCTTATAAGTCACAAGTAGGGTTGAGCGAACACCTAGATGTCCGTGTTCGACGGGTTCGGCCGAACTTTAAAAAAAAGTCCGGGTCCGTGTCCCGGACTTTTACCGAACTTTTCCCGGACACCGAACCCCATTGAAGTCAATGGGGACCCGAACTTTAAGGCACTAAAATGGCTCTAAAACACCAAAGGAAAGGGCTAGAGTGCTGCAAATGGCAGCAAAACGTAATTAAGAGCATGGCAAGTGCTCTGCAAACAAATGTGGATAGGGAAATAACTTAAAACAACAAAAAAAAAACAGAAAAATAAAACAATGTTCTTCTTCATCTCTGAAGGACGAGGCCCATATGGAGTAGGAGGGAGGTTGAGGTGGTGGTGGATGTGGCGGTGACATAGGCGTGCGCACAGGGTGTGCTGGGTGTGCCTGGGCACACCCTAATCACCTAGGGCACATAGCATTGCCAGTGAGGAGATGGGAAAGATCTCCCTGGGACCTGCTCTGCTCTATTTCTCCTTGCCTACAGGTACATGGCCCCGATACATTACTCTCCCTGCTGGCAAACACATGCATGTGTATTTCAACTTTGGGGTGCACACCTTAATGCAATAGGCTGCGCACACCTATGGGCGGTGTAGGTGGAAGCGGCGGTGGAGGAGGACCAGGGCCGGATTAACAGCATCATGGGCTTGGTGCTGAGGATTTTGAAGGGCCTTAAGGGCCGTGCCTTGCCATGCACCCAGAGGAGGAAGGGTGCAGCCATGCATGCCTAATTCAACATGGGATGCTGTCTCTGAAGCCCATAAACACATCCATGCATCGCCAACTGTCCCTCCTTGTCCGGCCTTCACGCTGTGTGGGGAGGTTCTGAGGGTGCTGCCTGGGGAAGCGAGCATAGAAGCCAGACTTCTGTGTTTACAAGTGACAGAAGAGCGGTAACAGTGAATATGGCCAACCCGGGGCCTATATAAAAGGTAGGGGCCTGGAGCTGCAGCTCCAATAGCCCCTACATTAATCTGGCCCTGAGGAGGAGGACGAGGTAGCCAACACTGCTTCTTTTCAAAAATTTTAAATGAGGGTACACCCCAAAAGAGTGAGAAAGAGCAAAAATGGAACAATGGGTGGGTAAGGTCGGTATCCATTGCTATTCTGCATAAGGTACGGAAAAGTCCCGTGGGATCCATGCCTGGTTCATTTTAATGAACGTGAGCTTGTCCACATTGTCTCTGGACAGGCGGCTGCGCTTGTCTGTTATAACGCCCCCAGCCGTGCTAAATACCCGTTCAGATAATACACTGGCTGCAGGGCACGCCAGCACCTCCAAGGCGTAAAGGGCAAGCTCAAGCCATGTGCCCAATTTGGAGACCCAGAAGTTGAAGGGGGCAGACCCGTCATTCACTACATGTAGGCGTGTGCACACATACTGCTCCACCATGTTGGTAAAATGCTGCCTCCTGCTAAGACGTTCCATCTGAGCTGCTGGTGCTGCTGTTTGTTGTGGCGTGCTGACAAAGCTTTTCCACATTTCGGCCATGCTAACCCTGCCTTCTGAGGTGCTGGCGGTGCCCTGGTTGCGTTGGCGACCTCCTCCTCCTCCTCCTCTGCCTTGTGCTTCCACTGTGGCCCCGCTGTCAGATGGGAATGCCAGCAGCATGGCGTCTACCAGCGTGCGCTTGTACTCGCGCATCTTGCGATCGCGCTCCAGTGAGTGAATTAAGGACGGTACGTTGTCCTTGTAACGGGGATCCAGCAGCGTGGCCACCCAGTAATCAGCACAAGTTAGAATGTGGGCAACTCGGCGGTCGTTGTGGAGACACTGCAGCATGTAATCGCTCATGTGTGCCAGGCTGCCCAGAGGCAACGAAAGGCTGTCCTCTGTGGGAGGTGTATCGTCCGTGTCCTCTGTATCCCCCCAGCCACGCACCAGTGATGGCCATGAGCTGGCCTGGGTGCCACCCTGCTGTGAACATGGTTCCATCTCCTCCTCCAGCTCCTCCTCCTCCTCATCCTCCTCATCCTCCAGAACTGTGCCCCTGCTGGACAATTGCGTCCCTGGCGTTTGCGTGTGCAGGAACCCACCCTCGGAGCCCCTTGCGAATGACTGCCCTGAAAGCCTTGGAAATGTTACCTCTTCATCCTCCTCCTCCTCCTCATCCTGTGCCACATCCTCTTCCATCATCGCCCGAATTGTTTTTTCAAGGAGGCATAGAAGTGGGATAGTTAAGCTGAGAACGGCGTCATTGCCACTGGCCATGTTGGTGGAGTACTCAAAACAGCGCAACAAGGCACACAGGTCTCGCATGGAGGCCCAGTTAAATTAAATAGCGGAATAGAAAATATGATCCAAAAAAAGTGTATGTATATCACACGTACACAACCACACTGGGCCCCAATTACTATTGTTTGTACCCCTAAAAGGCTAGATGAGGAGTAGGGGGAGTATGGAACAGGCAGCACCCTCAAACCTTCAGAAGTATGAGATGAACCCCAACAACTTGGAAAGGTGGATCTCTCTCACACGTACCAACACAGACTATCCCCCAATTTAACTGATCCCCAAAGGTTTTTGATTAAATTGCGGAATAGAAAATATGATCCAAAAAAAGTGTATGTATATCACACGTACACAACCACACTAGGCCCCAATTACTATTGTTTGTACCCCTAAAAGGCTAGATGAGGAGTAGGGGGAGTATGGAACAGGCAGCACCCTCAAACCTTCAGAAGTATGAGATGAACCCCAACAACTTGGAAAGGTGGATCTCTCTCACACGTACCGACACAGACTATCCCGCAATTCAATTGATCCTCAAAGGTTTTTATTGAATAGCGGAATAGGAAATATGATCAAAAAAAGTGTATGTATCTCGCACGTACACAACCACACTAGGCCCCAATTACTATTGTTTGTACCCCTAAAAGGCTAGATGAGGAGTAGGGGGGGTATGGAACAGGCAGCACCCTCAAACCTTCAGAAGTATGAGATGAACCCCAACAACTTGGAAAGGTGGATCTCTCTCACACGTACCGACACAGACTATCCCCCAATTTAACTGATCCCCAAAGGTTTTTGATTAAATAGCGGAATAGAAAATATGATCCCAAAAAAGTGTATGTATATCACACGTACACAACCACACTGGGCCCCAATTACTATTGTTTGTACCCCTAAAAGGCTAGATGAGGAGTAGGGGGAGTATGGAACAGGCAGCACCCTCAAACCTTCAGAAGTATGAGATGAACCCCAACAACTTGGAAAGGTGGATCTCTCTCACACGTACCAACACAGACTATCCCCCAATTTAACTGATCCCCAAAGGTTTTTGATTAAATAGCGGAATAGAAAATATGATCCAAAAAAAGTGTATGTATATCACACGTACACAACCACACTAGGCCCCAATTACTATTGTTTGTACCCCTAAAAGGCTAGATGAGGAGTAGGAGGAGTATGGAACAGGCAGCACCCTCAAACCTTCAGAAGTATGAGATGAACCCCAACAACTTGGAAAGGTGGATCTCTCTCACACGTACCGACACAGACTATCCCGCAATTCAATTGATCCTCAAAGGTTTTTATTGAATAGCGGAATAGGAAATATGATCAAAAAAAGTGTATGTATCTCGCACGTACACAACCACACTAGGCCCCAATTACTATTGTTTGTACCCCTAAAAGGCTAGATGAGGAGTAGGGGGGGTATGGAACAGGCAGCACCCTCAAACCTTCAGAAGTATGAGATGAACCCCAACAACTTGGAAAGGTGGATCTCTCTCACACGTACCGACACAGACTATCCCCCAATTTAACTGATCCCCAAAGGTTTTTGATTAAATAGCGGAATAGAAAATATGATCCAAAAAAAGTGTATGTATATCACACGTACACAACCACACTAGGCCCCAATTACTATTGTTTGTACCCCTAAAAGGCTAGATGAGGAGTAGGGGGGGTATGGAACAGGCAGCACCCTCAAACCTTCAGAAGTATGAGATGAACCCCAACAACTTGGAAAGGTGGATCTCTCTCACACGTACCAACACAGACTATCCCCCAATTTAACTGATCCCCAAAGGTTTTTGATTAAATAGCGGAATAGAAAATATGATCCAAAAAAAGTGTATGTATATCACACGTACACAACCACACTAGGCCCCAATTACTATTGTTTGTACCCCTAAAAGGCTAGATGAGGAGTAGGGGGAGTATGGAACAGGCAGCACCCTCAAACCTTCAGAAGTATGAGATGAACCCCAACAACTTGGAAAGGTGGATCTCTCTCACACGTACCGACACAGACTATCCCCCAATTTAACTGATCCCCAAAGGTTTTTGATTAAATAGCGGAATAGAAAATATGATCCAAAAAAAGTGTATGTATATCACACGTACACAACCACACTAGGCCCCAATTACTATTGTTTGTACCCCTAAAAGGCTAGATGAGGAGTAGGGGGGGTATGGAACAGGCAGCACCCTCAAACCTTCAGAAGTATGAGATGAACCCCAACAACTTGGAAAGGTGGATCTCTCTCACACGTACCAACACAGACTATCCCCCAATTTAACTGATCCCCAAAGGTTTTTGATTAAATAGCGGAATAGAAAATATGATCCCAAAAAAGTGTATGTATATCACACGTACACAACCACACTAGGCCCCAATTACTATTGTTTGTACCCCTAAAAGGCTAGGAGTAGGGGGAGTATGGAACAGGCAGCACCCTCAAACCTTCAGAAGTATGAGATGAACCCCAACAACTTGGAAAGGTGGATCTCTCTCACACGTACCAACACAGACTATCCCCCAATTTAACTGATCCCCAAAGGTTTTTGATTAAATAGCGGAATAGAAAATATGATCCCAAAAAAGTGTATGTATATCACACGTACACAACCACACTAGGCCCCAATTACTATTGTTTGTACCCTTAAAAGGCTAGGAGTAGGGGGAGTATGGAACAGGCAGCACCCTCAAACCTTCAGAAGTATGAGATGAACCCCAACAACTTGGAAAGGTGGATCTCTCTCACACGTACCAACACAGACTATCCCCCAATTTAACTGATCCCCAAAGGTTTTTGATTAAATAGCGGAATAGAAAATATGATCCCAAAAAAGTGTATGTATATCACACGTACACAACCACACTAGGCCCCAATTACTATTGTTTGTACCCCTAAAAGGCTAGATGAGGAGTAGGGGGAGTATGGAACAGGCAGCACCCTCAAACCTTCAGAAGTATGAGATTGTGTTCACTGTACCCCACAAAGATTGAGTTCACTGCACCCCACAATGATTGTGTTCACTGCACCCCACAAAGATTGTGTTCACTGCACCTCACAAAGATTGTGTTCACTGTACCCCCCAAAGATTGTGTTCACTGCACCCCACAAAGATTCTGTTCACTGTACCCCACAAAGATTGTGTTCACTGCACCCCAAAAAGATTGTGTTCACTGCACCCCAAAAAGGATGTTGTTCACTGCACCCCAAAAAGGATGTTGTTCACTCCACCCCAAAAAGATTGTGTTCACTGCACCCCACAAAGATTGTGTTCACTGCACCCCAAAAAGATTGTGTTCACTGCACCCCAAAAATGAGTTTGTTCACTGCACCCCAAAAAGGATTTTGTTCACTGCACCCCAAAAAGGATGTTGTTCACTCCACCCCAAAAAGATTGTGTTCACTGCACCCCAAAAAGATTGTGTTCACTGCACCCCACAAAGGATTTTGTTCACTGCACCCCAAAAAGATTGTGTTCACTGCACCCCAAAAAGGATGTTGTTCACTGCACCCCAAAAAGGATTTTGTTCACTGCACCCCAAAAAGATTGTGTTCACTGCACCCCACAAAGGATTTTGTTCACTGCACCCCACAAAGATTGTGTTCACTGCACACCAAAAAGGATTGTGTTCACTGCACCCCAAAAAGATTTTGTTCACTGCACCCCAAAAAGATTGTGTTCACTGCAGCCCAAAAAGATTGTGTTCACTGCAGCCCAAAAAGATTGTGTTCACTGCAGCCCAAAAAGATTGTGTTCACTGCAGCTCACACACAGAAAAATGGATGTGGATCACTGACACCTGCCTATCTCCAATCCCACACCACACAGCAATATCGATTGTAGTTTGTAGAACACAGTTTCCCTAAAATTCAGCAGACTCTGTCCCTAACAGGATTGAGAAGAGATCGTAGATCAGGATTGAGTGCAGACCCCACCCCCCACACAGCAATATCGATTGTAGTTTGTAGAAGACACTGACCCTATAATTCAGCAGACTCTATCCCTAAAATGCCTACAACTCGCCCTGCCTAAACACTCCGACCTGTCCCTCAATTCTATCCGGACACAAATGGTTTTTTCCTGCCTATCTTTCCCTAATCAGCAGCCAGCACGTTGATGTGTGCTCTGTCCCTGAATCTAAGCAGCATAATGACGCCGCTGCGGCTGCCTCGAACTTATAAAGACTTGGTCACATGCTTCAGACGGCCAATCACAGCTACTGAGACATTTGCAGGCATGGCTGGGATGGCTTAAGGCACACCAGTTAAACGATTGTTGATTGGCTGTTGAAAGCCCGCCATGAAAAGAGCGCCAAAGCATGCAAAACCCGGAAATAAAACGACCGAACACGGATTTTTACCCGAACATACAGTAAAGTGTCCGTGTCCGTGTTCGGGTACAAAAAATCCAATTATTCGGTACGAACACGAATAATACAGTCCGTGTTCGCTCAACACTAGTCACAAGGGGAAATACAAAAATTGCCAATCAATAATAACAGGACAAGTAATAGGGGGCAAAAGCCCAAATGAATGAAAAGAAGCTCAATTGAGCCAGTCCCCCTAGGGCAGTGATGGCAAACCTTGGCACCCCAGATATTTTGGAACTACATTTTCCATGATGCTCATACACTCTGCAGTGTAGTTGAGCATCATGGGAAATGTAGTTCCAAAACATCTGGGGCGCCAATGTTCGCTATCACTGCCCTAGGGGTAAAACAAGTACCAGCAAGTCAATTTTTGAGTATCGAAATCAGAAAAATGAAAAAATAGACATAAAAATATTAAAAAATATTCAGATATCAGATATCAAAACATATATATGTAAACAGCATATATATGAAAAGCTCCATATAAGCTACATATAAGCATAAATAATATGCATATGGAAAACAGTATCCCCTAGAGGTGTATAATAAACATCATGCTATACAAATACAAAAATTAAAGTATTCAGATATTAGTAAAACTAAACAGATAAGATAGCAGAGATAAGACTAATAAAAAAAATTGCAAAAGTAGTAAAATCAGCTACTAAAAAACAGTTAATGTCCCACTCTATATTATGGCCAAAAGCAAAAATAAGTCTTCAGTTCATACAGCCAATACATTTCTCTCTTGGAAATTTCTCTAATTGTATTACTGCCTCTCCAATGAGTTTAGAGTTTAAAGAAGTACATTTGAGGCCACTGGGGTCTCGAATATAATGTTTCCAAAAGTGTAAAGACAGACTATGTTTCTTAAAACCTGTTCTTATTTTATGGACATGTTCTCTCAGGCGGTCTCTCAGCCTTCTTGATGTGCAGCCCGCATATAGCTTATGACAAGGGCATTCAAGAAGATAAACAACATAGCTAGTTTCGCAAGTAATACATGATTCGAAATTATAGTATTTCCCAGTGTTGCTAGAGGAAAAAACCTTTAATTTTCCTCCTGGTGTGACATAAATCACAGATAACACATCTGTTGCAGGGATAGAATAGAAGGGATAACCCTTTAGTTCCTTAAAGAATGACACTTGTCTGGGGGATCTATGATGTTATGAGCTGCTTTATCTCTCACATTTGGGGCTCTCCTGAAGACAATTTCTGGTTTGCCCAAAACTGAGTCTGATTTTAAGATACCCTACCTTTTCCTGATAATATTTTTGATCTCATAGTACTGGGTGGAATAGTTAATTATAAGGTAAAACACTCCTCTCCATATTCCCAGCCTCAGAAATTGTTTGTTGTAAGGTTTTTTCCTCATAACCCTTCTCAAGAAAACAATCTTTCAGGAGTTGGGCCTGTTCGTACTAGTAATCCAGGTCTGTTGTGCAATTTTGGCTAATCCTCAAAAACTGTCCCTTTGGTACATTATGTAACTAAGTGGGATGATGACAACTTGATAGGGGGATGTAACTGTTCCTATCGGTTGTTTTAAAAAATGTTTTAGTATATAACTCCTCTTCTCATACTAATATTGACAGGTCCAAAAAATGAATTTCTTCAGTGCTAAAAAAGAAAGAAAGCTGGATGTTGCGGTCATTGGTGTTCAATGTTGTCATAAAACTTGTTATCCTACCAACAAAAGTTATGTGTTATGGCATAATGTAAAAGGTCAAGAATAAATTCTCTCTGTAAGACAGGTATTTGATGGTCCTGCTGCAAATATTATTTGACCGTCGACATCCCATTCCCATGAACAATGTTAGTATATAGAGATGCATCATCGGCAGTCACCAGGAACATACCTTCTCTAAATACAATACATGCATCGTAAGTGCATTCAGGACGCGTTTGGTATCACATAAGTAAGCAGGGGTGTTTAGGACCAAAGGATGGAGAAATTAGTCAATATACTCCCCAATTTTCGCTGACAAGGATCCAATACCACTAATTATGGGTCTCTCTTCAAGGTGAACAGGATCCTTATGTATTTTTGGTAGACAATACATAACAGGAATTCAAGGAGCAAAGATTTAAAAAGAAAAACAAATACATACCTGATTTTAAAGATTACAAGGATGGTTTAGTCTTTGAATGGCAGGATTAAAAGAATATGGATGATACTCCTGTTACTGATAATTAATCTTTGGCTAATACCTCCCAACTGAGGTTTCAAACCCCCCAAAATACTCCCTGGGTTCCGGTACAAAGACTTAAGAAGAAGAAAAGAAGGGGGCAGGGACAGAATAACCAAGGGAGGAGGAGGGATAGTTATTCCGATGCTCTGCCCCCGAGAAGAAATAGCTACTCTAATTATAACAGACCTTAACCTACAAGGAGGGACTCTCACAAAGTCCAAATGTACTACAGATATGACCCTTTGTCTGAACATGAGGCTGATAATATTGGTGGGAGGTACACGGACTGGCACCCTTATCAATCATATGATGAGAATTCCCATGGATGGCAATAACTTTTGTTGGTTCGATTACAAATTTTTTTTGCAACAAAAGGGCCTGGCGATGGGGGCAAATTTTGCTCCTAGTCTAGCAAATCTATTTATGTCATTTTGGGAACAGGACATGATTTTTGGTCATCAATGGGATCATCTTGCTTTTTACAAACGTTTTATTGATGACATCCATTATTTGGGATGATGATCTTGGGTCTTTAGAATGTTTTATGGCAACATTGAACACCAATGACCACAACATCCAGCTTTCTTTCTCTTTTAGCACTGAATTTGTTTTTTGGACCTGTCAATATTAGTGAGAGAAGAGTTATATACTAAAAAATTTTTTTTAAAACAACCAATAGGAACAGTTACATCCCCCTATCAAGTTGTCATCATCCCACTTGGTTACATAATGTACCAAAAGGGACAGTTTATGATTAGGCGAAATTTCACAACAGACCTGGATTACTATGAACAGGCCCAACTCCTGAAAGATCGTTTTCTTGAGAAGGATTATGAGGAAAATACAAACAATATCTGAGGTGGGGAATATGGAGAGGAGTGTTTTACTAACCAGTAGAACATCTAATGCTGGTAAAAAAATGGTCTGTCTGTTTATTAATAGAATAATATGTTGGTCTCTTGTGCTATCACGGTATTACGGTGACAGAATAAAGTAAACGATTATAAATTGTGTGAATTAATAAATAAATAGGGCTGCTGCTGCCACTAGAAGGCTTATCCTTAGCAGTTTGAATAGTGCAAAAAATGTAGATAATAGTGTAGTGCTACCCTCTATATTGCTAAGTATATATATATATATATATATATGTATATGTGGTACTTTCTAATAATGTGTAAAAAATGAATAAATAGATAAACTGTAAATGCTATTAAAGATCAAAACTTAGGGATCCAGTATTCCATAAATATAAATATATACAATCAAACAATACTGTAATATTAAATAAAGTGAAAAGCATGACATAAAAGTGTTCAGTGTGCTTACAAAGAGCAATAAAGAAAATAAATCAAAATTTCCTACGGATCCAATAACAAAACAATGATAAAAAAACAATATAAAAAAGTCTGTGTACACAGAAGTCCTCCAAAAAACTTCAATGTGTCCCTTCACCAATAGTAGTATGTGATATATAGTGATCTTCTTTTACATATCACCACGTGCTCTCTAGCCTCTCACCTCACTCCTTCTTGTAATCAACCTTTATTATCAAATCGCTCTTAAGCCTCGTACACACGATCAGATTATCGGACAATCTTTCGTCCGTTTTGTGTTGCATGCTAGTCTCATATCGAAAGTGAAGAGGTTACTTTCTTACGGAAATTCCCGTACGACAGAATTCCTTTCAAAATTTTTTTATTTTGTTGTAACAAGAACAAGAACATAAGAAATACAACAAACGTAGCATGAGTGAACTGGGTTACAAACTACAAGCACATGAGAGAAGGGTACCAATAGTGTGCAGAATGCTCAAATTCCTCTAACAATATGATATCTAAACATAACATTTCTAGGATTTATGATACTGGATATAATCAGAGAAAGTGATCCCAAGAGAGAGAAAAAAAAAAGGAAAAAAAAAGTCCAGTATATGTGAAATCCAGTCTAGACCATGAGTAAAAAGAGTTCAAACTTCCCAAAACTGGATAAGCAAAAAAAAAAAAATAAATAAGACTGCAATATTCTATCCATGACCCTCACTCCCCAGACAGTCTAGAAGAGGAGGTTGAACATCCTGTGCAATAGCTTAGGTAAAGAACTAGTAAAGGAGAAACGACCCAGTTCATAGTGAGAAAGAGAGAAAGAAAAGATAGGGGGAGGTAAAGAACAGAGGAAGAGAAGGAGAAGGGGAGAGAGGAAGCAGCCGCAAACAGGAGAGGCACGCCCAGAAATTATAGTTTAAGGTAGGCCCGGAACAAATGATATTCCCAAATAGGCTGCCCAGGGTTCCCAAATCATTTCAAACTTAGTAACCATATCCGTTAGGGTGGCTACCATCTTCTCTTGTGACATGATCCAGGTAATTTTATTTCTGATTTTCCTGATAGACACCGTGCGTTGTTTCCATGCTGCCGCAATAGTCATTTTGGTCCCCAGAAAAACAAAAAACAATAGTTGTTGTGTATGTGTAGGTATTTTAGATACTCTGGCGTTTAACAAGGCAATGGCCGTCTGTCTAGGGATTCTGAGTACAATGACTTTGGATATCATGTGGAATACTGCCTCTCAGTTGTGGACAGTCCCACCACACGTGGAGCATATTTCCAGGACTCTGGCATCCTCGGAAGCAGAGTGGAGAGGAGGAGGGAAACATTTTATGGATTCTCGTAGGCACCAAGTACCAGCGAGTTGAAACTTTTATGTTTGCCTCAATCAGGGATATGTTTTTGATGCCTTTAAAAGAGCGAAAAAACAAATGCCCCCACTCCTCTGCCTCCCACGACTCCGCCAGATCCCTTTCCCATGCTTCCATGTAGGGTAGTTTAGATCCATCAGACATTAGAGATAAGTATATCAATGATATGCCACCCCTTTGTGCCTCCGAGTTTCCGCACCACGTCTCATACTCCGTAAATGACATTGGGGAAACCATCCCTGTAGAAATTGATTGCAGAAAGTGAAGGATTTGGTGAAACCTGAAGGTTTCCGACCTAGGCATCTTTAGCTTGTCACAGCAATGTTTCAGGGAGTACGGGCCCCTAGAGGTGAAGAATTGCCCTATACGGTATAGGCCCTTATCTAGCCACCATCGAAACGCTTTGATGTTCATACCCGGTGGGAATCTGGGTTGTTGAGAGCGGTTGAAGGGAGGATGTCAGGGCCGGTAGAGTTTTTAAGGAGTCCCAGAGTGTAAAAGACGCCGAAAGCGTAGGAGCTAGGATAGGCGGTCTTAATCTAGAAGGGGTCCAAAGGAGGAAATCCAAAGTATACGTAGGTACTGCCTGTCTCTCCATTTGAACCCAGTCCGATTTTTCAAACCGTGAGTACACTATTGAGAGTTGAGCTAGCCTCGCAGCCTGATAATAAGCCCAGAAATGCGGGACACCCAGTCCCCCTTGTTTGCGTGGCCTAAACAGTATCTTGCGGTGCAGTCTGTGGCCCGATTTACCCCAAATAAATTTTATTACTGTATTTTGAAATTTTTTCAGCTGATCCCTGAGTACAGGAATAGGCAACGCTCTAAAAAGATATAATAGTCTCAGAAGCACATTCATCTTAATCGAGTTGATTCTGCCCAGCCAAGATAGATTATGAAAAGACCAGTCTGCCAGTTCCCTCCCCAAGGATTGATAGATTGCTGTGTAGTTCAATTTATGGAGATGTTCTATTCTGGAAGATAAATTAATGCCGAGATATTTAATATGAGACTCACTCCACTTAAACTTGAAAGAAGATTGAAGGTAAAGAACTTCCTGGGGGTTGACTGAGACGTTGAGAATGGAAGATTTGGCGAAGTTCACCTGTAGTCCCGAAATTTTTGCAAATTTGTCCAGTACTGAACAGATGTTTGGGAGGGTAGTCGTGGGGGATGTGACAAATAAGAGAAGATCATCCGCAAACAGAGCACATTTGTGTTCGGAAGGCCCGCAAAAGACTCCTTTGATGTTGGGATTCGCACGGATAGCCAACGCCAAAGTTTCTATAGCGATTGCAAAGATCAAAGGTGAGAGAGGACATCCCTGCCTTGTGCCTTTTGAGATTGGAAAAGGGTCTGAATAAAACCCCTGATACCTAACTTTAGCTGTGGGTGTTGAATATAGGGAGTGCATGATACCCATAAATTTGCAATCGAATCCCCGTCTGGTTAGCAGCGCGAAAAGGTATGGCCATTCTACAGAATCAAATGCTTTCTGCAAGTCTACCGAAAGCAACAGTCCCTCCTGGCGCCTCGAACCGTCCCACCCTGATTGGAGTACCGTGATTATATCCACTGCCCTTCTAATTTGGTCTGGACCTTGTCTGCCTGGCATGAAGCCCACCTGGTCCTTATGAATATATGTAGTTATAAAAGAGGATAACCTATTACCTAAGATTTTAGTTAGTATTTTAAAATTGTTATTTATCAGGGATATGGGTCTATAATTGCTCACCTCTCCAGGGTCTTTGTCGGGCTTGGGGATCACTGAGATGAAGGCTGAGTTACTGTCTTTATCCAGTGGGTTGCCTGAGTGTACACTGTTAAAATATCTGTCTGTGGGAAAGTAGCAGAAACCTATGCTTGTGCTAATGAAATAATTAACACCCATATGGCTTCTCTGCTATAACACCTATATAGTGTGTGTGTATATATACCCCTATACAGAAGTTCAGATGTTATGCCTGCCTCCAAAGACCCCCAAAAAATGCCCAAAAAAACGCCTGCAGCAACACACCTGGGCGTTTTTTTTTGGCGCAGGCGTTTTTTAGGGCATTTTTTGGGGGTCTTTGGAGGCAGGTATAACATCTGTACTTCTGTGTAGGGGTATATATACACACACACTTATATGTATTTATACACATACACACATATAGGTGTTATAGGAGCGGAGACATATGCCTGTTAATTATTTCATTAGCGCAAGCATAGGTTTCTGCTACTTTCACACCTATATATGTGTATATATACATACATGTGTGTGTGTATATATACCCCTACACAGAAGTACAGATGTTATGCCTGCCTCCAAAGATGCCCAAAAAATGCCCAAAAAAACGCCAGCTACAAAAACGCCCAGGTGTGTTTTTGCAGCAAGCGTTTTTTTTGGGCATTTTTTGTGGGTCTTTGGAGGCAGGCAAAACATCTGAAATTCTGTATAGGGGTATATATACACACACACTTATATGTATTTATACACATACACATACACATATATAGGTGTTATAGCAGAGAAGCCGTATGGGTGTTAATTATTTCATTAGCGCAAGCATAGGTTTCTGCTACTTTCACACCTATATATGTGTATGTGTATATATACATACATGTGTGTGTGTGTATATACCCCTACACAGAAGTTCTGATGTTATGCCTGTCTCCAAAGACTCCCAAAAAATGCCCAAAAAAACGCCTGCTACAAAACTGGCAAGGTGTGAAAATAGCGGAGCCACTATCCTGTTCTTTTGCAATTCTAATACAAACAAACTTTTTGTTCTGGTTCTGGACATGCTACAGAGCTGAAACTTCACAGGTACACTTTTTAGACCCCCCAGACACTAAATCCAAAGAAATCTCATTTTTTTTTTCAATTATTTTTTTCAATAATTGGCTCTCTATCAAAAATGGCAATTTTTAAGAACTTTTTTTTTGTGTGATTAATAGTCCCTGGGGCATGACCCAGAACCCTAGACACTTTTTAGGGGCATTTATTGGGTTTTAGGGCTTCAAAATTGTGTTTTTTGATTACCGAAGTTCGGGTCCCATTGATTTCAATGGGGTTCTGAAATCCGGGCCGAACTTTTGGGAAGTTCGGGTGTTCTGGTCAAACCGAACTTTTGAAAAATTCGATCATCCCTACTCACATCTATGTGGAAGTAAACAAGCGGTGGAGCGAGCGTGTGGAATGCAATGCGGTCCACGGCTAACAACAGGAACCGGAAGTGATGCGACACGCTGTACGCGTTTTGTAGTAGTATGTTCTCAGCAGCGTCGGGTTACTTCCTTAATACTCCCTTATATGCACGTGGTTGCCCGGCAACAGACAGTCCGAACAAATGCCGTTATTGAAACAACAAGCGGGGAGGAGACCCGCGGCTACGGCAAGATGGAGGATTATGCAATTTTAAATCCAATGTGTATACTGTTTCAAATTTGGAAAGGACTGGCATATTATAACGATTCTATCTAATGGCCAAATTATATATATGTTTAGGAAAGAAAACAAGCCGCAATGATAAATCGATTCTGTGCCCAGAGACAATGCATGTGTGGTAATCATGAGGAAATATCAGTACATATAAATTGCATCCTATTCAAATATAAAATTTAAAAACAAATTTATTGGAAATAGTAAATGTAACGGAACAGGGCACCCCTGAGTGGGTACCTCCGTTGACAGATGCTCCTAGTGCCTCCCGAGGGCTCCAAGCACTCCACCAGACACGGTAAGCAATTCAGACTCCACGAACCGCCGCAGCTTGGTTAGGGTCTTGGCATCTCCTACCCACCCTGGACCTACAACAAGGCTCCAGGTTCCTGAGAGTGAACCTCTCTTTCCCCAGAGAGTGCAGCATGAACAAGCTCTTACACAAGCTCTTACAAGAGCTCAGTGATTCTCTAAGGGAGTATGGAAGACCATAGCAATCCCTTGCAGCAGATTCCCCCAATAAGAGACAGAACTCTAGATTGAGGGTGAAGGAACCCAAAACAACTTTATTGAACAAGACTTATATACAGAATTTGGAACATCCCGCCCCCAACAACCGCTTTCCTATTGGTCAATTGTAAAGTACCTGTGGTCTCCTTCAGTTCCTCCTTAGCCATGCAAATAAGGACTTGAAAATGAGTCAGCAGGGATTGGTGCGATAGCTTGACCAGAAGGACTGCCATGTGCAATGAGACAGAAGCCCCCAGGGGACAATCAATGTACACAATAGCCAGACACAAAACAATGGGCGGTCATTAGCACTTACAATGAGACAGGGCAATCCACATTCCCAATACACAAACAAAAGGAAAACCTTGCTGAAATGGAAAGATATGTAATATACACAGCATTTAGGAATTACAGATTCCATGGCAAATGGGAATAAATCTTAATATTTCTATATGGAGATATTGCTGGCAAATATGAAGCAATCCAAACCATTACTTATCTGTCTTTAAATTCCAGTGATGGTGAATACCGTCACAGTAAATATGAGATTAAAATTTAAAAAGGAAGTATATATAAAAAGTTGAGAAATTAGAATAGTAATGAGGAGGCCATCTAGTGGTGAATAATGGGAAATGCATGGGAAAGAGTAATGTATTGAGTGGGAGAAAGTAAAATTGTAGAAATGTCTGCTATGCAACGCATAGATGAATATAAATGGACGAGGCATAAATATATGATAAAAATCATCTAAGAAGTATAAAAGAGAATGTAAAATATATATATATATATATATATATATATATATATATATATATATATATATATATAAAAATGTATATATATAAAATATATCTATGTGTTAAGAAGCAAAAATTTAAGATGGGGAATGTAAAATGGTATATAAAAAAAATGTTCGAAATTGATGTTAAAAATTAGAAATAAAGCAGTTAAAATCAATATCCAAGTTTAAACCCCTCGGCTGGAGTGTATTCAGTCTCTATATCCAGGAAGTTTCATTATGTGAAATTTTAATCTTTTTGTTTTCTCCTCTCCAGTGTCCTGATATAGAATCAATGCCGCAAAAGGTGAGTCCGCTTGGGTCTTTATTGTGAACTTCTGCAAAATGCCTGGACACACTGTGTTTGGGAAAACCTTTCTTTATGTTTTCAATATGTTCTCGTATCCAGGGGTCTGGTAGTCCTACCGACATATTGAAGCCGGCACGGACATTCTATGAGGTATGTATCATGGGTGGTCTGACAAGTAATGAGTTTATTAATAGTAAATTCTTCTCCATTCCATCTGGACTTAAACTTTAGAGTCTTTTTGGGTTGGTGTCTATTGTTCCTGCAAGGGAGGCATCTATTGCATCTAATGAATCCTTTTAGATCTTTGAACATTTTAACAGGTTTTGGAGGATTTACCACATTGTGAACCAACTGGTTGCGTAATGAAGGTGCTTTCCTATAGATGAATTTAGGTTTTGTAGGTAATAATTTGGACAGAGTTTTGTCTGATCTTAGTATCGGCCAGTATTTTTTAATGATGCGTTCGGTCTATTTAAAATTACGGTGAAAGCCGATAATAAAGGCCGTGTCTTCTCGTTTCATATTAGAACGATCTTTCTTTCGTAAGAGTTCTTTTCTGTTCGTATCTTGTACTGCTTTTCTGGTATTCAATAATGTTTCCTTCTTGTATCCTTTTTCAATGAACCTATTCAATAGCACCTCTGATTGTGTCAATAAATCGTCTAAATTATCACAGTTTCTTCTAATTCTGATAAACTGTCCCTTTGGAATATTCTCTTTCCAAGAGGGATGATGACAGCTGGTGATAGGTATGTAGCCGTTTCGATCAGTATTTTTAAAAAATGTTTTGCTTTTAAGGTTTTGGTGGTCTTTAAAAATGTGCAAATCCAGATAATTGATATCTTCTTGACTCCAATTGCCTGTAAATTTTATCCCATATGGATTGTTATTAACCACATCCCACCGTCCTATAGCAGAATGACGGCGGGATTGTGGTTGTATTATCCTGACCGGACGTCATATGACGGCGGCAGGATAATACAGCTCTGCACGCCCCCCGGGGGCGCGCAGAGCGGCGATCGGTGATGCGAGGTGTCAGTCTGACTCCCTGCATCTCCGATCTCGGTAAAGAGCCTACTGATGTAGGCTCTTTACCATGTGACGAGCCATGTCCAATCACGGCTGGTCACATAGTAAACAGGAAGAGCCGTTGATAGGCTTTCCTTAGTTCGTGCCTGACAGGCACGAGTAAAGGAGCGCCGATTGGCGGCTCCCCTGACAGGGGGGGGGTCGGCACTGGTAATCAGATCATTGATTACCAGTGCAGACCCTCGGGGGGGGTGCCACTGGAACCACCAGGGATGCCCACCAATGACCCCAGGGATGCCCACCTATGACCCCAGGGATGCCCACTATGGCCACCAGGGATGGCAATTAGGGCTCAGGGAGCCCCCCCTTTGACCTCCCCATCAGTGCTGCCAGCCAGTGCCCTCCCTATCAGTGCTGCCCACCAGTGCCCATCATTGCCATCTATCAGTGTCGCCCACCAGTGCCCATTATTGCCCACCAGTGCCGCCTATCAGTGCCCATTAGTGCCCATCAGTGCCGCCCGTCAGTGCCGATCAGTGCCACCTATCAGTGCCCATAAGTGCCATCAGTGCCGCCTATCAGTGCCCATTAGTGCCACCAATCAGTGCCCATCAGTGCCGCCTATCAGTGCCCATCAATGCCGCCTATCAGTGCCCAGCAGTGCCGCCTATCAGTGCCCACCAATGCTGCATATCAGTGCTACCTATCAGTGCCCCATATCAGTGCCTATCAGTGCCGCCTATCAGTGCCACCCCATCAGTGCCATGTTCTTCTAACATGTCCATGAGTAGGTTGGCGACACTGGGTGCATACCTAGCACCCATGGCTACTCCTTTAGTCTGTAGATAGTAGTCTTGATGGTATGCATTGTGTTTTTTTAGGGTGGGTACCAATTTTACATAAGTCTTCTTCCACCATTTTCTTTAAAGCTCTGAAAAAATGATGGAAGAAGACTTACGTAAAATTTGTACCCACCCTAAAAAACGCAATTACATCCAGCAAACCATTAAGAAATTGGAAAAAAAGAAAAATATTGTCATTCGCCCGGCAGACAAAGGCGGCGGATTGGTCATCCTGAACAAATCGGATTATGAACAAGAGATGACCAATCTACTACAAGTACCTGATACATACGAGAAGCTTAAAGGAAATCCCACTAAATCAGATAAGAACAAACTTAGAGAATACATCAAAAAGGGTAAAGATATAGGCATTCTAGATAAAAGGAGGCCCAATACCTTATGCCTGAATCTAGTAAAACGCCGGTGATATATTACCTACCCAAAATTCACAAGAATTCAGAGAAACCTCCCGGCCGGCCTATAGTCAGTGGGGTCGACTCATTATTCTCGAGATTAGGCGAATATTTGGACAATTATCTCCAACCCATAGTCAAGATGGGGAAATCATATCTCAGGGATAGTACGGATCTTATTAATACTCTTAAAACGATACAAATCCCTGAACAATGTATTTTAGCCACCATTGACACAAATTCGCTCTATACGAGCATTAGTCAATCTGATGGCCTTAAAGCAGTTAACAAAACATTACATGAAAGGACTAAATTGAAACAAACACACATTCAATATATCATGGAAGGTCTGAAATTAGCTATGGTGAATAATTTTTTTCTGGTACCATCAAGACTACTATCTACAGACTAAAGGAGTAGCCATGGGGGCTAGGTATGCACCCAATGTCGCCAACCTACTCATGGACATGTTAGAAGAAAGTTCTATTTATACTCAAGACATACCACAACTTATCTTCTACAGGCAATACATAGATGATATTATTATCATTTGGGAAGGCACTGAAGACACCTTACAACAATTCTTTTAAAGACTTCATAACAATCCATATGGGATAAAATTTACAGGCAATTGGAGTCAAGAAGATATCAATTATCTGGATTTGCATATTTTTAGGCCCTGTTCACATACAAGTGACGCTACTTCCTCGGAGGTCGCGGTGCGAGCAGCGCGCCGCAACCTCGGAGTGGCCGCCACGGACTTCATAACATTGAAGTCTATGGCGGTCGCCTCCTGGTCGCCCCAAAGAAGCTCCGGACCCTTTTTCTAAGTCGGAGCGACTTGTGTCGCTCCTATTAGAACTGGTCCGCAGCTTCCCTATGGGAGGCAACCTACGGCGACCTGTGAGGCGACCAGGTCGCCTCACAGGTCGCCTTAGTGTGAACGGGGACTTAAAGACCACCAAAACCTTAAAAGCAAAACATTTTTTAAAAATACTGATCGAAACGGCTACATACCTATCACCAGCTGTCATCATCCCTCTTGGAAAGAGAATATTCCAAAGGGACAGTTTATCAGAATTAGAAGAAACTGTGATAATTTAGACGATTTCTTGACACAATCAGAGGTGCTATTGAATAGGTTCATTGAAAAAGGATACAAGAAGGAAACATTATTGAAAACCAGAAAAGCAGTACTAGATACGAACAGAGAAGAACTCTTACAAAAGAAAGATCATTCTAATATGAAACGAGAAGACACAGCCTTTATTACCGGCTTTCACCGTCATTTTAACCACTTAAGCCCCAGAAGATTTTACCCCCTTCCTGACCAGGGGGTATTTTGCGATTCGGCACTGCGTGACTTTAACTGACAATTGCGCGGTCGTGCGACGCTGTATCTAAACGAATTTGACGTCCTTTTTTTCCCACAAACAGAGCTTTCTTTTGGTGGTATTTGATCACCTGTGCGATTTTTTGATCATGCGCTATAAACAAAAAAAGGGCGTAAATTTTGCAAAAATAGCAATATTTTTCAAATTTTTTTATATGAAATTCCCCCCCAAAAAAATGTAAAAATCTAAATTTTTTTAAATTTTCAGCCAATTTGTTTTATGCTACCTATGTTTGGTAAAAAAAATCGCAAAAAGCATATTTTGATTGGTTTGCGCAAAAGTTATCGCGTTTACTAACAAAGGGAAAGATTTTTGTCATTTTTGTTGTTTTTTTTTTAACGCGTAATGGCGGCGATCTGCGATTTTTTTTGCGGTACTGCGACATTGCGGCGGACAGATCGGACCCTTGACTGACATTTTTGACACTTTTGGGGTTACCAGTGACATTTCTACAGTAATCAGTGCTATACATATGCACCGTTACTGTAAAAATACACTGGCAGTGAAGGGGTTAACTTTTTTAGAAAGGGAGGGGCTATGTGTGTCCCTAGGGGCGTGCTTTCTACTGTGATTGGCTGTGGCTTCAAAAAAATACTGGCCGATACTAAGATCAGACAAAACTCTGTCCAAATTATTACCTACAAAACCTAAATTCATCTATAGGAAAGCACCTTCATTACGCAACCAGTTGGTTCACAATGTGGTAAATCCTCCAAAACCTGTTAAAATGTTAAAAAATCTAAAAGGATTCATTAGATGCAATAGATGCCTCCCTTGCAGGAACAATAGACACCAACCCAAAAAGACTCTAAAGTTTAAGTCCAGATGGAATGGAGAAGAATTTACTATTAATAAACTCATTACTTGTCAGACCACCCATGTTACATACCTCATAGAATGTCCGTGCCGGCTTCAATATGTCGGTAGGACCACCAGACCCCTGTATATCCGGATACAAGAACATATTAAAAACATAAAGAAAGGTTTTCCCAAACACAGTGTGTCCAGGCATTTTGCAGAAGTTCACAATAAAGACCCAAGCGGACTCACCTTTTGCGGCATTGATTCTATATCAGGACACTGGAGAGGAGAAAACAAAAAGATTAAAATGTCATGTAATGAAACTTCCTGGATATAGAGACTGAATACACTCCAGCCGAGGGGTTTAAACTTGGATATTGATTTTAACTGCTTTATTTCAAATTTTTAACATCAATTTCGAACATTTTCTTTATATACCATTTTACATTCCCCATCTTAAATTTTTGCTTCTCTTGCATTCTCTTTTATACTTCTTAGATGATTTTTATCATATATTTATGCCTCGTCCATTTATATTCATCTATGCGTTGTATAGCAGACATTTCTACAATTTTACTTTCTCCCACATGCTTGAGGTAATTGTAGCCGTATTAGTGCACTTGCGACAGAGACAATTGAGTACTGTCCGTGATACTTTTTTTATTTGCACTAACATACAATTTTTCAGGACAAGCTTTCGGGGTATGTCCCCTTCATCAAGATCCAAACTTTCTCCCACTCAATACATTACTCTTTCCCATGCATTTCCCATTATTCACCACTAGATGGCCTCCTCATTACTATTCTAATTTCTCAACTTTTTATATACCTTTTTAAATTTTAATCTCATATTTACTATTTCCAATAAATTTGTTTTTAAATTTTATATTTGAATAGGATGCAATTTATATGTACTGATATTTCCTCATGATTACCACACGTGCATTGTCTCTGGGCACAGAATCGATTTATCATTGCGGCTTGTTTTCTTTCCTAAACATAGATATAAAATTTGGCCATTAGATAGAATGGTTATAATATGCCAGTCCTTTTCAAATTTGAAACAGTATACACATTGGATTTAAAATTGCATAATCCTCCATCTTGCCGTAGCCGCGGGTCTCCTCCCCGCTTGTTGTTTCAATTACGGCATTTGTTCGGACTGTCTGTTGCCGGGCAACCACGTGCATATAAGGGAGTATCAAGAAAGTGACCCGACGCTGCTGAGGACGTACTACTATGAAATGCGTACAGCGTGTCGCATCACTTCCGGTTCCTGTTGTTAGCCGTAGACCGCATTGCGTTCCACACGCTCGCTCCACTGCTTGTTTACTTCCACATAGATGTGAGTACCCTTAATCCTGTTCTATTGTGCAAATAAATCTAGTTTGGCAATATTACCATATGTGCCTTTCTTCTATACTTGAACACCTGTTATACTGACACCCCGCGGATACCTGGAGACACCAGTCCTTACTGCCGGGACACCCCCAGACCCCAGCTTTCCCCAGGAATCCTCCCATTCGGGACCCTCATAAACGTCCATCTCAGGGCCTACAGAGGAGGATAGGATCCATCTGCTGGAGCATTATTTATACCCACTCTATACCCCTGTGTGGGGTGGGTATTTCTGGTAAGTATGCTACTTACCAGAGGGGTCACAGAGCACCTTACCACCCACCACGGGGTCACTTATTGTGTTTTATTCACACACAGACTGTCACCTGTTTATGTATTAATTTACACCACCATTCCGGATATTCCCCGTTACTTCATCACCAGTTCAGCATTTTTTTCATAGCACTGGACTTTCTCTTTTTTGTTGTATACACCACCACCATTCATTTATTTAGTTACGTCACCCAGTTACACTGGTGTATTTTTACACCTATTTTGGACATTTATTCTCCTGTCACTTTGATTCCATGATATTATGCTCACTGCCTTATATGCACTTGACACTTTGTATTACCTATATCTATGCACTTGTCACTTTAAGTATATGACACTTTGTATTATGTATATTCACTTATAATCACCTTTTATGGTCACTTATACACTGGGATTAATTTATTTTATACAATTTTAAGATTCATTCATTTTGATGGTTATATATTTATTTAGCATATATATGCACGTTGCACTTTGACTCCATTTGAGATCTATACAGTTTACCATTGCAGATTTCTACCTCTCTCTTTTATCCTGTCATCATTTTTATTTTCATCTATTTATTGTCATCTTACACGTGTTTTATCATAAGACAGCGCCATTTCCCTCACCCCCCTTTTATACTTCTTATAGTCCTTGTGGCTATAGTTTAGGGAGGCTGCAGTCTAGCACATATTCATTCACTTCTGTATATTCCACAAGCGCGGAGTTTACCATTTATATAGAATAATTTTGCATGCCCAATTTTTCAGTTTTTTATTTGTTAACAAAGTTTGAAATATCCAATACATTTCGTTCCACTTCATGATTGTGTCCCACTTGTTGTTGATTCTTCACAAAAATTTACAGTTTTATATCTTTATGTTTGAAGCCTGAAATGTGTCAAAAGTTCGCAAAGTTCAAGGGGGCCGAATACTTTCGCAAGGCACTGTAAATCCCCATTTTTATTTATTGATTGCCTTTATATTTGATAGTCATTTCTTTTGCATGTGTGCGCTATTCTCTGTAAATATGCATGTTGCTTGGTTCAAAGCTGCGTTATCTCTTGTTGGTGCGTTGACCAACTGACCCATGAAATTATCTTGCAAGACATTTAGGAAATGGCAAGCCTTAGACGAAAACTCCGTTCCTTCTGCTCAATCTGTCTAGATAATTAATTCCTCCATTATAATGATATTTCCCATCCTTGCCACCATTACAAAATGTGCCAGGAGGTCCGCCTCTCCCTCCTCCCTCTGGTTATGAGGCCTATAGCATACGCCCAGTATTACATTTCCCTTGGTTTGGTTTCCTCCCTTTTGGAGCTCTACCCATAAGAATTCCACCTTCTCCCTAGCTCCAATAGTGAAATTGTCCCTCACATTCACTTGCACATCGCTGTTGATATACAGGCATAACCCTCCCCCTTTTTTACCCGCCCTATATCTGCATTATAGGGAATACCCCTGAATGGTTGCCAGCCAATCATGAGAGCTGTCAAACCAAGTCTCTGAAATTCCCACAAAATTGAAATCCTCCTTGTACATTAGCAGCTCCAGTTCTTCCATTTTGTTAGCCAGACTTCTAGCATTGGTATACAAGCCTCGTAATTTTGTCTGGTTGCATGCTATTTCCTTGTTATCCTATCCCTTGAGTAAGTGTGATGCAATGCGTTGGGAGGATCTGTGTGACGTCACTTCCGTGTGACGTCACTTCCGTGTTCACGGCCGTAACCGGAAGTCCAACAGTGTTACCGCTCTCAGCGGAGTTTGCTCGTTTTTTTAGTTTTTAAGTGTAAGTGCAATACTTTTGTTTCATTAAACTCGACTGGAAGTTACTGCACCATGAGCGTCCTGTTTTATATCCCCATGAGGCTAGATTGGTGCTTTTGATAGACGTCTGCACAGCGGAGGACCCATATTGGCTGGATAGTGGAGGAGACCCGTGACCACACACCACAGAGGGATTCCATCATCTTTCCATCCTGAGAGAGTGTTTATAGAGCCTTTTGGATTATACACACGCGCTCTTTTGTGTGTATTGAGGTAAGTGGCCACTACACACTTATCGATATTGGAGCGATAAGAGGATCATTTTGTTGCATTTATTCAATTAACCACCTAGTGTGATGCCATATTGAAGACTTCTTTACCCACATAGGATTTGTGTTTCAGCACAATATTCCTTTGGACTTTTATTTGCATTTATTTATTTACTATTCTTTTTTTTAACAATCTTTTTATTAATTTTTCAACATAAAATTACAAACATTCGGGAAGTACAATTCCCATGAACATTCAATCAGAACAGTAGATCCAGCACAATCCAAGGATAATATCCACAACGGTACAGAAATATCATCCATATGTAGTTATTGTTCCTATTGGTTTAAACTGTTGAGTACTAGCGTCACAATTGAGACACGAGAACCGACTTGGATGCGAAAGCTAGCCACCACTAGAGATGTATAGAACTGTTCGCCGGCGAACAGTTCCCGGCGAACTTAGCATGTTCGCGTTCGCCGCTGCCGGCGAACATATGCGATGTTCGGTCCGCCCCCCATAAGACATCATTGAGGCAAACTTTGACCCTGAACTTTACAGTCAGCAGACACATTTCCAGCCAATCAGCGTACCTCCCTCCCACACCCTCCCACCTCCTATAAATAAGCAAGGGCAGCATCCATCTTAGATCATTCTGAAGCAGTGTGTGTAGTGAGAGTAGGGAGAGCTGCTGCTGCTGCTGCTGCTGTTAAGCTAGGGACAGTTAGTCAGTGTTCCTGGTCTTGCAGTGTTCTTGGTCCACTACTGCTGTAATATCAGCACCCCAAAAAGCCCTTCTAAGGGCTGGTATTTGTGTTTTTTTTTTTTTTTATATATATATATATATATATATATATATATATATACCTAGCGTCCCCAAAAGCCCTTTTAAGGGCTGGTAATTGAGTTGTTTCTTCATATATATATATATCTATATCTATCTAGTGTCCCCAAAAGCCCTTTTAAGGGCTGGTAATTGAGGATTTTTTTATTTATATATATACATATATATACATATATATATATATATATATATAGTGTCCCCAAAAGCCCTTTTAAGGGCTGGTAAGGTAATAGATTTTTTTCTTTATATATATATATATATATATATATATCTATTGTACACTGCAGTTGCCTGCCCGCTGTGTGTGAGAGGCCACAGACCTACCACAGACTGTACTGTGTGCACACCACACTCATTTCGGGTGGCACAGGCACAGTACCTGGCATTTTAAAAAATATTTTTTTTTCCTCTGTCATAATTGCAGTGAGTGCTGTTTCAGGTCCACAGAGTGCACTGTACCCACTGCAGTGCACTGCCCACCACTGATATATATACGTTGGCACAGCATCTTGTTGCAATAAATTGAAAAAAAAAATATTTTTTATTATTGCAGTTGCCTGGGCTGCCAGTGACTGTCAGGTCCACAGAGTGTACTGTGCCCACTGCAGTGCCACTGTGTGCCCACCCACCACTGATATATAAGGTGGCACAGCAGCTTGCAAAGTAAAAAAAATATATATATTTTTTTAAATTGCAGTTGCCTGGGTGCCAGTGACTGCTGTCAGGTCCACAGAGAGTGTACTGTGCCACTGCCCACCCACCACTGATATATAAGGTGGCACAGCAGCTTGCAAAGTAAAAAAAATATATATATATTTTTTAAATTGCAGTTGCCTGGGTGCCAGTGACTGCTGTCAGGTCCACAGAGAGTGTACTGTGCCACTGCCCACCCACCACTGATATATAAGGTGGCACAGCAGCTTGCAAAGTAAAAAAAATATATATATTTTTTTAAATTGCAGTTGCCTGGGTGCCAGTGACTGCTGTCAGGTCCACAGAGAGTGTACTGTGCCACTGCCCACCCACCACTGATATATAAGGTGGCACAGCAGCTTGCAAAGTAAAATAAAATATATTTTTTTTAAATTGCAGTTGCCTGGGTGCCAGTGACTGCTGTCAGGTCCACAGAGAGTGTACTGTGCCACTGCCCACCCACCACTGATATATAAAGTGGCACAGCAGCTTGCAAAGTAAAAAAAAATATATATATTTTTTAAATTGCAGTTGCCTGGGTGCCAGTGACTGCTGTCAGGTCCACAGAGAGTGTACTGTGCCACTGCCCACCCACCACTGATATATAAAGTGGCACAGCAGCTTGCAAAGTAAAAAAAAAATATATATATTTTTTAAATTGCAGTTGCCTGGGTGCCAGTGACTGCTGCCAGGTCCACAGAGAGTGTACTGTGCCACTGCCCACCCACCACTGATATATATGCCTGCAAGAGAAAAAGCCAGCCGCAGAGAAGCCGTATTCCTGAAAATATAAGAAAAATGCTTTTTTTTAGGGGTTCTGGACATGCTACAGAGCTGAAACTTGACAGGTACACTTTTTAGACCCCCCAGACACTAAATACAAAAAATTACATGCCTGCCTAAAAAAATGCCCGATAAATGCCTGCAAGAGAAAAAGACAGCCGCAGAGAAGCCGTATTCCTGAAAATATAAGAAAAATGCTGTTTTTTAGGGGTTCTGGACATGCTACAGAGCTGAAACTTGACAGGTACACTTTTTAGACCCCCCAGACACTAAATACAAAAAATGACATGCCTGCCTAAAAAAATGCCCGATAAATGCCTGCAAGAGAAAAAGACAGCCGCAGAGAAGCCGTATTCCTGAAAATATAAGAAAAATGCTGTTTTTTAGGGGTTCTGGACATGCTACAGAGCTGAAACTTGACAGGTACACTTTTTAGACCCCCCAGACACTAAATACAAAAAATGACATGCCTGCCTAAAAAAATGCCCGATAAATGCCTGCAAGAGAAAAAGACAGCCGCAGAGAAGCCGTATTCCTGAAAATATAAGAAAAATGCTGTTTTTTAGGGGTTCTGGACATGCTACAGAGCTGAAACTTGACAGGTACACTTTTGTGACCCCCCAGACACTAAATACAAAAAATGACATGCCTGCCTAAAAAAATGCCCGATAAATGCCTGCAAGAGAAAAAGCCAGCCGCAGAGAAGCCGTATTCCTGAAAATATAAGAAAAATGCTGTTTTTTAGGGGTTCTGGACATGCTACAGAGCTGAAACTTGACAGGTACACTTTTGTGACCCCCCAGACACTAAATACAAAAAATGACATGCCTGCCTAAAAAAATGCCCGATAAATGCCTGCAAGAGAAAAAGACAGCCGCAGAGAAGCCGTATTCCTGAAAATATAAGAAAAATGCTGTTTTTTAGGGGTTCTGGACATGCTACAGAGCTGAAACTTGACAGGTACACTTTTGTGACCCCCCAGACACTAAATACAAAAAATGACATGCCTGCCTAAAAAAATGCCCGATAAATGCCTGCAAGAGAAAAAGACAGCCGCAGAGAAGCCGTATTCCTGAAAATATAAGAAAAATGCTGTTTTTTAGGGGTTCTGGACATGCTACAGAGCTGAAACTTGACAGGTACACTTTTGTGACCCCCCAGACACTAAATACAAAAAATGACATGCCTGCCTAAAAAAATGCCCGATAAATGCCTGCAAGAGAAAAAGCCAGCCGCAGAGAAGCCGTATTCCTGAAAATATAAGAAAAATGCTGTTTTTTAGGGGTTCTGGACATGCTACAGAGCTGAAACTTGACAGGTACACTTTTGTGACCCCCCAGACACTAAATACAAAAAATGACATGCCTGCCTAAAAAAATGCCCGATAAATGCCTGCAAGAGAAAAAGACAGCCGCAGAGAAGCCGTATTCCTGAAAATATAAGAAAAATGCTGTTTTTTAGGGGTTCTGGACATGCTACAGAGCTGAAACTTGACAGGTACACTTTTGTGACCCCCCAGACACTAAATACAAAAAATGACATGCCTGCCTAAAAAAATGCCCGATAAATGCCTGCAAGAGAAAAAGACAGCCGCAGAGAAGCCGTATTCCTGAAAATATAAGAAAAATGCTGTTTTTTAGGGGTTCTGGACATGCTACAGAGCTGAAACTTAACAGGTACACTTTTTAGACCCCCCAGACACTAAATACAAAAAATGACATGCCTGCCTAAAAAAATGCCCGCTAAATGCCTGCAAGAGAAAAAGCCAGCCGCAGAGAAGCCATATTCCTGAAAATATAAGAAAAATGCTGTTTTTTAGGGGTTCTGGACATGCTACAGAGCTGAAACTTGACAGGTACACTTTTGTGACCCCCCAGACACTAAATACAAAAAATGACATGCCTGCCTAAAAAAATGCCCGCTAAATGCCTGCAAGAGAAAAAGCCAGCCGCAGAGAAGCCATATTCCTGAAAATATAAGAAAAATGCTGTTTTTTAGGGGTTCTGGACATGCTACAGAGCTGAAAATTGACAGGTACACTTTTTAGACCCCCCAGACACTAAATACAAAAAATGACATGCCTGCCTAAAAAAATGCCCGCTAAATGCCTGCAAGAGTAAAAGCCAGCCGCAGAGAAGCCATATTCCTGAAAATATAAGAAAAATGCTGTTTTTTAGGGGTTCTGGACATGCTACAGAGCTGAAACTTCACAGGTACACTTTTTAGACCCCCCAGATGCTAAATCCAAAGAAATTTTTTATTTTTATTTTTTTTTAATTTTTCCAATAATTGGCTCTCTATCAAAAAATTATAATTTTTAAGAACTTTTTTTTGCGTGATCCCTCTCCGGCATGCCACAGTCCAGGTGTTAGTCCCCTTGAAACAACTTTTCCATCACTATTGTGGCCAGAAAGAGTCCCTGTGTGTTTTAAAATTCGCCTGCCTATTGAAGTCTATGGCGGTTCGCCCGGTTCGCCGGTTCGCGAACATTTGCCGATGTTCGCGTTCGCCGTTCGCGAACCGCGAATTTTAGGTTCGCGACATCACTAGCCACCACCACAAGATGTTACCATCAATACTACGTAAACAAAGAGGAGAATGTAACCTTTCAGTGGGGTTGCACACCGCCGATAGCCCGGCACCCCCGAGACAGCCACCCCTAATGGGAACCACACTGTGGCCATCTCCGGGACACCAGCCCCCAGCAGGGCAAGTCCCAAGCCGCTTGACGGGAGTAGATCTCCCATTACGACCTGTGTAACCATGAAGTCCAAGGTTGCCATAGCTTAGACATTCGGGTGGCGAATTGGTGTCTCAGGGACAAGGATCGTTCATAGGAATGGTGAGTAGTAACCAGCTCAATCACTCCCTGAATTGAAGGTGGTGATTCTTGTTTCCAAGATCTAGCTATAAGTAATCTGGCTGCAAGCAAACAGTGGGTAATCGTGTGTCTCATATGGTGGGGTATCTGCCCAAGGTTTAGAGAAAGCAATGCAAGTCCAGGGTCTAGTTTAAGCGGTGTACTCGTCACGGCAGATAGCAACGAAAACACCTCCTGCCAGAAAGTCTGGATTCGTGGGCACTGCCAGAACACGTGGAAGAGCGTACCCACTCCTCCACATGATCTCCAGCACCCACTGTCACACTTATCGTAGAATTTGCCAATTCTGTCAGGAGTGAGGTACCAGCGTAGTGATAGTTTCAAGGTCAATTCACATAGGTTGAAATTGCACGTCGTCGAGTATATAGAGTGTAGTGCCTGCATCCATTGTGCGTCAGTGTATGCCATACCCAAGTCCCTCTCCCATTGAACATGGGGGAGTGACTTGGAGAAGATGGTCTTCTGTTGAAGCATATTATAGAATGTAGTGATGCCCTTCATTTTAGGAGCTTGGATAGTCAGTGGCCAAGTGGGAATGGAGGAAAGGAAATGAAGAGTCCTAAAATGTAGGAATAGGTCAGTGCTGGGTAAGTGAAATTTATTTTGTAAGGTAGGGAACGGAATTAATGTGGAGTTGTGGTAAAGGTCGTTCAAAGTGGCGATGCCATGTTTGGTCCAGGAGTGAAAGCTTGCATCAGGCATCAAATAGTGCAGGGCTGTCAGGGGAATTACAAGGTCTAGTGCATGGGGGCCTTTAGAGTGTTGAGTCAGCAGCATTTTCCACCGTAGCTACCATTGGTGGGGGAAAGTGAGATGGGATTTTCGCTCCTAGGGATGTTGCCATTAACCAGGAAGGAAGGTCTGATTGCGTGCAATAAGATGCCTCTATTCTCTGCCATAAAGAGGGGCTATCTGGGGTAAACCATTCCCGTAATTGTGTGAGGATAGAGGCAATGTAGTAATCATAGATGTCCACATAGCCTGCTCTACCTTGGGAACACGATTTTATAAGCTTTACGTGTGAGCATCTAGGCTTCTTACCCTGCCAGACGTATTGTGATATAAGGGATTGGAGTAAGCAGAAAAATTTCTTGGGAGCCGGGATTGGTATGGTTCTAAAGATATACAATAGTTGTGGTAAGTGCATCACCTTGAATGCTGCCAACCTCCCTAACCAAGAGAAACCTGAAGATTGGAGGTGTTTTAGGTCATTTTGGAGCCGATTACGCGCCGGAACGTAGTTATGTAAAAAGAGTGTTTTCGGATTCGCCGTAAGTTTAATTCCTAAATACGATAGATGAGTGTCCGTCCAGATGTAAGGGAACTGATGCTGTAATAGGGCACTGGTGGTTGCATCTATGCCGATATTTAGAATCTGGGACCTAGTTTCATTGACCTTATACAGGGATACCGCTCCAAACCATTGAAGGATTTTTTCAATTTCGGGGAGGGAACAGGTAGGGTTAATAACCATAAGAATGACATCGTCCGCAAAGAGACTGATCTTTTGTGGGGTACCTGCTATGTCAATTCCTGATATACGGGGGTTGGATCGTATGTGTTCTGCAAGGGGTTCCATTACCATATTAAATATTAAGGGGGATACGGGGCACCCCTGTCTAGTGCCATTCGATATCTCGAAAGGGGCAGAGATTGCATCGGGGGTGCGCACCATCGCCAATGGATTGAAGTATAAAGCCATTATAGCCCTATAAAGGAAGTCATGGATACCAAATTTGCGTAGAACCGCAGAAAGAAAACCCCAGTGGACTCGATCGAACGCCTTCTCTGCATCCGAAGAGAGGAGCAGAGAAGGCATTCCGGCGTTCCTAGCATAGTGTATGACATTAATGACCCTTCTGGTCGCATCAGAAGCCTGGCGGCCTTTTGTGAACCCGGACTGGTCCTTGTGGATAATTGTTGGTAGGACTTCAAGTAGGCGTAATGCAATCAATTTAGCATATAGTTTAGCATCGAGATTCAAAAGCGAAATCGGTCGAAAATTCTGGGGTTGGGTGGGTTCTTTCCCAGGCTTAGGCAAAGTCACAATCATTGCACTGAGCATTTCTTTTGGAAAGGAGGAGGATGTGGCAGTTGAGTTGAATAGTTTGACCATGAGAGGCGTGAGCAGGCTGGAGAATTTCTTATAATATTCGGCTGTGAAGCCGTCTGGGCCGGGGGATTTCAGGTTAGGGATGGTAGAGATGGCTTGAAGAATTTCCATTTCAGAGAATGGTTGATTAAGGGCTTTTAGCGTATCGGGGGAAATGGAGGGTAAGTTTATGTGGTTAAGGAAGGACGTTATGTCTTCCGGACACAGTTGGGGACTATGTGGATCAGCTTTGATATTGTATAGTGATTCATAATATGTGCTAAAAGCGTCCGCTATAAGGTTAGGTTTAATCAACTTTGTTTTGGTGGTGGGATGGAGAATGAACGGAATTCTGGCTTTTATCCGCTGGCCTTTGATACGAAGGGCCATGGCTTTAGACGCCTTTTGTCCAGTAGAGTACGAATTGACTTTCCACTTTTTTTAAGAGTGTCACTATATTTTTCCAATAGCATGGCTCTCAACTCTTGTCTGAAAATGTTTTCAGTAAGGGCTTTAGAGGGGTGTTGTTGGTTTTGGGAGTCCAGAGAAGTTAGCTGCTCAGTAAGATCAGTCAGCTTCTGCGACCTCCTTGTCCTTTCCCTAGTGCCAATTTGAATGAGTACTCCCCGCAAACTGCTTTATGGGCGTTCCACACCATCACCGGGTCCGAACCGTCTGTCGCATTGTTGGTAATATAATCCTGAATATGTTGGGGAATTTCCGAGACATAAGTCGAGTCTGTCAACAAGTGATTATGCAGTCTCCAGACATACGGAGCTTGTGTATATGGACCTAGGGAGATTTTAACCGTCAACGGGGAATGGTCGGACCAGGTGGCAGTGTGGAGTTTCACATCAGACACACATTCCAGAACTTTTCTATCAGATATACACAAATCTATACATGAATAGGTGCCGTGATGCGGGGAGAGGAATGAATAATCCCTCTCCGACGCGTGACAGCACCTCCATACATCATACAATTCATGAGACCAGATACATTTTGATAAAGAAGAATTAGGCCTTTTAGGGTTAGCAGTCGAATCAAGTACACTATCAGGTGTGAGATTGAAATCTCCACAGAAGAGGAGATTTCCAAAGGCTAGGTTCTTCGCTTTGGTCACCACTGATTTTATGAAAGACAATTGGTGATGATTCGGGGTGTATAAGTTCCAGAGTTGTATAAAGTACTCAAAACACATACTTGAGTAAAAGTACAAGTGCTCGATCAAAAAGTGACTTGAGTAGAAGTGGAAGTGCTCGATCAAAAAGTGACTTGAGTAGAAGTACTAAAGTATTCAACATTTTTTGTACTTAAGTATTGCAAGTAGTGTTTTTAAAAATTTTGCTACTCAAGTACTGAAAGTAAAAGTACCAGTAGTTTTGAAAAAAAAAAATGCTACTCAAGTACTGAAAGTAAAAGTACAAGTACTGTGTTATGTAGTTATTAAAGAAAGAAGTCAAAAGTTTGAACATCATATTGTTTTTTATTATTTCAAATGCAGCTTTTATTTATGCATACAGTAGCATTTATTTTCGTATGCGCTGATAATACACATGTTTTGAGCTTCATGAAACCTGCCATCTACTGTTCTGGCAGTGGTAATTTTTATCATTTTAACGAGTAACTATGCAGCACAAAAAAAAAATATTGGAGTAGAAGTATTGAAATCATCGAAAAAATGTAGTGAAGTAAAAGTGGAAGTAGGAGAAAAAAATTCTACTCTAGGAAAGTACAGATACCGCCTTTCGGTACTTATGTACAGTAGTGAAGTAGTTCTACTTAGTTACTATACATCTCTAATAAGTTCACTACGGTAAATTTCCGTCCCATTATCGTTCATTGCAGAAAAAGGTATCTGCCTTTAGGGTCGGTCACAACTGCATGATATTGGAAGTCTAGATTATCTCTGACGGCAATGAAAACTAAAAGTATAGATACGGGTAGTTCTTATGGGTGCATTTCGGCATGGCATCAAGGGCGAAGTGGGTTTCCTGGACACACAGAATATCCCCTTGTAAAGATGTAGCAGTGGACCATAAGGAAGATCGCTTGGCGGGGTGATTGAGACCTCTTGCATTTAATGATAAGATGGTAAAAGCCATGATACAAAGGGGAAGTACCTGGCAGGACAGCACAAGTAAATGTCCCTAGGAGGGTCGTGTATGGAGATGGTGATCCCCAAGTAGAGAAGAGTACCTTAAGGTGGTTGAGCCTGTGTAGAATTGCTTGCAAGCCAGAATAGATCTGCCTGTAGGCCGGGAGAGAAAGAGTACCGCGTCTGGGGCAGTGGTTCACCTCGTGGAGATCGTAGAGTCGATAGTCGGTCACTCGCAGTCGTACCAATAGGAACTACTTATAAATGTAAGAAGGTTAGAGTCAGATGAACTGCAAAACAAATATGTGATTTAGGAATGCAAACGGTATGTAAACGTTGTACTGGACCCGAACAGAAGGAAACCAGCAGTAGGAAGTGTTCAGCAAGTGCAATCCTGTGTCAGGCTTGCTGACTGGAGTGGGGGGTAATTCCACCACCGGTGGAAAAGAAAGCCGGAAAACTGGAATAAAGAACTGTAGTAGGCCAGCCGGGCCTTGTGTTGCTGAAGAGGGAGGGACAGCACCCATTTACATAGAAGGACGGTGCCTGGAGCGGCTGCGATGAAAGCCCTGGGGAGGCGGCGGGGTTCGCCGCGGCACATCTGGGGTCCCCTTGTTGGGTCGGGGATAATACCCCATGCGTACAGTAGTTTCATGCCTCCTTCCAATGTGGATATAGAGTGAGGTATCCCATTATAAGTAACCAACAGGGTTGCTGGATTGCGCCACTTATAGGTGATGTTGTGATTTGCTAATGCTTTAGTGAGCGTTTTAAGCTGTCTGCGCTGTTGGAGCGTGTGTTGAGAGAGGTCAGCGAATAGCTGAATTTGCGTGTAGGGAGCCGGAAGAGTACCCAGTGATCTAGAAGCCTGTAAGATTCTTTCCTTGGCGGGGTAAAAGTGTACTCTCAATAATACATCCCTGGGGACCGATGCTTCTAGGAATCTAGGCTTTGGCAGCCTATGGATTCTATCAATTGTGAGTTTGATAGGAGATAAAGCAGGTACTAGGGAGGAAAACAGGGTGGATGCATATTGTTGGAGGTCCGCAGGAGGAACATCTATAGGAATACCCCTGATTTTGACATTGTTGCGGCGAGACCGGTCCTCTAGATCTGCCAGCTTGTTTTTTATCCAAACAGTATCCTCCTTCTGTTCTGTGTATGCATCTACTAAATCATTAACAGTGTCAGTACATTCCTCCATTTTCTGCTCCATGTAATGCACCCTGTTTCCCATGTGTTTCATCTCATAAGCAAATTTGTCCATGATAGAAGAGAGATTGGACATAAGAGATGATTGGAATGTGATTAGCATGTTCTTCATGGTGGTGTCTAGTACCGGCTGCCCTGTAGTGGGGAACGCTGCTATAGATGACTGCAGGGAGGACATAGTATGCATGCAGTACATGCCTTTACTCACTGTGGAGTCCGACTGTCCGGGGTTATCCATCCTCATCCGTGCCTTAGCTGGGCTCCCAGGGACCGGAGAGATCGGGGTTGAGCCCGGAGGGGACTGCACTGGAGGGCCATCCTCTGATGGAGAAAGGTCTGCGTCCAGCAGATCAGTGAATGCCTCCGGATCGTTGCGGACTGGTGGCGCAGCGGCACCATCTTGGCTTCTGCTTGGGAGCATGGGCAGCCTGGAGAAGAAGGCCGTAAGCTTGGTGGGGCCCCGCTCGTCTTTCCTCTTCCGCGACGACATCTCCACAGGTATGAGGGTAAGCAGTAGGTACAATATGCGGCTGCGGTGCGGGCTATCTGTCCCCGATATAGGCAGTTTTCCCGGCTGGTTCCTGAGAGCTCTCGGCTTATGCGGCCATTCGGTATGCACGCAAGCCACGCCCCCCCCCCCCCCCTTATTTACTATTCTTCACCAGCACTATATATGTATTGATTTTGACTTTGTCAGACATATTATAGCACCATTTGATTTGAGCTATTTTCGGCCACATCTTCAGCAGTTTCACATTGTGTTTATATACATCGTTATTGGATTTGAGGGATTTTCAGTTTTTTCAGCAGTTTTTTATTGCATTTGCATCAGTATTGATTTTGTTCACCAGCACATTTATTCCACATTAAATTCATTTGAATTAGCGCCGATCTTGTTCACCATACACATTTCCTTGTTAGTTGTTATGAGGCTGCAGTTTGGATTTTCCAACTTACTTACCTCGGGTTTTGGTATTCTAGTCACGGTACTGCTAATGCCCCCGATATTACCCACTGAACCTTGTTCCATGCTGGCTAGCTCTATACCCTCCCCACCATCACCTAGTTTAGAAGGTGCACCCTCCCCATTTAGGTGCAGTCTGTCCCTGCTAAGGAGCCAGTAACCGACTGAGAAGTCGGCCCAGTTCTCCAGGAACCTGAACCAAAACCCCTCCTTTCTACACCAGCTCCTCAGCCATTTGGTCATTTCCCTAATCTCATGCTGCCTCTCTGGTGTGGCTTGAGGTACTTCTGAGGTATGTAGGTAGGTATTTCCTAGAATACTACCTTGGAGGTCCTACTCCTAAATGTACTCCCTAAGTCCCTGAAATTGTTTTTTAGGACTCTCCATCTTCCTCTAACTTTGTCATTGGTACCCACATGTACCATGACAGCTGGGTCCTCCCCAGCCCCACCCAATAATCTGTCCACCTGATCCATGATGTGCTGAACCTGAGTGCCCGGTAAACAACATACAGTGTGGTGCCTACAGTCTTTGTGACAGATTGCTCTCTCCGTCCTTCTAATAATTAAGTCACCTACTACCAGAATATGTCTTTCATTACCCTTAGCCTCGCTCCCACCCTTACTGGAGGAGTTTTTCCCCTGGCAGCTAGGAGTGTCGCTCTACTCCAGCAATGCCGCTCCTTAACTGGTTTCTACAACATCACGCAAAAGAGCGTACTTATTGGGATGTTCCAGCCCAGAACCGGCCTCCCTGACATTTTCCCCTCTACCCTTCCTAACTGTCACCAAACTACTCTGCTCTGGTATCTGCACCCCTGTATCTCCATCCGCCTGTGTGCTGGCCCCCACCATCACCTGTCGGATACGTTCCCAACTCTGTTTTAGTATGGAGTATAGCTTTTGAAGTGACAAAGCAGAGTAGGACTGGCCATAAGAGGGATTACATGGCTGAAGTTGGTTAGCTTAAAAATGTATTGCAATATGTGTGAACTAAAAATCCTTGTTTTACATTTGCATAGTTTGCTAGGAAGGTTGTATGGCGGTGTGCAGAGGGTCTATCCAGAATTTGTAGCCCCAGGAGAATGACACTCTGAGCAGGCCTCTCTAACATTTATCATCTCCTCAGCCACCTTCTGTGTATCCCTTCCCATTGGGTCCGATAAATACTCATAACTCCGTTTTTGACCCTACTACTCTATTTTTTAAAGAAAAAATTTAAGGATGGCGCTCAAGTGTATTAGTAACTGACAATTAACCCCAAAAGAGACATGGATAATCAGTCCAATAAAAGTTTATTGTATAGATCCACAATGAAGAAGCAGTATATATATAAAAATAAATCCTCCTACCAATCCATGAAGCCTCTGTGTGTCATTGCTGCCTCAACAGAAATCCCTGATGTCAGTCCCAAGGGAGGGAGGAGGCTGGCAGCTAGAGAGGAAAAGCAGCGTAGATGGATAGAAAAGAGAAGCAGGTCCCAGTGGGTATGGGGGCTCACACGGTCCGGTGTGCGGCCGCTTCCTGGACCGGAGCCCACGCTGTGTTTCCCCAGTGCCCGCTGTGAGCGCCGCTGTCGGCCGGATGTACATGCACAGCCGGCAAAGGGATCACCTGGAGGCCGGGGAAGCTGGAGGAAGGAGTTCGCTCGCTTCTACAGAGCCTCCCGATTGCCACAACGACATGTTTCGCTACATTAGTAGCTTTGTCAAAGACTTGACTTGACTTTTTTTTTTTTTTTTTAGTACTCGCAGATACCAATTACTAATACCTGCCAGCAACTGGTTTGTTTACACTTCAGCTGTTAGCAATGGTATAAGGCCCCGTTCACATAGGGGCGACGCTACTTTGCACCGCGACCTCGGAGCGGCCGCCACGGACTTCATAACATTGAAGTCTATGGCGGTCGCCTCCTGGTCGCCCCAAAGAAGCTCCGGACCCTTTTTCTAAGTCGGAGCGACTTGTGTCGCTCCTATTAGAACGGGTCCGCAGCTTTCCTATGGGAGGCGACCTACGGCGACCTGTGAGGCGACCAGGTCGCCTCACAGGTCGCCTCAGTGTGAATCTGTAATGTTCCGGTACCTTTGGTACCCTAAATTACACTTTCCACAAGTGTATGCGCCCCACCATTTACTTTTGGAAAGGTGCGCATACACCTTTAAGACTGGAGCTGTCATCACCCAGCGCCGGACTAGATGGCTATTTAAAGCGCCGGTTCTCACTCACATGTGTTCGTTCAAACACCCTTACCTGGATGCTAACCTTGCTTGAAGCTTCCATGCTTGCAAGCTTACCTCGCTGACGGAACCTCGCCGCGCTGATCCCTGTATCCCGCTACTGGATCATCCGCCTCTCCTGAACCACCCTTCGGCTGTATCGCTAATAGTGCTAAGTACCCCGCAGGGGAATTCTCTATAAACTTATACTAAGCTTACACTATCTAGCACTGCATAGTAAAGACTGTTTATCACATCTGCATAACTAGATTGCTAGCTCTTGAGACTACTGCTACTTTTCTGCACTGGGTTAATCTCTTTTGTATGTCCACCTGCTATTCTGTCTTCTGCTACCATACAACATTGCTAAACCTTCCTGCATCCATCTGCTACTGTCTCACCTTCAAGTGTCTATCACCTACCACCTCCACTCAACCTATCCCTCAACCTTCATCATTGTGTTACCACATACATAAAGTCATACTAGGAACCAGCTTGCTAATTGTGTGTATTTACTGGCTGAAATAAGACCTTCCACACATGATGAGTCATTGAGGTTGGGAATGGTATCTCAGCATATCTCTTACATGACTACTGACGTGGAACTATTTCTGCAGCTGAAAATCCACACCATATAAGAAACGCAGGAGCGTTACAGAATCGGGACTAAAGCTTAGAAAAGTTTAGAAAAGTTATTTACAAATGAAATAAATTATTTTTTTTTTTTTATTTTGTGCTTTTTTTCAATGTGAAACATGTAAATATATATAGATGGTAAACAAATATTAACAAACAAAGCAAACAAAAAAAGTTTTAATTATTAATAGTTTAGTTTATAAAATAGAAGTGAAACAAAAATGAGCAGGAAAATAATAATTAAATGGAGAAGGAGAATAAGTAGTTAATTAAGACTGATTAGAGTAAAAAGAGGAACATTTAATTCAAATTTTTTTTTTTATTATTACTTGACAGGTTGCTTTAAATCAGGCTTGTCCAACCTGCGGCCCGGAGCCGCAGGCAATGCGGCCCACCGGCCGCGGAACTTCAGACAGTCTCCCGCAGTGTTGCCATCCGCTCGTTAATTTCCGGGCTGCCCGTAAATGCCCGTTACAGGTAGCGGTGCCCGTAAAAAGATGGTCGCCATTTACGATGCCTGCTTGTAGAAGCACGGCCGGGCATGGCACCATTTTTAAATGAAATGCACTCAATCATTTTCGGTGGCGCCTCACCGCCACAGCAGAGAAGGAGGACTGGCTCGCAGCGAGAAAGACAAACACTCATCTGAGTGAGAGGGACAATATTGCAGCCATAAAGGGGGCAGAGGTCGGAGGACACAGTGATGTGCCTGTGGAGGGGTGAAAAGGGGACAGCACAGAAGGACCCTGATGTCTAGAGGTAAGGGGGACATAGGAGGAAACTACCATGTCTATGCAGTCTCTGACAAGCTCCTGTGCCATGATAGCAGCCTCTGACCCCCGTCCTGTACCATGACCGCAGCCTCTGACCCCCGTCCTGTACCATGACCGCAGCCTCTGACCCCCGTCCTGTACCATGACCGCAGCCTCTGACCCCCGTCCTGTACCATGACCGCAGCCTCTGACCCCCGTCCTATACCATGACCGCTGCCTCTGACCCCCGTCCTGTACCATGACCGCAGCCTCTGACCCCCGTCCTGTACCATGACTGCAGCCTCTGACCCCCGTCCTGTACCAAGACCGCAGCCTCTGACCATCCTCCTGTACCATGACCGTAGCCTCTGACCCCCCCTCCTGTACCATGACCGCAGCCTCTGACCAGCTCTTGTACCATGACCCCAGCCTCTGACCAGCTCTTGTACCATGACCCCAGCCTCTGACCAGCTCTTGTACCATGACCCCAGCCTCTGACCAGCTCTTGTACCATGACCCCAGCCTCTGACCAGCTCTTGTACCATGACCCCAGCCTCTGACCAGCTCTTGTACCATGACCCCAGCCTCTGACCAGCTCTTGTACCATGACCCCAGCCTCTGACCAGCTCTTGTACCATGACCCCAGCCTCTGACCAGCTCTTGTACCATGACCCCAGCCTCTGACCAGCTCTTGTGCCATGACCGCAGCCTCTGACCAGCTCCTGTGCCATGACCGCAGCCTCTGACCAGCTCCTGTACCATGACCGCAGCCTCTGACCAGCTCCTGTACCATGACCGCAGGCTCTGACCAGCTCCTGTACCATGACCGCAGCCTCTGACCAGCTCCTGTACCATGACCGCAGCCTCTGACCAGCTCCTGTACCATGACCGCAGCCTCTGACCAGCTCCTGTACCATGACCGCAGCCTCTGACCAGCTCCTGTACCATGACCGCAGCCTCTGACCAGTTTCTGTACCATGACCCCAGCCTCTGACCAGTTCCTGTACCATGACCCCAGCCTCTGACCAGTTCCTGTACCATGACCCCAGCCTCTGACCATCTCAACAATTATCAAATCACTGAAGTGGTCATGGTGGTTAGAGTGTTCCTCTGTATACTAATTCAATTTAATTTGATCATCCTCTAGTTGTGTTAAATTAGTGCGAGGGGGGGGGGGGGGCGCACGGCGGCGTTTTATTACTTATATACCTTAACTATAGTATATATTTTATATGCAGCCCGAAAAAAATTCTCTACACTCAATGTGGCCCAGAGAAGCCAAAAGGTTGAACACCCATGCTTTAAACTGACTTCATCTGCAGATAGAAGTTCGCCCTTTGATCTGCAAATGAATAAACGGTAGAATACAAAATGAAACAATTTTTTTCTATTTACTTTCAATCATTTTTATTGGAGATTTAAAATACAAAACAAGAAAAATGATTAAAGAGGAAGTAAACTCGGCTATGAAAATCAAACTTTTACAATGTATTAAACAGACATGCAATATAATTACATTACACATACAATTTATACATCAGAACCGTTTAAAAATACCTTTTTTCAAAGTTAATATTTCTCCTACTTCTTGGACTCGGCTGCGCCATGTCTTCTCTTGTTTTATGCTACCCCCGCTGCCGTCATTTCCGCCCTTACTGCATTATTTGCCGAAATCTCGCGCATTGTAATTGTAATGCAGACTCTCTGTATAAAAGACTGGCTCTCACTGTCTAGGAATGCTTCCGTTTTCACTTAGGCTGGCCATACATGTTCAACTTTTGTTGTACAATTTTCTGGTAGATCTACCACAAACCACATAATGTGAGGTCAAAGCTAAACACATTCACTTGTATCTAATTAGGCAGGCCTTTGTACTACATACTTGAAGGTAAATTTCAAGAAAATTGGACAGAAAATTGTAAGAAAATTGGATCATGTATGGCCAGCCTTACTCCCCCTTCCCTTGTGTAACTTCTCATGGTCACTCCCCCTGTGAGAGAGATAAGGAAGCTGGGGAGAAAGGCATGAAAGGGAGAATTGCGAGACTTTAGCTGTGCCGTTTTGAGAGATACAGGAAGAGCTCAGAGATCATTTTCTTAATGAAACGGCACGCATATCGTGCCATGGATTGGATAAAACACTGGGCATGTGCCGATGACATCATGAAATATTACAGGAAGGATTACAGGAAGAATATACAAGTAAGAAATCTTTTACAGACACCTATCATTTGCTTTGTTTATGCAGATTACAATGAGCTGAAGTGAAAATTGTGAGTTTACAACCTCTTTAAAGCCAGAACCCTGGCTACATTGTCAGAGCAAAAGCCTAATATAAAAACGAGGTCAATGAGAAATAGAGCCTCAAAGCTTACATATGTAACAAACCTTAACGGAAAGGCTCATAATAAAAAATAACCAAAATATGTAATAAGCTGTTGCAGATGACCACAAGGTCCATGGAACCTTTTATCAGGGTTCTCAAACAAGAAAAAATATGGGGTCTGACCCCCAACATAGAAAAAGGTAACAATGTTTCTTTTTATCTTTCTGCGTTAGTGGTTGAGCAATGTTGTTGATAAACATTGCCTGGCTGCTTTTTCTTTGACAGCTCCAATTGCTGGGACTTTGTTTACACTTCAGCTGTCAAAGGGGAACCCCACTGACAGCTGAATCCCACTGACAGCTGAATAAGTCTTCGGTTGTTAAGGAAGCGGCAGCCCAGCTCCCTAACAACTTGAAATTGCCGGTAATCTGACGAAATAGCATAAAACACAATATTAGGTGTGCTTAGTTAAATAACATCCAAAATAGCCACCAGCAGGAATGTGCAGAAATAATAGCATAAAACATAAAAAAAAAATACAAGGAATTGCAGCGCTAGTAAATATATACATCCATTAATATGCAGATATCAATCAAAATAAGTTGTTAGTAGAATTTGTGAGAGGAAGGGGAAGTGTCCAGAAAGGAGCCATCAGCAACATCCATTCTCACTGCCTCTTACCCTTTGCTGTGGACCCCCAATCCTGGAAGGTCAAACAGGCACAGTAGTAATAGTCCTGGAACGAATCGCTGGATCTGATGATCGAGCCCAAAGTGAATATCAGCAATGTTCTCCCCAGAGTCATAGGTTGTAGAAGCACAAAGGGGGGTATATCATGGGGTAGAAAATTCAAATAAAATTTAGTGAGCAAAGATAAATTACACTCATGTTTGAAAAGATAAGATCGCACCTTGTATACAAAAAAATCCTCCTTTCAAACCAGCAAGATGGTCGCCACCTCCCAGTCCTCAAACCCTTGCCAGTCCTCCCTATGCATTTTGTCAGCAATGACCTAGTCAGGGGCGTGGCTAACGCAAGACGTTGCGCGATATTTATACAACAACTCGGGCGGTGGTCTGGAAATTAATTGCGCTCCACAGGCTGAAAGGGAGAGCATAATCCTCCCTCACCCTTAGCACTCATAGAGCATTGAGGTCCAGAGAAGCAGAAATAAGAGCATCTAAATACAATGAATAGGAAATGAGGACTGCGAGATGAACAATCTCCTTTGGAAGCTCAAAAAATTGCTCAACAAAAAAAGGCCCTAAGAGCGTGGTTAAAATAATATCCCATGTAACATAAGCTAAAACATATTAAAAACATTTATATTTATATTAGATTGGCTAAACGATCACACACCCAAAATGTGGCTCCATCTAGTGGTCCGAAAACAATTTGCAACTATAAACGTTAAATGACAATTTTATTTTTAATTTTTGTCTTTTTTTTTATTTTGTTTTTTTCGATAATAACTTTTCATTTATTTTTTACATATTTTATTTCTCAGTTTTCATACTCATTCATAGTTATATGATTGTTTTTTTTTTTTTTTTACAGATTTATATATTGTATTGCAAATTGTTTTCGGACCACTAGATGGAGCCACAGTTGGGTGTGTGATCATGTAGCCAATGAAATACAAATATAAATGTTTTTAATATTTTTTAGCTTATGTGACATGGGTTATTAGTTTATCCAAGCTCTTAGGGCGTTTTTATGTTAAGCAATTTTTTAAACTTCCGATGGAGATTGTTCATCTCTCAGTCCTCATTTCCTATTCATTGTATTTAGATGCTCTTATTTCCGCTTCTCTGGACCTCAATGCTCTATGGGTGCTAAGGGTGAGGGAGGATTATGCTCTCCCTTTCGGCCTGTGGAGCGCAATTAATTTCCAGACCACCACCCAAGTTGTTGTATAAATATCACGCAATGTCTTGCGCTAGCCAAGCCCCTGACGAGGTCATCGCTGACAAAACACGTAGGGAGGACTGGCAAGGGTGGGAGGACTGGATGCTCTTATTTCCGCTTCTCTGGACCTCAATGCTGTATGGGTGCTGAGAGTGTGGGAGGATTATGCCCTCCCTTCAGGCCTGTGAAGCGCAATTAATTTCCGGACTGCCGTCCGGGTTGTTATATAAATATTGCGCAATGTCTCACGGTAGCCACGCCCCTGACGATGTATCGCTGACAAAACACGTATGGAGGACTGGCAACAAGTAATGTCATTGTGCACCTGGACATGGCAGCCATCTTTTTGGTTTGAAATGAGGATTTTTTTGAATACAAGGCAAGATCCCATCTTTGTAAAGGGGAGTGTAATTTATCTTTGCTCAATACATTTTATTTTAATTTACTACACCATGATATACCCCCCTTTGTGTTTATACATCTTATGAGGCCGGGGAGAAGGTTGCTGATATTCACTTTGGGCTCCATATGTGAGAAGTCAATCATCATATCCAGCGATTAGTTCTAGGACTATTATTATGGTACCTGTCTGACCTTCCAGAATTGGGAGTCCACAGCAAGGGGTAAGAGGCAGTGTGAATGGGTGTTGGTGACAGCTCCTTTCTGGACACTCCCACAATGTCTACTAGCACCCTATTTTGATTTACAGTATATCTGCATATTAATGCACTTACTGCATATATATTTACTAGCACTGCACTTCCTAACCAACTCATCAAAATCTTCAACCACGACATTTCAGTGACTCTTCAGCATCACTTATTGCAGATTCCAACAAGTTGGTGTTTTAACAGAACACCGGCAGCTTATACACTACAGTACAGGATATAATGAGTGGAGATTAGAGTTGAGCGGGATGTCCGTGTTCGGCGGGTTCGGCCAAACTTGAAAAAAAAGTCCGGGTCCGTGTCCCGGACTTTTTCCAAACTTTACCCGGACACCGAACCCCATTGAAGTCAATGGGGACCCGAACTTTCAGGCACTAAAATGGCTCTAAAAAATCAATGGAAAGGGGTGATCAATGCAGAGTGCTGCGAATGGCAGCAAAATGTAGTTAAGAGCATGGCAAGTGCTCTGCAAACAAATGTGGATAGGGAAATAACTTAAAACAACAAAAAAAAACCAGAAAAATAAAACAATTTTCTTCATCTGTGAAGGACGAGGCCCATAGTAGGAGGGAGGTTGAGGTGGCGGTGTAGGTGGAAGCGGCGGTGGAGGGGGACGAGGTAGCCAACACTGCTTTTTTTTTTGTCATTTTAAATCAGGGTACATCCCAAAAGAGTGAGAAATATCAAAAATATAACAATGGCTGGGTAAGGTCGGTATCCATCTCTATTCTGCACAAGGTACGGAAAAGTCCTGTGGGATCCATGCCTGGTTCATTTTAATGAACGTGAGCTTGTCCACATTGTCTCTGGACAGGCGGCTGCGCTTGTCTGTGATAACGCCCCCAGCCGTGCTAAATACACGTTCAGATAATACACTGGCTGCAGGGCACGCCAGCACCTCCAAGGCGTAAAGGGCAAGCTCAGGCCATGTGCCCAATTTTGGAGACCCAGAAGTTGAAGGGGGCAGACCCGTCATTCACAACATGTAGGCGTGTGCACACATACTGCTCCACCATGTTGGTGAAATGCTGCCTCCTGCTAAGACGTTCCATATGAGCTGCTGGTGCTGCTGTTTGTTGTGGCGTGCTAACCCTGCCTTCTGAGGTGCTGGCGGTGTCCTGGTTGCGTTGGCGACCTCTTCCTCCTCCTCCTCTGCCTTGTCCTTGTGCTTCCACTGTGGCCCCGCTGTCAGGTGGGAATGCCAGCAGCATTGCGTCTACCAGCGTGTGCTTGTACTCGCGCATCTTGCGATCACGCTCCAGTGAGTGAATTAAGGACGCTACGTTGTCCTTGTAACGGGGATCCAGCAGCGTGGCCACCCAGTAATCAACGCAAGTTAGAATGTAGGCAACTCGGCGGTCGTTGTGGAGACACTGCAGCATGTAATCGCTCATGTGTGCCAGGCTGCCCAGAGGCAACAAAAGCCTGTCCTCTGTGGGAGGTGTATCGTCTGTGTCTTCTGTATCCCCCCCAGCCACGCACCAGTGATGGCCATGAGCTGGCCTGGGTGCCACATTGCTGTGAACATGGTTCCATCTCCTCCTCCATCTCCTCCTCCTCCTCCAGAACTGTGCCCCTGCTGGACAATTGTGTACCTGGCGTTTGTAGGTGCAGGAACCCACCCTCGGAGCCACTTGTGAATGACTGCCCTAAAAGCCATGGAAATGATCCCTCTTCCTCCTCCTCCTCCTCCTGTGCCACGTCCTCTTCCATCATCGCCCGATGCATTTTTTCAAGGAGGCATAGAAGTGGGATAGTTAAGCTGAGAACGGCGTCATTGCCACTGGCCATGTTGGTGGAGTACTCAAAACAGCGCAACAAAGCACACAGGTCTCGCATGGAGGCCCAGTTATTGGTGGTGAAGTGGTGCTGTTCCGCAGAGCGACTCACGCGTGCGTGCTGCAGCTGAAACTCCACTATGGCCTGCTGCTGCTCGCACAGTCTTTCCAGCATGTGCAAGGTGGAGTTCCACCTTGTGGGCACATCACATATGAGGCGGTGAGCGGGAAGGCCGAAGTTACGCTGCAGCGCTGACAGGCGAGCAGCAGCAGGGTGAGAACGCCGAAAGTGCGCACAGACGGCCTGCACTTTCTGCAGCAGCTCTGACATATCGGGGTAATTTTGAAGGAACCTCTGCACCACCAAATTCAGCACATGCGCCAGGCAAGGGATGTGCGTCAAACCGGCTAGGCCCAGAGCTGCTATGAGATTTCGCCCGTTATCGCACACCACCATGCCGGGCTTGAGGCTCGCTGGCACCAACAACTCATCGGTCTGCTGTTCCATGCTCCTCCACAACTCATGCACGGTGTGGGATTTTTCCCCCTAACATGCAAGTTTTAAAACTGCCTGCTGTTGTTTACCCCTGGCTTTGCTTAATTTGGTGGTGAAGGTGTTACGCTGAACGGATGAGGAGGCGGTAGAGGATGAGGAAGCGGAGTAGATGGAGTTAGGAACAGGATGTAAACTGAAGCGCCCTGCAATCCTCGGTGGTATAAGGAGATGCGCCAAACAAATTGAAAGGGTGTATGTCACACGTACCGATACAGACTATGCCGCAACTTAATTTTTTTTACCCCAAAAGGGTGTAGATTGAATAGCGGAATAGAAAATATGATATAAAAAGGTGTATCTCACACGTACAAACCCAGACTAGGCCCCCGATTACAATTTTTTGTACCCTAAAGGCAGGATGAGGAGTAGGAGGAGTTCGGAACAGGAGGCAAACTGAAGCACCCTGCAATCCTCGGCGGTGGAAGATGCGCCCCAAAAATTTGGAAGGTGTATCTCACATGTACCGATATAGACTATGCCGCAATTTAATTTTTTTTACCCCAAAAGGGTGTAGATTGAATAGCGGAATAGAAAATATGATATAAAAAGGTGTATCTCACACGTACAAACCCAGACTAGGCCCCCGATTACAATTTTTTGTACCCTAAAGGCAGGATGAGGAGTAGGAGGAGTTCGGAACAGGAGGCAAACTGAAGCACCCTGCAATCCTCGGCGGTGGAAGATGCGCCCCAAAAATTTGGAAGGTGTATCTCACACGTACCGATACAGACTATGCCGCAATTTAATTTTTTTTACCCCAAAAGGGTGTAGATTGAATAGCGGAATAGAAAATATGATATAAATTGGTGATTTTTCAATAGCACATGTGAACACAGCAGTGTCTTATGTTTTATGTCACGGTCAGCAGCAGGCTATGAAGGGAAAAAAAAAATTCCCCTTTAAATTTGTAATTTTTAAATAGCAGATTAATACAGACTATGCCACAATTTAATTTGTTTTAACTAGTGTTGAGCGAACACGGACTGTATTATTCGTGTTCGTACCGAATAATTGGATTTTTTTTACCCGAACACGGACACGGACACTTTACTGTATGTTCGGGTAAAAATCCGTGTTCGGTCGTTTTATTTCCGGGTTTTGCATGCTTTGGCGCTCTTTTCATGGCGGGCTTTCAACAGCCAATCAACAATCGTTTAACTGGTGTGCCTTAAGCCATCCCAGCCATGCCTGCAAATGTCTTAGTAGCTGTGATTGGCCGTCTGAAGCATGTGACCAAGTCTTTATAAGTTCGAGGCAGCCGCCGCAGCAGCGTCATTCTGCTGCTTAGCTAAGGGACAGAGCACACATCAATGTGCTGGCTGCTGATTAGGGAAAGATAGGCAGGAAAAAACCATTTGTGTCCGGATAGAATTGAGGGACAGGTCGGAGTGTTTAGGCAGGGCGAGTTGTAGGCATTTTAGGGATAGAGTCTGCTGAATTATAGGGTCAGTGTCTTCTACAAACTACAATCGATATTGCTGTGTGGGGGGTGGGGTGAATCTGCACTCAATCCTGATCTACGATCTCTTCTCAATCCTGTTAGGGACAGAGTCTGCTGAATTTTAGGGAAACTGTGTTCTACAAACTACAATCGATATTGCTGTGTGGTGTGGGATTGGAGATAGGCAGGTGTCAGTGATCCACATCCATTTTTCTGTGTGTGAGCTGCAGTGAACACAATCTTTTTGGGCTGCAGTGAACACAATCTTTTTGGGCTGCAGTGAACACAATCTTTTTGGGCTGCAGTGAACACAATCTTTTTGGGGTGCAGTGAACAAAATCTTTTTGGGGTGCAGTGAACACAATCCTTTTTGGTGTGCAGTGAACACAATCTTTGTGGGGTGCAGTGAACAAAATCCTTTGTGGGGTGCAGTGAACACAATCTTTTTGGGGTGCAGTGAACAAAATCCTTTTTGGGGTGCAGTGAACAACATCCTTTTTGGGGTGCAGTGAACACAATCTTTTTGGGGTGCAGTGAACAAAATCCTTTGTGGGGTGCAGTGAACACAATCTTTTTGGGGTGCAGTGAACACAATCTTTTTGGGGTGGAGTGAACAACATCCTTTTTGGGGTGCAGTGAACAAAATCCTTTTTGGGGTGCAGTGAACAAAATCATTTTTGGGGTGCAGTAAACACAATCTTTTTGGGGTGCAGTGAACACAATCTTTGTGGGGTGCAGTGAACACAATCTTTTTGGGGTGGAGTGAACAACATCCTTTTTGGGGTGCAGTGAACAACATCCTTTTTGGGGTGCAGTGAACACAATCTTTTTGGGGTGCAGTGAACACAATCTTTGTGGGGTACAGTGAACAGAATCTTTGTGGGGTGCAGTGAACACAATCTTTGGGGGGTACAGTGAACACAATCTTTTTGGGGTGCAGTGAACACAATCTTTGTGGGGTGCAGTGAACACAATCTTTTTGGGGTGGAGTGAACAAAATCATTTTTGGGGTGCAGTGAACAACATCCTTTTTGGGGTGCAGTGATCAAAATCCTTTTTGGGGTGCAGTGAACACAATCTTTTTGGGGTGCAGTGAACAAAATCCTTTGTGGGGTGCAGTGAACAGAATCTTTGTGGGGTGCAGTGAACACAATCTTTGGGGGGGTACAGTGAACACAATCTTTTTGGGGTGCAGTGAACACAATCTTTGTGGGGTACAGTGAACAGAATCTTTGTGGGGTGCAGTGAACACAATCTTTGGGGGGTACAGTGAACACAATCTTTTTGGGGTGCAGTGAACACAATCTTTGGGGGGTACAGTGAACACAATCTTTTTGGGGTGCAGTGAACACAATCTTTGTGGGGTGCAGTGAACACAATCTTTGGGGGGGTACAGTGAACACAATCTTTTTGGGGTGCAGTGAACAACATCCTTTTAGGGTGCAGTGAACACAATCTTTGTGGGGTGCAGTGAACAACATCCTTTTAGGGTGCAGTGAACACAATCTTTGTGGGGTACAGTGAACAGAATCTTTGTGGGGTGCAGTGAACACAATCTTTGGGGGGTACAGTGAACACAATCTTTGTGAGGTGCAGTGAACACAATCTTTGTGGGGTGCAGTGAACACAATCATTGTGGGGTGCAGTGAACTCAATCTTTGTGGGGTACAGTGAACACAATCTCATACTTCTGAAGATTTGAGGGTGCTGCCTGTTCCATACTCCCCCTACTCCTCATCTAGCCTTTTAGGGGTACAAACAATAGTAATTGGGGCCTAGTGTGGTTGTGTACGTGTGATATACATACACTTTTTTTGGATCATATTTTCTATTCCGCTATTTAATCAAAAACCTTTGGGGATCAGTTAAATTGGGGGATAGTCTGTGTTGGTACGTGTGAGAGAGATCCACCTTTCCAAGTTGTTGGGGTTCATCTCATACTTCTGAAGGTTTGAGGGTGCTGCCTGTTCCATACTCCCCCTACTCCTAGCCTTTTAGGGGTACAAACAATAGTAATTGGGGCCTAGTGTGGTTGTGTACGTGTGATATACATACACTTTTTTTGGATCATATTTTCTATTCCGCTATTTAATCAAAAACCTTTGGGGATCAGTTAAATTGGGGGATAGTCTGTGTTGGTACGTGTGAGAGAGATCCACCTTTCCAAGTTGTTGGGGTTCATCTCATACTTCTGAAGGTTTGAGGGTGCTGCCTGTTCCATACTCCCCCTACTCCTCATCTAGCCTTTTAGGGGTACAAACAATAGTAATTGGGGCCCAGTGTGGTTGTGTACGTGTGATATACATACACTTTTTTTGGATCATATTTTCTATTCCGCTATTTAATCAAAAACCTTTGGGGATCAGTTAAATTGGGGGATAGTCTGTGTTGGTACGTGTGAGAGAGATCCACCTTTCCAAGTTGTTGGGGTTCATCTCATACTTCTGAAGGTTTGAGGGTGCTGCCTGTTCCATACCCCCCCTACTCCTCATCTAGCCTTTTAGGGGTACAAACAATAGTAATTGGGGCCTAGTGTGGTTGTGTACGTGTGATATACATACACTTTTTTTGGATCATATTTTCTATTCCGCTATTTAATCAAAAACCTTTGGGGATCAGTTAAATTGGGGGATAGTCTGTGTTGGTACGTGTGAGAGAGATCCACCTTTCCAAGTTGTTGGGGTTCATCTCATACTTCTGAAGGTTTGAGGGTGCTGCCTGTTCCATACCCCCCCTACTCCTCATCTAGCCTTTTAGGGGTACAAACAATAGTAATTGGGGCCTAGTGTGGTTGTGTACGTGTGATATACATACACTTTTTTTGGATCATATTTTCTATTCCGCTATTTAATCAAAAACCTTTGGGGATCAGTTAAATTGGGGGATAGTCTGTGTTGGTACGTGTGAGAGAGATCCACCTTTCCAAGTTGTTGGGGTTCATCTCATACTTCTGAAGGTTTGAGGGTGCTGCCTGTTCCATACCCCCCCTACTCCTCATCTAGCCTTTTAGGGGTACAAACAATAGTAATTGGGGCCTAGTGTGGTTGTGTATGTGTGATATACATACACTTTTTTTGGATCATATTTTCTATTCCGCTATTTAATCAAAAACCTTTGGGGATCAGTTAAATTGGGGGATAGTCTGTGTTGGTACGTGTGAGAGAGATCCACCTTTCCAAGTTGTTGGGGTTCATCTCATACTTCTGAAGGTTTGAGGGTGCTGCCTGTTCCATACCCCCCCTACTCCTCATCTAGCCTTTTAGGGGTACAAACAATAGTAATTGGGGCCTAGTGTGGTTGTGTACGTGTGATATACATACACTTTTTTTGGATCATATTTTCTATTCCGCTATTTAATCAAAAACCTTTGGGGATCAGTTAAATTGGGGGATAGTCTGTGTTGGTACGTGTGAGAGAGATCCACCTTTCCAAGTTGTTGGGGTTCATCTCATACTTCTGAAGGTTTGAGGGTGCTGCCTGTTCCATACTCCCCCTACTCCTCATCTAGCCTTTTAGGGGTACAAACAATAGTAATTGGGGCCCAGTGTGGTTGTGTACGTGTGATATACATACACTTTTTTTGGATCATATTTTCTATTCCGCTATTTAATCAAAAACCTTTGGGGATCAGTTAAATTGGGGGATAGTCTGTGTTGGTACGTGTGAGAGAGATCCACCTTTCCAAGTTGTTGGGGTTCATCTCATACTTCTGAAGGTTTGAGGGAGCTGCCTGTTCCATACTCCCCCTACTCCTAGCCTTTTAGGGGTACAAACAATAGTAATTGGGGCCTAGTGTGGTTGTGTACGTGTGATATACATACACTTTTTTTGGATCATATTTTCTATTCCGCTATTTAATCAAAAACCTTTGGGGATCAGTTAAATTGGGGGATAGTCTGTGTTGGTACGTGTGAGAGAGATCCACCTTTCCAAGTTGTTGGGGTTCATCTCATACTTCTGAAGGTTTGAGGGTGCTGCCTGTTCCATACTCCCCCTACTCCTAGCCTTTTAGGGGTACAAACAATAGTAATTGGGGCCTAGTGTGGTTGTGTACGTGTGATATACATACACTTTTTTTGGATCATATTTTCTATTCCGCTATTTAATCAAAAACCTTTGGGGATCAGTTAAATTGGGGGATAGTCTGTGTTGGTACGTGTGAGAGAGATCCACCTTTCCAAGTTGTTGGGGTTCATCTCATACTTCTGAAGGTTTGAGGGTGCTGCCTGTTCCATACTCCCCCTACTCCTAGCCTTTTAGGGGTACAAACAATAGTAATTGGGGCCTAGTGTGGTTGTGTACGTGTGATATACATACACTTTTTTTGGATCATATTTTCTATTCCGCTATTTAATCAAAAACCTTTGGGGATCAGTTAAATTGGGGGATAGTCTGTGTTGGTACGTGTGAGAGAGATCCACCTTTCCAAGTTGTTGGGGTTCATCTCATACTTCTGAAGGTTTGAGGGTGCTGCCTGTTCCATACTCCCCCTACTCCTCATCTAGCCTTTTAGGGGTACAAACAATAGTAATTGGGGCCCAGTGTGGTTGTGTACGTGTGATATACATACACTTTTTTTGGATCATATTTTCTATTCCGCTATTTAATCAAAAACCTTTGGGGATCAGTTAAATTGGGGGATAGTCTGTGTTGGTACGTGTGAGAGAGATCCACCTTTCCAAGTTGTTGGGGTTCATCTCATACTTCTGAAGGTTTGAGGGTGCTGCCTGTTCCATACTCCCCCTACTCCTCATCTAGCCTTTTAGGGGTACAAACAATAGTAATTGGGGCCCAGTGTGGTTGTGTACGTGTGATATACATACACTTTTTTTGGATCATATTTTCTATTCCGCTATTTAATCAAAAACCTTTGGGGATCAGTTAAATTGGGGGATAGTCTGTGTTGGTACGTGTGAGAGAGATCCACCTTTCCAAGTTTTTGGGGTTCATCTCATACTTCTGAAGGTTTGAGGGTGCTGCCTGTTCCATACTCCCCCTACTCCTAGCCTTTTAGGGGTACAAACAATAGTAATTGGGGCCTAGTGTGGTTGTGTACGTGTGATATACATACACTTTTTTTGGATCATATTTTCTATTCCGCTATTTAATCAAAAACCTTTGGGGATCAGTTAAATTGGGGGATAGTCTGTGTTGGTACGTGTGAGAGAGATCCACCTTTCCAAGTTGTTGGGGTTCATCTCATACTTCTGAAGGTTTGAGGGTGCTGCCTGTTCCATACTCCCCCTACTCCTAGCCTTTTAGGGGTACAAACAATAGTAATTGGGGCCTAGTGTGGTTGTGTACGTGTGATATACATACACTTTTTTTGGATCATATTTTCTATTCCGCTATTTAATCAAAAACCTTTGGGGATCAGTTAAATTGGGGGATAGTCTGTGTTGGTACGTGTGAGAGAGATCCACCTTTCCAAGTTGTTGGGGTTCATCTCATACTTCTGAAGGTTTGAGGGTGCTGCCTGTTCCATACTCCCCCTACTCCTAGCCTTTTAGGGGTACAAACAATAGTAATTGGGGCCTAGTGTGGTTGTGTACGTGTGATATACATACACTTTTTTTGGATCATATTTTCTATTCCGCTATTTAATCAAAAACCTTTGGGGATCAGTTAAATTGGGGGATAGTCTGTGTTGGTACGTGTGAGAGAGATCCACCTTTCCAAGTTTTTGGGGTTCATCTCATACTACTGAAGATTTGAGGGTGCTGCCTGTTCCATACTCCTCCTCCTACTGCTCAACCATCCTTTTAGGGGTACAAACAATAGTAGTTGGGGCCTAGTGTGGTGGTGTACGTGCGAGATACATACACTTTCTTTTTGATCATATTTTCTATTCCGCTATTCAATTAAAACCTTTGGGGATCAATTCAATTGCGAGATAGTCTGTGTCGGTACGTGTGAGATCCACCTTTCCAAGTTGTTGGGGTTCATCTCATACTTCTGAAGATTTGAGGGTGCTGCCTGTTCCATACTCCTGCTCCTACTGCTCAACCATCCTTTTAGGGGTACAAACAATAGTAATTGGGGCCTAGTGTGGTTGTGTACGTGCGAGATACATACACTTTTTTTGATCATATTTCCTATTCCGCTATTCAATAAAAACCTTTGAGGATCAATTGAATTGCGGGATAGTCTGTGTCGGTACGTGTGAGATCCACCTTTCCAAGTTTTTGGGGTTCATCTCATACTTCTGAAGATTTGAGGGTGCTGCCTGTTCCATACTCCTCCTCCTACTCCTCATCCATCCTTTTAGGGGTACAAACAATAGTAATTGGGGCCTAGTGTGGTTGTGTACGTGCGAGATACATACACTTTTTTTGATCATATTTCCTATTCCGCTATTCAATAAAAACCTTTGAGGATCAATTGAATTGCGGGATAGTCTGTGTCGGTACGTGTGAGATCCACCTTTCCAAGTTTTTGGGGTTCATCTCATACTTCTGAAGATTTGAGGGTGCTGCCTGTTCCATACTCCTCCTACTCCTCATCCATCCTTTTAGGGGTAGAAACAATAGTAATTGGGGCCTAGTGTGGTTTTGTACGTGCGAGATACATACACTTTTTTGGATCATATTTCCTATTCCGCTATTCAATAAAAACCTTTCTAGGGCAAGATCTTAAATTACAGAAATATGAGGAGACCGTCAAATAAGGGCCGTGGCCTGGGTCGTGGTGCTGCTGGTAGAGCTCCTGTTGCAAGGAGAGGACGTGGTCGATCTGTGCCAGCTACACGCACAAGTGAAACACCTTCCTCAAGTGTGAGTAGGCGACAGAACCTGCATCAGTATTTGGTAGGGCATCAAACGCCCCTAGAAGTGATGAGGCCAGAACAAGTTGAGGCGATAGTAGATTGGTTTGCTGCTGACAGTGCCTCCAGTTCCTTCACATTGTCTCCCACCCAGTCTACTGCAGAAAGGTCAGAGTTGGCACCTGCAGCCAATGTCCAACCGTCTTTCACCTCACCCCCTTGCAAATCAGGCCAGCAGTCTGAGCCCCAAGCCATACAGCAGTCTCTTATTCTTTTTGAGGACTCTGTCAGCAGGGTTTCCCAGGGCCATCCACCTAGCCCTGCCCCAGAAGTGGAAGAGATTGCGTGCAGCGATGCCCAACCACTTATTTCTCAAGATGAGTACATGCAAGGATCATCGCAGCATGTCTCCGATGATGACGAAACGCAGGTGCCAACTGCTGCGGCGTTCAGCATTGTGGAGACCGACAAGGAGGGCAGGGGTGAAGACTGGGTGGAAGATGATGTGGAGGACGATGAGGTCCTCGACCCCACATGGAATGAACGTCATGCAGGTGACCTGAGTAGTTTGGAGGAAGAGGCGGTGGTCGCACAGAGCCACCAGCACAGCAGAAGAGGGAGCAGGGTGCAGAAGCGGAGCGGCCGTGCCCTAGACACTACGCCCGCTACTGCCCAACGCAGCAAGGGAACGAGCGCACCAAACTCAGCTCAAAGGAGTTCTCTAGCGTGGAAGTTCTTTAGAAAATGTGCTGATGACAGGACACGAGTGGTTTGCACCCTGTGCAATCAGAGCTTGAAGCGAGGCATAAACCTTCTCAACCTGAGCACAACCTGCATGATCAGGCATCTAAGTGCAAAGCACGAGCTGCAGTGGAGTACACACCTTCAAAACCAAGAAACGTCTCTGGCTCATCCTGCTTCCTCTTCTGCTGCAGTCTCGGCCGCTCCAGCCACATCTGTAGTGATACCGGCACCTGCCACCCCGCAAACAGACGATCTGTCAGCAACACCACCACCTGGGTCACCAACAACCATCTCCACAATGTCCCGTGGAAGCGTTCAGCTTTCCATCTCCCAAACACTTGAGAGGAAGAGGAAGTACCCCCCTACCCACCCGCGATCCCTGGCCCTGAATGCCAGCATTTCAAAATTATTGGCCTTTGAAATGCTGTCATTCCGTCTGGTGGAGACGCACAGTTTTAAAAACCTTATGTCGGTGGCTGTCCCACAGTACGTCGTGCCCAGCCGCCACTACTTTTCCAGGCAAGCCATCCCTTCCCTGCACAACCAAGTGGGGGAAAATATCAGGTGTGCACTGCGCAACGCCATCTGTGCCAAGGTCCACCTAACTACGGATACGTGGACCAGTAAGCACGGTCAGGGGCGTTATATCTCCCTAACGGCACACTGGGTAAATGCAGTGGCGGATGGGCCTGAGGCGGATAGCAATTTGGCGCATGTCCTTCCACCACCGAGGATTGCAGGGCGCTTCAGTTTGCCTCCTGTTCCTAACTCCTCCTACTCCGCTTCCTCATCCTCTACCGCCTCCTCATCCGGACAGCGTAACACCTTCACCACCAACTTCAGCACGGCCAGGGGTAAACGACAGCAGGCAGTTTTACAACTTGCCTGTTTGGGGGACAAACCACACACCGCGCAGGAGTTGTGGAGGAGCATGGAACAGCAGACAAATGAGTGGTTGCTGCCAGCGAGCCTCAAGCCCGGCCTGGTGGTGTGCGATAACGGGCGAAATCTCATAGCAGCTCTGGGCCTAGCCGGTTTGACGCACATCCCTTGCCTGGCGCATGTGCTGAATTTGGTGGTGCAGAGGTTCCTTAAAAACTACCCCGATATGTCAGAGCTGCTGCAGAAAGTGCGGGCCGTTTGTGCGCACTTTCGGCGTTCTCACCCTGCTGCTGCTCGCCTGGCAGCGCTGCAGCGTAACTTCGGCCTTCCCGCTCACCGCCTCATATGTGACGTGCCCACAAGGTGGAACTCCACCTTGCACATGCTGGAAAGACTGTGCGAGCAGCAGCAGGCCATAGTGGAGTTTCAGCTGCAGCACGCACGCGTGAGTCGCTCTGCGGAACAGCACCACTTCACCACCAATAACTGGGCCTCCATGCGAGACCTGTGTGCCTTGTTGCGCTGTTTTGAGTACTCCACCAACATGGCCAGTGGCAATGACGCCGTTCTCAGCTTAACTATCCCACTTCTATGCCTCCTTGAAAAAACAATTCGGGCGATGATGGAAGAGGATGTGGCACAGGATGAGGAGGAGGAGGAGGATGAAGAGGTAACATTTCCAAGGCTTTCAGGGCAGTCATTCGCAAGGGGCTCCGAGGGTGGGTTCCTGCACACGCAAACGCCAGGGACGCAATTGTCCAGCAGGGGCACAGTTCTGGAGGATGAGGAGGATGAGGAGCTGGAGGAGGAGATGGAACCATGTTCACAGCAGGGTGGCACCCAGGCCAGCTCATGGCCATCACTGGTGCGTGGCTGGGGGGATACAGAGGACACGGACGATACACCTCCCACAGAGGACAGCCTTTCGTTGCCTCTGGGCAGCCTGGCACACATGAGCGATTACATGCTGCAGTGTCTCCACAACGACCGCCGAGTTGCCCACATTCTAACTTGTGCTGATTACTGGGTGGCCACGCTGCTGGATCCCCGTTACAAGGACAACGTACCGTCCTTAATTCACTCACTGGAGCGCGATCGCAAGATGCGCGAGTACAAGCGCACGCTGGTAGACGCCATGCTGCTGGCATTCCCATCTGACAGCGGGGCCACAGTGGAAGCACAAGGCAGAGGAGGAGGAGGAGGAGGTCGCCAACGCAACCAGGGCACCGCCAGCACCTCAGAAGGCAGGGTTAGCATGGCCGAAATGTGGAAAAGCTTTGTCAGCACGCCACAACAAACAGCAGCACCAGCAGCTCAGATGGAACGTCTTAGCAGGAGGCAGCATTTTACCAACATGGTGGAGCAGTATGTGTGCACACGCCTACATGTAGTGAATGACGGGTCTGCCCCCTTCAACTTCTGGGTCTCCAAATTGGGCACATGGCCTGAGCTTGCCCTTTACGCCTTGGAGGTGCTGGCGTGCCCTGCAGCCAGTGTATTATCTGAACGGGTATTTAGCACGGCTGGGGGCGTTATAACAGACAAGCGCAGCCGCCTGTCCAGAGACAATGTGGACAAGCTCACGTTCATTAAAATGAACCAGGCATGGATCCCACGGGACTTTTCCGTACCTTATGCAGAATAGCAATGGATACCGACCTTACCCACCCATTGTTCCATTTTTGCTCTTTCTCACTCTTTTGGGGTGTACCCTCATTTAAAATTTTTGAAAAGAAGCAGTGTTGGCTACCTCGTCCTCCTCCTCAGGGCCAGATTAATGTAGGGGCTATTGGAGCTGCAGCTCCAGGCCCCTACCTTTTATATAGGCCCCGGGTTGGCCATATTCACTGTTACCGCTCTTCTGTCACTTGTAAACACAGAAGTCTGGCTTCTATGCTCGCTTCCCCAGGCAGCACCCTCAGAACCTCCCCACACAGCGTGAAGGCCGGACAAGGAGGGACAGTTGGCGATGCATGGATGTGTTTATGGGCTTCAGAGACAGCATCCCATGTTGAATTAGGCATGCATGGCTGCACCCTTCCTCCTCTGGGTGCATGGCAAGGCACGGCCCTTAAGGCCCTTCAAAATCCTCAGCACCAAGCCCATGATACTGTTAATCCGGCCCTGGTCCTCCTCCACCGCCGCTTCCACCTACACCGCCCATAGGTGTGCGCAGCCTATTGCATTAAGGTGTGCACCCCAAAGTTGAAATACACATGCATGTGTTTGCCAGCAGGGAGAGTAATGTATCGGGGCCATGTACCTGTAGGCAAGGAGAAATAGAGCAGAGCAGGTCCCAGGGAGATCTTTCCCATCTCCTCACTGGCAATGCTATGTGCCCTAGGTGATTAGGGTGTGCCCAGGCACACCCAGCACACCCTGTGCGCACGCCTATGTCACCGCCACATCCACCACCACCTCAACCTCCCTCCTACTCCATATGGGCCTCGTCCTTCAGAGATGAAGAAGAACATTGTTTTATTTTTCTGTTTTTTTTTGTTGTTTTAAGTTATTTCCCTATCCACATTTGTTTGCAGAGCACTTGCCATGCTCTTAATTACGTTTTGCTGCCATTTGCAGCACTCTAGCCCTTTCCTTTGGTGTTTTAGAGCCATTTTAGTGCCTTAAAGTTCGGGTCCCCATTGACTTCAATGGGGTTCGGTGTCCGGGAAAAGTTCGGTAAAAGTCCGGGACACGGACCCGGACTTTTTTTTAAAGTTCGGCCGAACCCGTCGAACACGGACATCTAGGTGTCCGCTCAACCCTAGTTTTAACCCAAAAGGGTGTATATTGAATAGTGGAATAGAAAGAAGTATATAAAATTGGTGATTTTTCAATAGCACATGTGAACACAGGAGTGTCTTATGTTTTATGTCACGGTCAGCTCAGCAGCAGGCTATGAAGGGAAAAAAAAAAAAAAAATTCCCCTTTAACTTTGTAATTTTTAAATAGCAGATTAGAACAGCAATCTGTAGTAAAATATAGCTGAACGCTGCACACAACAGACTGATAAAAATATCTTTTTTTCTCCCTCCTCCTCCTCCTCAGTGGGCTCAAGTGAGGGCATAAAGATCGTTCACTGCACCACCCCCCACACAGCAAAATCGATGTAGATCGCTAACGGACAATTGTTCTGTCCTGTGTCTCCTATGTGTCCCTGCCTAATCTCTCCAGCCTGTCCCTAAAATGCTCAAATATCTTTCCCTGCCAACACTCCGACCTGTCTCTGCATTCTTTTCGGGCACAATGTTTCCCTGTCTGTCCCTAATCAGCAGCAGCCAGCACGTATGATGTGTGCTCTCTCCCTACACTACAGCAGAATGATGCACCGCGCTGTGTCTCTCGAGCTTATAAAGACATGGGTCACATGCTTCAGATGGCCAATCACAGCAACTAATACATTAGTAGGCATGGCTGGGATGGCTTAAGGCACACCAGTTAAACGCTTGTTGATTGGCTGTTGAAAGCCCGCCATTAAAAGCGCGCCATTACATACAAAACAGGAAATAAAATTACCGAACACGGATTTTAAACCCGAACATACAGTAAAGTTTTCGGGTCCGTGTCCGGGTAGCAAAAATCCAATTATCCGGTACGGACCCGAACAATACAGTCCGTGTTCGCTCAACACTAGTGGAGATTGTTAGTCTGCCGCTAGTAACCAACAATATGGCTGCCTCTAAGGTGGCAACATTAACCGGTGTTCTGTCAAAACAGCAAACTTGTTGTGTACCGTAGTTTATACACTGCCGGTGTTCGGCCATAACAGCCAACTTTTCGAAATGTCCTAATAGTGATGCTGGAGAGTCACCGGAAGTGACGTAGTTGGAGATTTTGACGAGTTGGCTATTTTGACAGAACACTGTTTTTATTTTTATTTTTTACATTTCAGCTGTCAGTGGGGGAATCCCGCTCACAGTTAAAAAAACATAAACTGAAAGTATCGGTTTCAGGTATCAGACCATTGGCACGAGTACTGATACTCGTGGAAAAGCTTAGTATCAGCACCGATACCAGTGCACCCCTACTTTTTATTTTTATATTTTCAGCATAACATTTTTTTATATATACTAATATATTGTCATTAATTTTTATTACGAATTTCTTTTTAAAAATTTCCCCCCAGTTCTGTATTTTCCTGCCATGTAGTTTTAAAAAATCCTCCTATATCCCACACCTTGAGGCTTGAGAAAATGGGCAGAAAGCCAGGGAACATCTTGCCTGTGGAATCCAGGCTGTCTGCCATCTAGCATATTCTGTGTGCTGTATACATCTGACACTCAGCTCCTAACCTGGAGTTATTTATATTGCCAGATGCTTTCAATTACCAGTTTCTGGATGAACCTGCTCTGCAGTGCTGTGTGTGTCCTGGATCTCGCTCTCTTTTCCCATCTGTCAACAGTGCCGGATTAAATTTTATGGAGGCCCTTAGGCAGTCAAAACCTTGGAGCCCCCCTCGCAGGTTTCTGGAGGTTTCTCGTGTGTGCTCTAGTGGGATAATATTGAACTAAATAGTGTGCACATCGGCTGCTAGATGGCGATGACCATCATTATTGTACATTATGCATACATAGGTTGCACCAAAATTTTTTACCATACTAACACCTGAAAGAAGATGACTTTTTAACCAGTTTACGACCGCCCGCTGCAGATGTACTGCAGCAGGCAGCTGCTCCCAGGCAAATTTCCATACATCCCCATCACCCACACACACCTGTACTCTATCAGTGTCCACTATCAAGTAGATATAGGAGGAGTCCCATGTAGTGCATTGGCACATCTTTCCCAGCAAGGAGTATTATCTCCAAGGGTTAGAGAGGCTGGATTCACCCCTTTTTAATGGATAGCGTAGGACCCACTGATAATGGGGTACTTTGACGCAGTGGTGGGCTTGAGCACGATATGGCCATATGGTGGGACTAAATCCCCATTTTTATTTATGGATTGTCTCCATATTTGATAGTCATTTCTTTTGCATGTGTGCGCTATTCTTTTTTAATATACATGTTGCTTGGTCTATAGCTGCACCGGCTTTAGATATACATGTTCAGGGCTTGCTCCCCCAATTTTTTGCTTGTTTATTAAAATTTCCATACATGTATGGTGCTCGCTCTTGGGAGGCTAGGGGGCGAGTGCGCACCACTGGCGGCGCGCTCCCGCTCGTCAGTGGTGAAGCCAATGCAGCGGGCAGGCAGCTCCAATTGCCGCCTGACACCCACGTTCATTCCCCACTGAGAGAGAAGGACGGTCAGCTGTTGTAAACACAGCTGACCGTTCTTCTCCCTGAAATGATCACAGAATGCCTGTGGTCCTTCTAAATAGGATCACATGTCTCTATGGTCATTTTAGAAGCCACGCCCCCCACAGTTAGAATCTCTCCCCTAGGCTCACATTTAACCCCTTGATCACCCACAGGGTTAACCCCTTCCTTGCCAATGGCATCATTACAGTAACAGTGCATATTTTTAGCACTGATTACTCTAGTAATGTCACTGGTACCCCCAAAAGTGTCAAAAATGTCAGTCAGGGGTCCGATCTGTCCGCCGCAATGTCGCAGTCCCGCAAAAAAATGCAGATCGCCGCCATTACTAGTAAATAAAAAAAAAAAGCAATAAAAATGACATAAATCTTTCCTGTAGTTAGTAGACGCGATAACTTTTGCGCAAACCAATCAAAATACGCTTATTGTGATTTTTTTTTTTTTTACCAAAAATATGTAGCAGAAAACAAATTGGCCTAAAATGTTAAAACATTTAGATTTTTAATTTTTTTTTTTTTTTGAGAATGTCATATAGCAGAATGTGAAAAAATATTGTTTTTTTTTTTTTCAAAATTGTCGCTCTTTTTTTTGCTTATAGCGCAAAAAATAAAAATCGCACAGGTGATCAAATACCACCAAAAGAAAGCTCTGTTTGTGGGGAAGAAAAGGATATTGATTTTATTTGGGTGCACGTCCGCGAAATTGTCCATTAAAGTAACGCAGTGCCGAATCCTTAAAATAGAGCCTGGTCAGGAAGGGGGCAAATCCTTCCGGTCTTAAAGTGGTTGGGAGACAAACTTTAATGTGAACCTGATGTTTATGATTTATGTGCTTTAAGTTTTTATTGAATACATTACATTATTACAATATTTTTTACTGTAAGGTTTTTGTTTCTTTGAGTTGATTCATTTTTTCTAACTTTTGTAAAGAATTTATAAAAGCTTCATTATAATTTTCTATCAAGATCAAATCAATATTATTTTGATCCATTGTTGCGGGGTCCTGAAACGTTTTGGGACCCATATGCCAGTGCCTACTCTGCCTACAGTTTGTCTCTTAAAAGCTCATTTGCTTCTTCTACTCCGCCTATTTGTTGCTCCGGCACTGCCTATCATTAAGTAGTTTTCTGTGAGATGAGGATCCCAGTTTACTAATTAAGCAGGATTACTATTTTTAAGATGTAAGTGGATATATTTTGTGCATGAATAGAGTGTAAAGTTGCTGACCTTCTTCTGCGCTCTGTCTTTCTGTTCAGAGAATGTCTACCCTTTTGTATGGCGATCCACACCGAAGAATTCTGACAGTATGTTAAATGCAATGTCAGGTGTCACAGAAATCTTGTGACTTTCCAGTAAAGTGCAGAAAGTTATTTTAAACTCAGGTCAATAAGACGTAAAAGGTAGGAAAACACCTATTTCTAATCTGGAATATTCCAACATATTGTAGACCAATGTTTCTCAATGTTTTTTTAGTTGCGGCACCCTGTAAAATTGTATACAATCTTGAGGTACCCCAGTCTAAAATGTAAAAAAGCTAAACAAATGGTTTTACGTATCATGGCATCATCCACACACATAGGACACTCAACATTAGATGTGATTTATTCTTAAAATGCACACTGGTACTGACAAGCATTCCAGCGTTTCTTTTTTCCTCTCTTCACTTGGCTAACATTACCCCAATGCTGATGGAGAGGGGCAAACAAGGAAGTCCTCTGACATCCACCTTATCAACCTATGACATCATTGGTTGTTAAGACACTGGCAGCTGACCTGCATGGTGCTCAAGGTTGTAATGCTGCACAATAAAATACTGTAGTCTTGTGTAACAAAAAGTAGGCTTGATCCACCCACTGGCTTGTTAACATTTGTTAGGCATTTGGGGGCAATTTTCTAGGCATTTTTCCAAGGCACCCAGGAAAATTTGGCATCCTGGTTGAAAAAGGCTGACATAGTGCAACACAAAAAATTCATGTTACCACTGAATAGGCATTGCCTTCCCTGGAATGTGACGAGTCTCCTGGAGAACATGGTTCATGGTTTCTTTAAATTTGTCCTTGTTTTTCAAAAAATTTTGGACAATTTGGGGCAATTTTTAGGCATTTTAGGAAGAACCCAAGCTGTTGTAGGCTTTTCCAAACTTACCGAAATGCACCTACCATTTTTTTTCACGCCTCTAACCAAAAACAACTGATACTCTCCTCTCTTACAGATAAATCCAATTATTCTTATCCTCTAACGCCACCCTTTGGACAATACACCATGATTTGTCACTTGTAGAAGGACTTCTACTACAGAAAACACCTCTAACAAATATTATATCCATCCTCTATAAACAGGGGTAATGGATTAACCACTTAAGCCCCGGAGGATTTGGCTGCTTAAAGACCAGGGGGTATTTTGCGATTTTTTTTCCTGCGTGACTTTAACGGACAATTGCGCGGTCGTGCAACGCTGTACCTAAATGAATTTGACGTCCTTTTTTTCCCACAAACAGAGCTTTCTTTTGGTGGTATTTGATCACCTGTGCGATTTTTACTTTTTGCGCTAAAAACAAAAAAAGAACGTCAATTTTGCAAAAATAACAATATTTTTCACATTTTTTTACATGAAATTCCCCCCCAAAAAAATGTAAAAATCAAAATTTTTTAACATTTTCAGCCAATTTGTTTTATGCTACATATGTTTGGTAAGAAAAATCACAAAAAGCGTATTTTGATTGGTTTGCGCAAAAGTTATCGCGTTTACTAACAAAGGGAAAGATTTTTGTAATTTTTGGTGTTTTTTTTTTTTTACACGTAATGGCGGCGATCTGTGATTTTTTTTTTTGCGGGACTGCGACATTGCGGCGGACAGATCGGACCCTTGACTGACATTTTTGACACTTTTGGGGTTACCAGTGACATTACTGCAGTAATCAGTGCTATACATATGCACTCTTACTGCAAAAATGACACTGGCAGGGAAGGGGTTAACTGTATTGGAGAGGGAGGGGTTAAGTGTGTTCTAGGGGCGTGATTCTAACTGTAAAGGGACATGGCTATTGGTGTAAAAACAGAGATCAATGGTCCTACATAGTAGAACCGTCTGATCTTCATTTTTACACCAGGGAGAATGACAGGCGGCTTGTTTACATTAGCCGCCTGACTTTCTCCCTTCACCGGAGCGATCGTGAGTGACCGGCGGACGATCGGGTCCGCTGGTCACACACACTGACTTGTCAGTGAACGAGCCGGGGCGGGCGCGCACCTCGGCCGACGCGCGCCCGCCCGCAATTGGCTCACAAGTCAGTGACAGGCGAGTGACGTACCCCTACGTCACTCTGCCTGGCCGGGGCTGACCGCCGCAGTATATAGTCGTGCGGCGGTCGGCAACCGGTTAAAGTATAAAAAAGGCCAATCGGTAACATTTTCTTCTGACAGATGTCCGAATCTCATATTTGTTCTGTGGCTCAGATCCTTCACATCACAAACTCTGTGTCCTTGCTCCCCCTTCACATTGCAGTCCTCTCTTTACATCAGTGTCATTAGTCTTCCCCTTCACATCAACATTCTCCATTTACAGAGGAAGAGGAGATTAAAGGGGGATATGATCAACATGTACAATGACATAAGGGTCCATATAGTGAACTTGGTGTTGAGTTATTCAGTTTAACCGGTTACTACCTGCCCGCCGTCAAATTAAGGTGGAGCGGTGTACCTATTATCCTGGGACGCCGTCATATGACGGCGCACCAGAACAGCCTCTCCCACGTGCCCCCTGGGGCAAGCGGAGCGACGATCGTGACCGTGCCGTGTTGCTAGGACACGGCGCGATCCCGATCTCGGTAAAGAGTCAATGACATGACTCTTTACCCATGTGATTGGCTGTGTCCAATCACAGCCGGTCACATGTAAATGAGGAAGTGCCGTTATTCGGCTCTCCTCGGCTCACACTGTCAGTGTGTGAGCCGAGGAGAGCCGATCAGCAGCTCCTCCTCATAGGGGACACAGGAAAATGTAATCAGGGCACTGATCACCAGTGCCCTGATTACACAAGTGGGAAATAAAATGCCATAACTGCCCACCATCAGTGCCCACAGTGCCCGCCATCAGTGCCCCCCATCAGTGCCCACAACCAGTGCTCATAGTGCTGCCAGTGAGTGCCCATCAGCGCCTGCTCATCTAGGCACTGATAGGCACTGACTGGCAGCACTATGGGCACTGAGTGTGGGCACTGATGGTCTATCAGTACTCATCAGTGCCACCCGTCAGTGTCCATCAGTGCCACCCATCAGTGTCCATCAGTGTTGCCTCTCAGTGCCCATCAGTGCCGCCCATCAGTGCCGCCTCTCAGTGCCACCTCTCACCTCTCAGTGCCACCTCTCAGTGCCCAGAAGTGCCACCTCTCAGTGCCCAGCAGTGCCACCTGTCATTGCTCATCTGTGCTGCCTATCAGTGCTCATCAGTGCTGCCTATCAGTGCCACCTATCAGTGCTCATCAGTGTGGCATATTAGTACCTCCTCATCAGTGCCACCTCATCAGTGCCCATAAGTGCCACCTCATCAGTGCCCATAAGTGCCACCTCATCAGTGCAGCCTATCAGTGCCCATCAGTGCCGCCTCATCAGCGCACATCAGTGAAGGAGAAAAATTTATTTATTTTCAAAATTTACTCACAGAAAATAAGAAACTTTTTTTTTTTCAAAATTTTCTGTCTTTTTTCTTTTTTTTTTTTGTAAGAAATAAAAAACCCAGAGGTGATTAAATACCACCAAAAGAAAGCTCTATTTGTGTGAAAAAAAATTATAAAAATTTCAAATGGGTACAGTGTAGCATGACCACGCAATTGTCATTCAAAGTGTGAGAGCGCTGAAAGCTGAAAATTGGCCTGGGCAGGAAGGGGGTGAAAGTGCACTGTAGGCAAGTGGTTAAGGTCATCACAGAGGACAAGGGGGCACTCTTTACGTCTAGAGGAAAATATATTTAGTCTCCAAATACGGAAAGGTTTCTTCACAGTAAGAGCTGTGAAAATGTGGAATAGACTCCCTCCAGAGGTGGTTCTGGCCAGCTCAGTAGATTGCTTTAAAAAAGGCCTGGATTCTTTCCTTTGTGTACATAATATAGTTGAGTACTAGTATTTATAGGTAAAGTTGATCCAGGGAATATCCAAATGCCTCTTGGGGATGAGGATGGAACTGTTTCCCTTGCGGTAGCAAATTGGATTATGCTTTGCTGGAGTTTTTCACCTTCCTCTGGATCAACTGTGGGTATAGGATTGTGTATATGGTGTATATGGGATCGTATGGTTGTGTTTTTTTTTTTATTGGTTGAGATAGATGGACTGTCTTTTTTAACCTAACTATGTGACTATTTAACTATGTAACTATGTAACATCATAGCCCCCTTTACTTCATAGTGGTGGTTCTTTATATCACAGTCCCCCTTTACATCACATTGCTCCTCTTTAAATTAAATTCACCCCTTTACAATACAGCCCCCCTTTACATCGCAGTCCCCATCTATATATTTTAGTCCCTGCTTTTACATCACAGTCCCCTTTTACATCACAGAGCCCCTTCACATCATACACCCCTTTGCATCACAGCCCCCCCAATTTACATCACGGTGCTCCCCTTTATATCACAGTCTACCTTACATCACAGTGCTTCTTTATACATTACAGTCCCCCTTTTACAATACAACCCTCCTCCTTTTCATTGCAGTCCCCCCTCCTTTATATTGCAGCCTGCCATTTACATTGCAGTCCCCCCTTTAAATTACAGCTCCCTTTACATTACATTACATTACTGTCACCCCTTTATTTTTCAGCCCCACCCTACAACCCTATTACATTACAGTGCCCACCTTTATATCACAGCCCTGCTTTGCATCACAGTCCTTTCATATATATTACAGCCCACCTTTACATCACAGCGCCACTCTTTACAATGCAGCTCCCCCTCATCCTTTACAAATCAAGCAACCCCTTTGCATTACAGTAGCCCCTTTATATTTCAGTAGATCTTTACATTACAACCCACTCAATTTACATCACAGTCCCTAACTTTACATTGCAGCCAACTATAGAGTATAGCTCTATATGTCCCTCTTTGAACTGCACCCAGTCTTATCTTACACAGAAGGGCAGGGGGCGAGAGGTGCATCAGGTCTGGGAGGAGAGAAGGAGCAAGACCTGGTCATATCACTTCCCACAGATGAGTGAGTGGGAAAAAAATGTATACTAAATAAACTCTTTGTGGCTGTAAGGTGCAGAAGAAAATGTTCAAATTCTTGTTCCATTGATGTGGGTGACTTGTTGACCTACAGTACTTCAAATCTACCTTGTACGATACATGTTGGCACTGTCAAAAGCACATATTTCTTACCCTAACTTTACCTTGCCCCCCATCAAGTATATTCAACCTTAAAGTTGATCTTTACTGCATCTGAGCACCACAAACCAAAAACACTATTTAATTATTTGTATTTCTGACTTTGGACTTGATAAAACACATTGGGTCAACACCAGCAAATGTCATGGCTCCCCAAATCATCACTGACTGTGGAAACTTCACACTGGACCTCACGCAACTTGGATTCTGTGCCTCTCCACTCTTCCTCCAGACTCTGGGACCTTGATTTCTAAATGAAATGCAACATTTTCCACAGTTCGTGATGATTTGGGGAGCCATGTCATCTGCTGGTGTTGTTCCACTGTGTTTTATCAAGTCCAAAGTCCGTGCAGCCCTCTACCAGGAAATTCTAGAACACTTCATGCTTCCCTCTACTGACCAGCTTTATGGAGATGCAGATTTCATTTTCCATTAGGACTTGGCACCTGTACCACACTTCCAAAAGTACCGATACCTGGTGTAATGATCATGGTATCACTGTGCTTAATTGGCCAGAAAACTTGCCTGACCTAAACCCCATAGAGAATCTGTGGGGTATTGTCAAGAGGAAGATGAGAGACACCAGACCCAACAATGCAGATGAGCTGAAGGCCACTATCAAAGCAATCTGGGCTTCCATAACACCTCCACAGTGCCACAGGCTGATCACCTCCATGCCATACCGCATTGATGCAGTAATTCATGGAAAAGGAGCCCCGACCAAGTATTGAGTGCATACTACACTGTACATTGACATACTTTTCAGTAGGCCAACATTTCTGTATTAACCGATTGCCGACCGCCGCAAGTACATATACTGCGGCGGTCAGCCCCGGCCAGGCAAAGTGACGCATACATCACTAGCCTGTCACCGGCTTGTGAGCCAATAGCAGGCGAGCGCGCGCCCGCTGAGGGGCGCGCCCGCCCCGGCTCGTTCACTTAAGAGTCCGTGCGTGTGACCGGCGGACCCGATGTCCGCCGGTCACACTGCGATCGTCGGTTGAGGGAGAAAGGCAGGCGGCTAATGTAAACAATCCGCCTGTCATTCTTCCCTGTGTAAAAATGGAGATCAGACGGTTCTACTATGTAGGACCGTTGATCTCTGTGTTTACAGTAGTAGCCATGTCCCAGCACAGTTAGAAGCATGCCCCTAGGACACACTTAACCCCTCCCTCTCCAATACAGTTAACCCCTTCCCTGCCAGTGTCATTTTTACAGTAACAGTGCATATGTATAGCACTGATTACTGCAGTAATGTCACTGGTAACCCCAAAAGTGTAAAAAATGTCAGTCAAGGGTCTGATCTGTCCGCCGCAATGTCGCAGTCCCGCAAAAAAAATTGCAGGTCGCCGCCATTACTCGTTAAAAAAAAAAACACCAAAAATGACAAAAATCTTTCCCTTTGTTAGTAAACGCGATAACTTTTGCGCAAACCAATCAAAATACGCTTTTTGCAAATTTTTTTACCAAACATATGTAGCATAAAACAAATTGGCAGAAAATTTTAAAAAATTTTGATTTTTACATTTTTTTTGGGGGGGAAATTCATATAAAAAAATGTGAAAAATATTGTTATTTTTGCAAAATTTACGCTCTTTTTTTGTTTATAGCGCGTGATCAAAAAATCGCACAGGTGATCAAATACCACCAAAAGAAAGCTCTGTTTGTGGGAAAAAAAGGACGTCAAATTAGTTTAGGTACAGTGTCGCACGACCGCGCAATTGTCCGTTAAATTCACGCAGTAAAAAATCGCGAAAAACCCCCTGGTCAGGAAGGGGGTAAAATCTTCCGGGGCTTAAGTGGTTAAAAATCTTTTTTCAATTGGTCTTATGTAATATTTACATTTTCTGAGATACTGTAATTTTGGGTTTTCATTAGCTGTAAGCCATAATCATCAAAATAAAAAATAAAAAAATGCTTGAAATATACAGTATCCCTCTGTGTGTAATCCATTTATATAGAATATAGGAGTTTCACTTTTTGAATTGAACTACTGAAATGAATTAAGTGTTTGATGATATTCTAATTTTATGAAATGCACCTGTATGTATTTTTTTGTTTTGCCCATAGTTCCTTTTTAAACTCACAGCAAAGTTTTTTGGTGGCCACCAGGACAGGAAAGAAGGAGGGAATCTCCCCATCAAGGGCACAGACAGCAATTAAACTCTTTACAGAGGTTCTAACCTTTTTCAACTCTATGGGAAAGAAATGTCTGGAGTTACTTATTTAAAAAGATTTAACAAAAAATAATTATTATAACTAGTCAACTAATAAAAACAAAAACTATATCATCATTTAATATAGATGTTTAGGTCAGGGACTGTGCTACTTTATCCTGGAGTCCACTAGATCTAGCGAGGGATGAATGACAGCTCAAACTGCATGGGGACATTTAAGAACCCTTTCAATTTCGGAGCCACATCAGCTTCAGAGAATTCTGTCTGAGAGGTCAACTTGAAGTTTTGCAAGACGGTGGTGAGGAAGATAAATAGTTCCATCCGGGCCACTCCTTCTCCGGGGCAGCTCCTCTTACCTACAAAGATATTTAATTTCAGTTTCTAGGGTTCATATAGTGTATATTCCATCCCAGTGTAGGCTACATTACATGACAAGACCTGATTACAGTAAACCCCCCTCCATTGCGGGGGTTACGTTCCGGACCCAGCCGCGAAAAGTGAAAATCCGCGAAATAGAAAAACTCTATTAAGATGCATTGTAGGCATGATTTTTTTACTGTCACTGTACGTGTAAAAGCATTTTAAGGTCTTTAAACACACTTTTAAAACAATAGAAACTCATTTAAACACATAAAAGATACTAAGAGACAGAGCAAGAGCTATGAAAAACACAAAAATATTTCATTTTTAATGATTTATATAGTAAAATAACATTACAAAAAAAAAAATGCGAATTACCGGGACCGCAAAAACTGAACCGCAATTGGAGAGGGAGATTACTGTATGTTAATGCTAGACTTGTAATCCTACAATGTTTATTACGGAATGTGAATGGTGACCACTGACCAGCTATGAGAGTTAACCTTCTAACTAACCTTCTACAGATTATGGGCATTTTTTAAATTCTTCAGACACTTGTAGTATGATTCACCTTCGGCAGCCAGATCCATGAGGATGTTGTCTAACCAAGTCCTAAAACAGGCCTAAAAATCTCCCAGTGTGACATTTAAAACATCTAAACATTGGTGGTAGGCTAAAAGAAACTCGTTGATCCTTGCACGTGATCAAATTAGAAGCGTCTCTGACTAATATCCATAGGCGTGTTCAAGCGGTGTGCTGGGTGTGCCTGGGCACACCCTAATTCACAGGCAGCTCCAGGGGGCTGCTTGGGTTCACCCTCATCTCTGCTACCATCTCTGTCACTGGGTCGGCAAGGTCTGCCTTTGACTTTCTTCAACAGCTGCAGTGTCCTTTTAATGCCCGGCACACAGCATGCTGAGGCTTGCAGCTAGAGGGGACTGAGAGCTGTACAGTATCTCCCCAAGCTGAGGTTGTGGGTGGGACAAGGCTGTGACTGAACTGTCCCTCATACACACTCACAAATGGCTTCTCTGGCTGATAGAGCAGCTGAAACTGGGAAGGAGGTGGAGCAGTGATGGCAGCCTGGGAATCCTCTACTTCCATCTATGTGCTAAGTGGCTGATCAGGAGAGGTTTATCTTTTCCCTGCAGGAATTCTGTCTATGCTCCATTTGTGCTGCTTCAACCCTTAAGTCTAGTACACATGGGCCCAATGCCACACGACTTCGGCCAGTTTAATCACTTTAGGTCCGCTCACATTGCTGCTACTGCAGCAATGTGGCTCGTTATCGTCCAGCGACGTAGTACTGCGTCGCTGGACTCCTCCCCTTGTGGGCGGCGCACGCGCGCCGCCGGAGGCTCACTCCCGCTGTTTTCAGTCACAGCGGGAGTCGGGCCAGGCGAGGAGAGGCGGTGATCACCGCTGCTCTTCCCCAATCGTCGGGGAATCGAGTGTGGAGATCCGCCCGCTTGTGTAAACAAAGCCGGCGGATCTCCTAAGTGACAGGCAGGGTCAGATTGCAGGGTTCAGCATAGCTGAACATGCGATCTGTCCCTGTGTCACTCAGTCGCAGTCCCGCAAAAAAAATCGCAGATCGCCGCCATTACTCGTTAAAAAAAAAACTCCAAAAATGACAGAAATCTTTCCCTTAGTTAGTAAACGCAATAACTTTTGCGCAAACCAATCAAAATACACTTATTGTGATTTTTTTACCAAAAATATGTAGCAGAAAACAAACTGGCCAAAAATTTAAAAAAAAATTTGATTTTTACATTTTTTTGGGGGGGGGGGAATTTCATATAAAAAAAAGTGAAAAATATTGTTATTTTTTCAAAATGTACGCTCTTTTTTTGTTTATAGCGCAAAAAGTAAAAATCGCACAGGTGATCAAATACCTCCAAAAGAAAGCTCTGTTTGTGGGGAAAGAAGGACGTACATTTTGTTTGGGTACAGCGTCGCACGACCACGCAACTGTCAGTTAAATTTGCACAGTGCCGAATCGCAAAAAGTGGCCTGGACGTAAGACAGCAAAATCCTCCGGTGGTAAAGTGGTTAATAACAAACAGCTGACATTCAGCCCATGTGTACTTTAGTCAGTGCAACAGAAGCCAGCCATTTGGCCAGCTTCTGTTGGACGAGCATGCTGGAAAAGCAGCAGCCGACCGGCTCCCGATCAGCGCCAATGACTGAGAGCGCTGGCCAGAGTGTCACTCCGTGTCAGAACACAATAGCTCAGTAGGGGAGACTGCTGTACTAACATTGGATTGTTAGTACAGCGGCTCCGACCTGAGCTTTCAGGTTTTTTCAGGTTGAACAAAAAAAAAACTGATAGTGTGTACTGGACTTTACACTGCTCCCAGCCCTCCCACTACATACTGCTCACTGACTGGCTGCCTTCATCGCACACTGCTCACTGACTGGCTGCCCTCACCGCAGTCTACTCACTGACTGGCTGTCCTCCATGCACACTGCTCACTGACTGGCTCCACTCACTACACTCTGCTTACTGACTGGCTGCCCTCACCACATTTTAGAGTTAAAAAAAAAATGAAAGTGCTTGTTTACCTTGCTAAGTGTCTATTAAATATTTTTTTATATATACATTTTAAAATTTTACACAAAAAAAAAAAAAACGATTGTTTACATATATTTATAAAATTGTGTGAATGTAATATATATACACACACACAATATTATCATTATGTATTGGGGCGTCTGCATTTACACACACATGAATGGAATCCCAGTCCTAGTCCGTAGGTTTCTATATCCCAACCTTTGCAGCTTTAACGGCTTCAACTCTTCTGGGAAGGCTGTCTACAAGAAGCACATTTGTGAGGTAAGGCACTGATGTTGGACGTGAAGGCCCTTACTCTCAGTCTCCACTCCAATTCATCCCAAAGGTGTTCTGTCGGGTTGAGCTCAGCACCCTGTGCAGGCCAGTTAAGTTGCTGCACCCCAACCTCTCTCATCCATGTCTTTATGGACCCTGCTTTGTGCACTGGTCCAAACCATTTGGTATGGGGTTGTTTTTCAGGGGTTGTGATTGGCCCATTAGTTCCAGTGAAGGGAACTCTTAAGGCATCAACATACCAAGACATTTTGGACAATTTCATGCTCCCAACTTTGTGGGAACAGTTTGGGGATGGCCCCTTTCTGTTCCAACATGACTGCACACCAGCGCACAAAGCCAGGTCCATTAAGACATGGATGAGCGAGGTTAGGGTGGAGGAACTTGACTGGCTTGCACAACGGCATGACCTCAACCTGATAGAACACCTTTGGGATGAAGTAGAGCAGAGAATGCAAGCCAGACCTTCTCGTCCAACATCAGTGCCTGACCTCATAACGTGCTTCTGGAAGAATGGTCAAACATTTCCATAGACACATTCCTAAACCTTGTGGACAGCCTTCCCAGAAGAGTTGAAGCTGTTATAGCTGCAAAGGGTGGGCCAACTCAATATTGAACCCTACGGACTAAGACTAGGATGCCATTAAAGTTCATGTGAGTGAAAAGGCAGGTGTCTCAATAATTTGGAAAATATAGTGTCTGTCTGTCTGTCTGTCTGTCTGTCTGTCTGTCTGTCCCTCACATTTTTCTAAATATTTTATTATATCTTTTCATGAGACAACACTGAAGGAATGACACTTTGCTACAATGTAAAGTAGTGAGTGTACAGCTTGTATAAGAGTGTACATTTGCTGTCCCCTCAAAATAACTCAACACACAGCCATTAATGTCTAAACTGCTGACAACAAAAGTGAGTACACCCTTAAGTGAAAATGTCCAAATTGGGCCCAATTAGCCATTTTCCCTCCTCTGTGTCATGTGACTCATTAGTGTTACGGGGTCTCAGGTGTGAATGGAGAGCAGGTGTGTTAAATGTGGTGTTATCGCTCTCGGTCTCTCATACTGGTCACTGGATGTTCAACATGGCACCTCATTATTATTATTATTATTATTATACAGGATTTATATAGCGCCAACAGTTTGCACAGCGCTTAACAAAATGAAGGCAGACATTACAGTTACACTACAATTTGGAACAAAAGGAATCAGAGGGCCCTGCTCATTAGAGCTTACAATCTAAAAGGGAGGGTCAATTGATACAAAAGGCAGTAGCTGTGGGGGATGAGCTGATGGAGCAAGTGAAACAGCGTTACTAGTTAGTAGCCAGGTAGGCTTCTTTAAAGAGAAGGGTTTTCAGGGATCGTCTAAAGATGTATAGATTATGGGACAGTCGGACAGATTGGGGTAGAGAGTTCCAAAGAATAGGAGAAGCTATGGAGAAATCCTGGAGGCGAGCATGGGAAGAGGTGACAAGGGAGCTAGAGAGTAGGGATGATCGAACGGTTCGGGTCCACCATCGGTTCTGCCCGCACATTGGGTGTTCGAGGTTCGGCTGAATTTAGAACTTTTTGCCCAAAAAGTTCGGAATTCGGCAACCAGAACCGCCCAAAATGCAATGCTTCAGGAAATGGGCTTTAAAAGCCCGTGATTGGACCAGAACCATTAGCAAAAGCCAATTGAGGGGGCAGGAGAATGCTAGGAATGTGATTGGAGTGACTAGGGGGTCCCTAGACCAATCATTAGTGAATACGCCCCCCAGTATATAAGATCGCCGCCGCCATATTCCTAGCATTGTTATACTGGACATGGAAGAGAGTGGAAGCAGTTCTGTTAATTTTACTTTAAAAGTGTCATTTAGCTATTTTTAGTGTGAGGAAAGGGATATCTAGTGTAGTTAGAGTGCTCCTTTACACTTAAGTTAGCTTCAAAAATTTAGTTTCTGTAGGGAAAGTGTTAAGTGTCAGGGGACCGTAGTGTAGTGTAGGGTTAACTGGCAGTGACTGCTATGGCAGGGTGACAAAACCCTTCCATAGCAGAGTGACCGCTATAGAGAAATGATCATTTCTCTGAATAGCTTCGGGACACCATTATGGCTTCTCACCAGCCTAGCATTTTTTATGCTGCAGGGGCTGCCACTGCCAGTGTTTTTTTGAGGACATGTTTGATGTCAGACATGACATCTGAACATGTGTATAAAGGGTATATATAGACATATATGTCTGAATATATACCCCTAGACATATATAGGTGTGATAGTAGCAGAAATAAATGATTGCGCTAATGAAATCATTTACAGTAATATATTTCTGCTACTATCACACCTATATATGTCTAGGGGTATATATTCAGACATATATGCCTATATATACCCCCTATACACATGTTCAGATGTTTTGCCTGCCTCAAAAGAACCCCAAAAAATGCCAAAAAAACGCTAGCGTCAAAAAAAAAAAATGCCCAGGTGTGTTTTTGCTGGCATTTTTTGGGGGGTTTTGGAGGCAGGCAAAACATCTGAACTTGTGCACAGTACCACTATACACAAGTTCAGATGTTTTTTCTGACTGCAAAGAACCCAAAAAAATGCCTGCTTTGAAACCGGCAAGGTGTTACAGCAGCGAAGCCATATTCCTGTGCTCAAAGTTTTCTAATACAAACAATCCTTTTTTTTTATGGTTCTGGACATGCTACAGAGCTGAAACTTCACAGGTACACCTGTTAGACCCCCCAGACACAAAATCACACAAAAAAAAGTTCTTAAAAATTGTCATTTTTGATAAAAAAGCCAATTATTGAAAAATGAAAAAAAAATAAAATAAAAAAAGAGATTTTTTGATTTTTAGATATTTGGATTTAGTGGATCTTTGGATTTAGTATCTGGGGGGTCTAAAAAGTGTACATGTGAAGTTTCAGCTCTGTAGCATGTCCAGAACCCCCCAAAAATTAGCATTTTCTTATAATTTTTATTAGAACAGGAATACGGCTTCTCTACTGCGTTTTTTCTTGCATTTTTCTGGCATTTTTGGAGGCAGGCATGACTTTTTTTGGATTTAGTGTCTGGGGGGTCTAAAAAGTGTACCTGTGAAATTTCAGCTCTGTAGCATGTCCAGAACCAGAAAAAAAGATCATTTTTCAGTAGAGCAGGGATGGTGGGACCCCTCTTTTACATTTATATGATCTTTTTTTTGGGGTTCTGAACATGCTACAGAGCTGAAACTTCACAGGTACACCTTTTAGACCCCCCAGACACAAAATCACACAAAAAAGTTCTTAAAAATTGTCATTTTTGATAAAAAAAGCCAATTATTGAAAAATTAAAAAAAAAATAAATAAAAAAAAAAAAAGAGATTTTTTACTTTGGATTTCAGATCTGGGGGGTCTAAAAAGTGTACATGTGAAGTTTCAGGTCTGTAGCATGTCCAGAACCATAAAAAAAAGATTGTTTGTATTAGAAAACTTTAAGCACAGGAATATGGCTTCTCTGCTGTAACACCTTGCCGGTTTAATAGAAGGCATTTTTTTGGGTTCTTTGCAGTCAGGAAAAACATCTGAACTTGTGTATAGTGGTACTGTGCACAAGTTCTGATGTTTTGCCTGCCTCCAAAACCCCCCAAAAAATGCCAGCAAAAACACACCTGGGCATTTTTTTTTTTTGACGCTAGCGTTTTTTTTGGCATTTTTTGGGGTTCTTTTGAGGCAGGAAAAACATCTGAACTTGTGTATAGTGGTACTGTGCACAAGTTCTGATGTTTTGTCTGCCTCCAAAACCCCCAAAAAAATGCCAGCAAAAACACACCTGGGCATTTTTTTTTTTGACGCTAGCGTTTTTTTTGGCTTTTTTTGGGGTTCTTTTGAGGCAGGCAAAACATCTGAACTTGTGTATAGTGGTACTGTGCACAAGTTCTGATGTTTTGCCTGCCTCCAAAACCCCCCAAAAAATGCCAGCAAAAACACACCTGGGCATTTTTTTTGATGCTAGCGTTTTTTTTGGCATTTTTTGGGGTTCTTTTGAGGCAGGCAAAACATCTGAACTTGTGTATAGTGGTATATATACACACATACATATATTTATATACACACCTAGACATATATAGGTGTGATAGTAGCAGAAATATATGCTTGCGCTAATGAAATCATTTACAGTAATATATTTCTGCTACTATCACACCTATATATGTCTAGGTGTGTATATAAATATATGTATGTGTGTATATATACCACTATACACAAGTTCAGATGTTTTGCCTGCCTCAAAAGAACCCCAAAAAATGCCAAAAAAAACCGCTAGCATCAAAAAAAAAATGCCCAGGTGTGTTTTTGCTGGCATTTTTTGGGGGGTTTTGGAGGCTAAGACCATACGCCACAAACTGAATCAAATTGATCTGCATGGCTGTCATCCAAGAAGTAAGCTTCTTCTAAACATGATGCACAAGAAAGCTTGCAAACAGTTTGCTGAAGACAAGCACAGTAAGGACATGGATTACTGAAACCCTGTGCTGTGGTCTGATGAGACCAAGATAAACTTATTTGGTGCAGATGGTGGTGGCAACCAGGAGAGGAGTACAAAGACAAATGTGTCTTGCCTACAGACAAGCATGGTGGTTGGAGTGTCATGGTCTGGCGCTGCATATGTGCTGCCAGCACTTAGGAGCAACAGTTCATTGAGGGAACCATGAATGCCAATATGTACTGAGACATACTGAAGCAGAGCACGATCCCCTACCTTCAGAGACTGGGTCGCAGGGCTCCAGACCTAAACCCTATTGAGCATCTGTGGGACGTCCTCAAATGGGAGGTGGAGGAGCGCAAGGTCTCTAACATCCACCAGCTCCATGATGTTGTCATGGAGGAGTGGAAGAGGACTCCAGTGGCCTGTGAAGTTCTGGTGAACTCCATGCCCAAGAGGGTTAAGGCATTGCTGTAAAATAATGGTGGCCACACAAAATATTGACACTTTGGGCCCAATTTGGACATATTCACTTAGGGGTGTACTCACTTTTGTTGCCAGCGTGTGTTGAGTTATTTTGAGGGGACAGCAAATTTACATGGTTATACAAGCTGTACACTCACTACTTTACATTGTAGCAAAGTGTCATTTCTTCAGTGTTGTCTCATAAAAAGTTATAATAGAATATTTACAAAAATGTGAGGGGTGTAATCAATTTTGTGAGATACTGTGTGTGTATGTATATATGTATGCACGCACGTGTGTTTGAGCTTAGTGGTGCACAACTATGCTAATATCAGACTGTTTATGCTTACTGATACATATGCTAATAATCACAACATCTAAATATTTTTAGATTGACTTACCTATGGAGAAAGCCATGAAAGCGTCGTTCTTTATGAATTTCCCGTTTTCATCCAGAAAGTGGTTTGGATTGAACTTGTATGGAGTAGAGAACTGTGTGTGGTCACGATGGACAGTGCAAAGCAAAGTGTAGACATCTGTTCCCTGCAGAAAGTACATTTAAAAATAATGAAAGCGTCAACAAAATTAAAGGGCCAAGTTTGGGAACTGTATACACCAATTGTTTCTATATAAAAAATGTGATAGGGTTCTTTTTTCATTTTAAGTGTCACCTTCCTCTCTTCCACCTTCTCTCCCTTCCACATCATTCAACCTTATGAGTTACTCCAATCAAAGCTTACATAGGCCCGAGAACTCTCTTCTGTCTCTCTATTCTCTCTATCACCAAGCTCCAGTACAGAGTCATGTGCTCCTTCATACTCAGAAGTACCAAGTATTTTTATTTGCTCCCAACTGCTGAACGGTGTGGTGGGGGATTGAAAGAAAGATAAGGAGAGTGCAGGGCGGGACCAGCTGAAGCGGTTATGCCTAGGTGAAGCTCCGCTCCCAGAAGGCAGATAACCGTTAAATAAGGAGGTTTTTTGGACGACATTCACCTCACAAATTACCGCACAGGTATTTGAGAGTCCCTGGCTCACGGCGGTATGGTGGTGCTGGTCGGACACTGGCACAAAACAAAACAAAAATCGTTTAAAGAAGCCCTGGTCCGTGTTCCCGCCAAAATGGCAGCGGCTGCAGCTTCCACCTCAGTTTCAGCATGTCTCTCCACACACTCAGCTAAGCCTGCTCAGGGCTCCATTCCTTCTCTGCTTACAGGGACTCTCTATAAATATTTAAATGATAATTTTCAGGGAAATACAGATAAAGAAATGACTTCCCCTGCTTTGCTAAATCAATTGGAACATATGTTCCAGAAATTACTTACCCAAACCTCTGACCAAATTACTAACAGTCTCACAAAAGAGATTAGAGAACTGGGTTACAGACTATCTGACCTTGAAACATGAATGGATGACATTGAGAATAATACACCGCAGAAATAGAGAATCTTAAAGAACAAAACCTTCTGTTACAGGAAGATTTTGAAAATAGGGCACAGCGCTCTAACTTACGCATTCAGGGCGTACCTGAAACTGTGACTGAGTTACATGCCACCATGCTTGCACTTTTTCAAGAGCTGCATCCAGCTATCCCAGTTGAGCGATTAGAAATGGACAGGGACCTTGTGATATTATCGCTAAATTCCATTTCTATCGCATGAAAGAGCAACTCCTATCTGCAGCTAGAGAGAAAGATATTTTGAACTTTCAGGGTCATACCTATGAAATCTTTGCTGATCTTTCTCCTCTCACCATCAACAAAAGTAGGGCTTTGAAACCTCTACTCCAAGTTTTATTGCAACACCAAATCTCCTACCAATGGGGTTTCCCCTTCTCCATCCTTTACCCTCCAAGGCACTAAGTACGTCTGACGCTCAGCGGAGGACCTACAGTCCACCCTTCAGGACCTACATTTGATGGACCCTCCTCAAGTTAACAAAACTCTTAGTCGGAAATATACCTCAGGCTTTCCACAGAAACATCCACAAATCAATGGAAGGAAAGACAGACAAAGCCCGCATAAATGTGGTCGCTTCATCTCTCCAGCTCCTGGCGGACTCTATGGACTGATGCCACCAGCGGTATATATCGTAGTCCCACTTTGCTGGGGTTTCTCCCTTCTCTTTGGGTTTACTACACTATTGTCCCTGTTTAACCTCACCAAATACGTGGACCCACCTTATATTCAACTCACTGTGTTGTTTTGCCATTATCACAGACTTCCGCTTCCTGTCAAAATGCTTTGGGAACGTAAGTTTTTCTTTTTTGTATGCTAATCAATCAATTTTTTTTCCTCTCGTGACTATTTCCTATGGTTACTTAATTTATGCCTTCAAACCCCTTATGGCCAGTTGGGTCCCCCTTGGGGTTCTTGCCAGGTGTATCGGGGGTCTGCGGGCATAGTCCAGGCTCTGCTGCCCTCCTGCTTTATTATATGATATTACTATATAGTTTGGTTATCTGCTCCCTCATGGGTTGCTCCATGCACTCGCACTGGTTGCCATTGAGAGTTCCATTTATATGGGTCTCTTGATGCTGACCTTTCTTCCCTTGATAGGGAACCCTTGTTTACCCACCAACGGAAACCATTTATGTATGATTTTACATATGTCTTTGCCTTATATCTTATTTTTATTTTGTGCCTTACCTCTTCTCCTGCTTTCCCTTTCTCTCTTCTTTGGATCTCGGGAATGGGGCTTGCCCCCACAGGGTATTACCCTTTATTTTATAGCATGTCTCCAGACACCTTATCATGGCCTCGTTGACGATTCTTTCATTAAACATCCAGGGTCTTAATATTCCCCATAAATGCACTAAGGCTTTCCGTGCATTCACTTCCTTGAAGGCCCCAATTCTATGTCTACAAGAAACCCACTTTTTGATTAACTCCGCCCCCAAAATTTTCAGCCCCAAATTCCCACAGGTTTATACGGCCTCAGCCAATACCAAACAATGTGGGGTACTAATAGCCTTCCACCGCAACACTCCCTTTTCGCTCCTCAAGGAGATAAAAGACCCTGATGGATGATACGTGATCCTCACTGGACATCCCATGGACACAGCGGTCACCATTGTATCTTATGCCCCCAATAAAAATCCTGCACCCTTTCTATCTCATCTTTTACTCCCATAGTTGACTCCCATAAAAGTGGTATCTTAATATTAGCTGGTGATTCAAACCAAGTTATCTCACTTTTTTTGGACAAATCCCCAGCAGCTCCTTCGTTGAACTCCAAAAGACTCTCTTTTGCTCAATTACTCATACAATATAACCTTGTTGACTCGTGGAGGGAACTTAATCCAACCAAAAGGAGATATACTAATTTTTCACATCCACATAATTCCTTTTCTCGTATAGCTCATATCCTCCTTACTACCGGCATGGCTCCTGAAATCCTTTCTTCCACGATTATTCCTATCACTTGGTCAGATCATAGCGCAGTTTGTACCACTCTAACTTCAACTGTTCCTAAAGCCCGTGAACTCACCTGGTATATCAGCAATACTTTACTTAAAAATCCAACTCATTGCTCTGAATTAGCTAATGCCCTCTCTGATAACGCCACACCTGAAAATTCATCGGTATCCCGTTGGGAAGCGCACAAACGGTTCTCAAGGGAATATGTATGCGTCAAATGGCCCATTTTAAAAGAGAACGTAGAACCCTTAGTAATAAGCTAGAATAAACTTTTAATGACTGTTATACAGCATTCCAACCAGATCCCTCAACTGCCTGGAAATATGAATTAGAAAAGGCTAGACTGGAATTTGACTTGATTCTTACCGAGTCGGCAGACAAAACTCTTCGCAGATCCCGACATCTTTTATCTCAAATCTAATAAACCAGACACCCCTATGGCTCGAATGCTTAAGGCAATACATGGCCCTGCTAAACATATCTGACTTAAAATCATGAAAGACACCTATTCTAGTAACCCTGTCAAAATTCTCGCAAAATTTAGATCTCATCTTGCAACATTGTATACGTCTGAAGGTGAATTAGACCCTAACAAAGCCACCTCTTTTTTTTCTAATCTAAACCTTCCCTTTCTTTCTGCTACTCAAATAGAATTGATGGAGGCTCCCATTACGCTGGGTGAAATTCTGGAGGCCATTAAAACTTTAAAACTCAATAAGAGACCAGGCCCTGATGGGTTCTCTGCACTTTACTACTAAACCTTTTCATTAGTTTTTAGCCCCTTTTCTATCCAATGCTTTTAACTCTCTTCTTCATGGTACTTCTCTAGGTAGGGACTCCCTCACAGCTACGATCTGTATGATTCTTAAACCTCATGTAGACGATTCCATCTGGTCTAATTATCGACCTTATTGAATTTGGATAATAAAATCCTGGCTAAAATCATTGCTCAGAGACTAAATAACTTTGGTGAGATCATTCATCGTGATCAAACGGGATTTATACCCAGGCTACAAACAGGTGACAATATTCGGTGTGCTATCTTATTGTCTCACATTGTTAAAAAACGGCGTATTCCTACATGTTTTCTATCGTGGATTTCAAAAAAGCATTTGATACTATCTCTTGGTCCTACGTGAATTTCAGCCTTCGTAAGTGGGGCTTTGGACACCATTTCTTGATCTGGGTGGCTGCCTTATACAATAAGCCTAGAGCCTACATTAAATATGCAGTCTTTAAATTGGATAATTTTCTTGTACAACGGGGAACACGTCAAGGTTGTCCTTTATCACCTATAATTTTCGCCCAATTCATTGTACTGTTGCCCAACATATTAGATGAAATACCTCCATCAAAGGTATTGAGCTGGGGGGTCACCACCACAAATTATGTCTATTTGCTGACAATGTGCTTGTATTTCTTTCCTCCCCACACATTTCTGCACCCAATCTTATTAACACTCTTAAAGAGTTTGCCCACATTTCAGGCCTACAGGTACATTTTCACAAATCTACAGCTTTGAACATCTCATTATCTGACAGTGAGCTCAGTCTTGCTCAATCAGCTTTACTCTTTTCATGGTCCCCACACCACCTTTCGTATCTTGGCTTTAAACTCAAAGCTAAAACTTCTACCTTATTTTCAGCCAATTACACCCCTTTGTTGAAGAAAATAACTGACCTTTTGAAGTTCTGGGCCTCTCTCCCACTTTCTTGGATTGGAAATATTAGCGCTATCAAAATGTCAATTCTTCCCAAACTCCTTTATTTGTTTAGAGTTCTTCCAATCTCTTTACCGGCCCACTTTTTTCGTGTCTTACAGCGTAGAGCTTTCTCATTTACATGGGATCGCACCCAGCCACTAATTCCCAGGTCTATTTTGTTTCTTCCCAAGGTCCGCGGCGGACTAGGTTTTCCTAACTTTGTTTTATATTACAGGGCTGCTAGATTGCTCCCGTTACCAACTATCATGCCACTAAAGAAATTCCACGTTGGGTAGCTATTGAATCTACTTAACTTGATCCCTATTCAGTATTCAACCTCCTCTGGTTGAATCCTACATCTCGTCCACCTGCTCTGAACCCAATTACTAAACACACCCTTTCAACCTGGGATAATGTGAAAACCACATATGAACTTCAGTCTGCACACAACCCCCTTCTTTCCTTCTTACCAAATCCATTATTCTATGTTGCCTGGGTTTCCCCAAGATCTTTCTGCAATTGGACCACTACTGGTCTAACTCGCTTGTATTGCATGGCCTCTCCCTCAGGCCTTTTACCATTTCCAGATCTATGTGAAACTTTTCACTTGCCAAACTCTGAAATATTGCATTATTTGCAAATCAAAAATGTTTATTCTACGCACACATCTAGAGATGTCCCTTTGAATCAGCTATTGCCCTTCGAACATATATGTTATACAGAGCCTCATGCCAGAGGCTTAATTTCAAAATGACTTACATATGTGGCAAAATGGGAATCAGATTTATGTCGCACCTTAAATGACACAATATGACTGGACATCTGGACTAATACCAAATCCTCCTCCACCAACACTGTTGCGGTTGAAGCCTCCTATAAGGTCCTCATGCGCTGGTATCTGGTTCCTGCCAGGATTGCCAAATTTGCTCCTGACCATTCGGTACTCAGCTTTCACGGATGTACAGTGTTAGGCATACATCTACATACTTGGTGGCATTGTCTGATTGTCACCTCATTTTGGGGTAAGATCCTTGATCTTGCATCCACAATGTTTGACACCCAAATTCTACCTGACCTGGTAACGGCTCTTTTGAATGCTAAACTGGATTGTCTTTCACGCAAACAATTTAGACTTTTTATCCAAATCCTCACAGCTGCAAAGCAGACGATAGCCAAAGCATGGAAGTCCCCTTCTTTAAATTTCCTTGAAACCAAGCACCGTATGAATTATGCCATGTTATATGCTAAAATTACAGCTTTGGATAACGCAACCCTGAGCAAATTTTACTCCATCTGGGGACCGTGGATTTTCTTAAATTCTTCCTCCAGATTTTAATGAATCTGTGCTACTTTTTTGATAATGCCCTTATCCGCACCGGCTCATGCATCATGTGGATTCCTGCCCTATTCTCAAGACCTACTTTCTACTTTTCTTTCCTTCCTTTTCTTGACTCTGCAGCCTCTTTTCTCTATTCTTATTCGGCTCGCCCCTCCACCTTCCTATTTCTCTTTTCTCTTTCCTACACTCTTATTTTATGTTTTTCTTTAAATACAATTATTTTAGCTACAGTCATCTATTTTCCAAATACTCGGGTCCTCATGATGTCTTTAGAGGATGCCCCATGCCTACATTTTTCCTAATATCTTATTGCTCCAAACGGAACATAATTCTTCTTGATGCCCTATGATTCTCACGTTATACTAGTTTGTATGTTGTTTTTTTACTGTATGGTCTCCCTCCGGGCCACAGTTTGATCCCTTTTGGGGTGTCCAGAAGGAGATCATGAACCCCGCCTTTGCAATATAGTTCTATACTTCAAACTTGATAGATATGTTTTGTTTCTGTTTGGACCCTGTGCTATGCAATTTTCATGTATTTGGGAAATGACTTCCATATCCTTATCTATTTGTTATATGCTCTTAAACTAATAAACTATTTTGAACGAGAAAGAAAGATAAATACATCCTGCTATGGGAAAGGAAATTAAAGTGGTACCCGGAGAAGAACAAAACAGACTGTCTGCAAGACACAGGGGAAAAATAGGTAAAAAAAGAGGTTAAAGTGTGAGCATAGAGGTCTTACCACATTGGTGACTGAAGGTTATGTGGGAAGAGGTAAGCCACAGGAACTGTTCCTATAAGGGTCATTAGGTATTCATTCCAGAAAGTGGAGGTGAAGAGGGAGTTTTTTTCCCCACACACCACCTCTCAAATTTTATTTTGTATTTTGGTAAAAGGACCAGTGTTGGATAATTGCGAAAAAAAAAGGATTGTCAAAGCAGCTTGGCTGGTCAGATGTCCTGCAGAGGTCAGCTGAATTGTTTCAAAACTGGGGGCACATCTAGGAGATGGTGCTTCTACTTTCTTGTTTATTGGTGGTAGTTTTGGCTAAGGACATTGGAAATTCTGATTTTAGGGCCGGTTCACACTGATCTCACATGTGCTCCAACTTCAAGAGCATAAGTCGCATGACATGTCAAAATCAATGAGAACCTATGAGAACCTTCTTAACTGGTCTGACTTGTGTCGATCCAACTTTGAAAATGCTTTCTGCACTACTTTGGTCTGACTTGGGCTCAATTTCATCCCATTGATTTGAATGGAAGTTGTGGTCATAATCTTAACTAATCCAACTTGTGGCATGCAACTTGTGCTCTGAGGATCTTGAGGGGGAACCCTATGTCAAAATTACAAAAAAAAAAAAATGATGTGGGGGTCCCTCCCAAAGACCATACCAGACTCTTCAGTCTGGTATGGATTTTGAGGATTTTTTTTTTACATTGAGAGGGTTGATGTCAGTGGAGGAAGAAGATGAAAAATAAGAAGACATTGGCAAAGGGAAAAGACATCACCTGAGGGAGAAGACAGCGGGGGGGACATTTATTTTGTGATAAATTTGGAGTGAGGTTTCCTCCATACCAGAAGCAAAGGAATTGCTTTGATTGGTCAAAGGATAAGTGGCAATGATCTCAATGATGAATAAAAGTTGGATCACATTCATTGAAGTTGCATGGAAGTCGGACATGAAGTAGCAGGGCAAAGTCGAATCAGAAGTCGTACTACTTTTGTTTCCGATCAGTGTGAATATAACCTTGATTTTCAGCAACATCAAAGACCCTTCCTGATTGCATTGACATTTTTTTTTTTTTTATATTTATTGTTTTGTTTGTAAAGTTAAAGGAGGTAATAAAAAAAAGTCCTGGATCCTTTAATCAAGCAGTCTTATTTCTTTGCCCTTAATTGATCTTTTTGCTTTTTTTGACACATACTGTACACGTATAATAATAATAATGCACACTAATCATTTTTAATGGGTTTCCTACCTTGGGAATATGATACCCTCTAAACATTGTGTCTTTAGCCACCATATGTGGCACATTGAAGGGAGCGATGTCACAAAATCTCTGCACCTCATGGATTACAGCTTGTGTGTATGGCATATTGAACTTGTCTTCCATGTTTACCATTCTGTCTCGTCCAATCACCCGATCAATTTCTTCATGAAGTTTATCTGGAAAAATCAAGGCTTTTATTCCTTGCTGCTGACAGCTGAATGAAGTATTGTGACAGCGAACAAAAAATAATTATAAGTTACTGGTTAGGGGTAAGTTAAAGTATAATTAAGCTTAAAGCAGTTCTTTAGTCCCCAGCGTGAAAATTCTAAGTCAGCAACTAAAAAAAAGCGACTCACCTGTCCAGAGGTCCAGTGCTGTGCTCTCCCAAATGGGTTTCTTTGCTGCTTTTCAGTGCTGGTGTCGGCATCATAACTGCAGGCAGGAAAACTGTGACCGCTTTCAGCTTCACAGCCAGCTGCCCACTGCGTATGTGTGAGCCACAGTCTCTTGATATCTCTGAGGTGTCCCCAGAGGCTGCAGGGAGAGGAGGGGGGGGGGGAGTTGAAGGTCCCCTCTGATCGCCTAGGTGGTCGGAGTGAAAGTGGGAGCAGATACTTGTTAAAACCAGGTACCTGTTTCTCCCCCCTAAAAAAAAATGTAAATTTTGACAGAGGAGGTGGGGATGAGGAGGAACAGCAGGGCTTCCCCTTTTGGGTAAAGTTCTTCTTTAAAGACGAAAAATTATATTACAGTTTACCAGTCCTTAGGCTGCAATTGTTTTTCTTTTTCAGACATGTTTCCATGGTTTTCACCTGGCGATCCTGCCAATAAAAGTCTACCTGTCTCCTCCATAGAAAGGAGGTGTTCTGTTATTTGCAGAAGATAGCTGGGAAGGCTTGTTAACATTGCTTTAGATTTCAGTTCTGTGCACAGGAAGTTACAAGGACAGGGCTGTTTTCACCCGGAATGTGTTGGAACTCCGTCTCCAGGTTTAGTCTTTTGCTCCCTGCTCACCATTGTCATTTCTAAACACAGAAACCTGGCTTTTGTGTTTAGAAGTGACAGCTTACCTCTCCCAGCAGCTCTCATAGATCCCTTCCTGCCCTGCACTCAGGACAGGGACAAGGGAGATGCAGGTGTTCCAGGTGTGGTGTGGTCATGGGAGGGAGGGGGTTGCACTCTCTGTGAACCCCATCTGTTGCCTGGTGCTGAGCCCCATACTGTGTGCAGGGAGGTACTAGGGTTGTCCAGCTGGTTTAGCTAATACAGCAACAAAGGCAAACCATGTGGAAGATGATGGAGCTTTAAAGGGAGGGAGAAGATGGGGGCAGTGGGGGAGAGGTGTGTGTAGAGGTCTGAGCTGAGGAGGGGTGGGTGTAACATGTGGATAGGGGAAGATGAATAAGGAGCTGTGGAAGAGAGCTGAACTCTTCACTCTAGGTGCAGCATACTCCTGAACTCTGCACTCTATGCATAGCGCAATAATGAACACTGCACTCTGTGTGCAGCACATTTTTGATCTCTGCACTCTGTACATAGTGCACTCCTGAACCCTGAACTCTGTATTTAGCGTACTCTTGAATCCTGCACTCTGTACATAGCACACTCCTGATCCCTTCCCTCTGTATGTAGTGCAATTCTGAACTCTGCACTCTATACTTAGCACACTTCTGAATCCTGCACTCGGTACATAGTGCACTCCTCAACTCTGCACTCTGTACACAGAGCACTCCTGAACTCTGTATGTAACACACGCTTGAACTTTACACTCTGTACTTAGCACACACTTTAGCCTGCAGTCTGTACATAGCAAAATCCTGAACCCACCACTCTGTTCACAGCGCACTCCTGGACCCTGCGCTCTGTACACAGCGCACTCCTGGACCCTGCGCTCTGTACACAGCGAACTCCTGAACTCTGCACTCTGTACATACCACACTCTTTAATTCAGTACTTAGCACACTCCTTAGTTTGCACTCTGTACATAGCAAACTCCTGAACCCATCACTCTGTAAACAGCGCACTCCTGAACTCTGCACTCTGTATGTAACACACTCCCGAGCCCTGTACTTTGTACGTAGCATACTCCTGAACCCTACACTCTGTACACAGTGCACTCAAGAACTCTGCACTCTGTGCATAGCCCACTCCTGGGGTTTGGGGGGGGGGGGTGTGAATGAGTCCCTGCACCCATTCTCTGAGAAAAAAAAAGCACAGAAAACCAAGGCATCCACTAAATCTAAGGACTGGTAAGCTGAAATACTGTATATTCAATTTTTGTTCTTAACCACTTCCATACAGAGCAGTTTGACACCCTTCCTGCCCAGACCAATTTTCAGCTTTCAGCACTCTCACACTTTGAATGACAATTGCTCAGTCATGCTACACTGTAACCAAACAAAATTTTTATCATTTTTTTCACACAAATAGAGCTTTCTTTTGGTGGTATTTGATCACAACTGGGGTTTTTTTTTTTCGTGATATATGCAAAAAAAGAGCAAAAATTTTGAAAAAAAAACACTTTTTTTTAGTTTCAATTATGAAATTTTGCAAAAAATAAATTTTTCTTCATACATTTGGGCCAAAATGTATACTGCTACATGTCTCTGGTAAAATTAACCCAAATTAGTGTATATTATTTAGTCTGTGTGAAAGTTATTGAGTCTAGAAGCTATGGTACCAATTACTGAAAATTGATCACACCAGATGTACTGACGGCCTATCTCCTTTCTTGAGGCCCTGAAATGTCAGGACAGTACAAATACCGACCAAATGACCCCTTTTTGTAAAGTAGACAGTCCAAGGTATTTAGTAAGAGGCATGGTGAGTTTTTTGAAGTTGTAATTTTTTCCCACAATTCTTGGGAAAATGAAGAAAAAAATGTTTTTTTCTTTTTTTTCCCACAAAGTTGTCAATTTATAAGCTATTTCTAACACATAGCATGTACACGGCAAAAATACACCCAAAAATACATTCTGCTACTCCTTCCGAGTATGGCGATACCACATGTGTGAGACTTTTACACAGCCTGGCCACAAAAAGAGACTCCACGTTCAAGAAGCACATTCAGGCGTTCTAGGAGCATAAATACACATAAAACTTTCTTACTACCTATCACACTTTTCAAGGCCCTAGAGCACCAATACAATGGAAAAGTCCACAAAATGACCCCATTTTGTAAAGCAAACACTCCAACGTATATTCTATGAGGCATTATGGGTCGTTTGAACATATCATTTTTTTCCACAGGTTTTTGGAAAATGTGGGAAAAAAATGAAAACTTTTTTTTTTTACACAAAGTTGTCAATTTATAGGATATTCCTAACACATAGCATGTACACAGCAAAAATGACACCCCAAAATACATTCTGCCACTCCTCCTGAGTATGGCAATACCACATGTGTGAGACTTTTTCACAGCCTAGCCATATAGAGGGGCCTAACATCCAAGGAGCATCATCATGCATCCTAGCCACTTGCCTAGGCCTATTTTTGACATTTGGTGTTTACAAGCTAAAATCAGTTGTTTTGCTAGAAAACTGCTTAGAACCCCCAAACATTATATATTTTTTTTTAGCAGAGACCCTAGAGAATAAAATGGAGATTATTGCAATATTTTTTATCACACCGTATTTGCGTAGCGGTCTTCCAAACGCAATTTTTTTGGAAAAAATTCACTTTTTTTTAACTAAAAAATAAGAAACCAGTAAAGTTAGCCCAATTTTTTTCCATAATGTGAAAGATAATGTTACGCCGAGTAAATAGATACCCAACATGTCATGTTTCAAAATTGCGCACGCTCACGGAATGGTGACAAACTTTGGTACTTAAAAATCCCCATAGGCGACAATTTAAAAATTTCTACAGGTTGCCATCTTTGAGTTACAGAGGAGGTCTAGGGCTCAAATTATTCCCCTTGCTCTAACGATCGCAGCGATACCTCACATGTGTGGTTTGAACACCGTTTACATATGTGGGCGGGGTTTCTGTATGCATTCGCTTCTGCGCGCGAGCTAACGGGGACAGGGCGCTTTAATTTTTTTTTTTTTTTTTTTTTACTATTTATTTTATTTATTATTTTTTATTTTTACACCGTTTAAAAAAAAAAAAAATTGATCATTTTTATTTCTATTAAAAGAAATGTAAATATTCTTCGTTATAGAAATAGGCACGACAGGACCTCTTTTTTGTGAGATCTGGGGTCAAAAAGTCCTCAGATCTCACAAGTACACTAAAAGATAGAAAAAAAAAAAAATAAAATAATTATAATATAAAATGAAAAAAAAAAAAAAAAAGGACCTTTAAACCGGTTGCTAGGCAACAACATTTTCCGTAGCTCCGGTCCTCCAAGACCATAGAGTCAAGTGAGGGCAAGCTTGCCCTCACTCGACATCCTGTCTGTGAGGATTCGGGACCGGATCGTTTTCCCCGCTGCCGGCGGGTCCGGTAAGCGGGGAAAAGGACCGGAACGCGTCGGGAGGGGGGGGGCGCCTCTTCCGCCATCCCGGAAGGGTGATCCCACGGCGAATCCGCCGCTGGGACCACCCTTATCGGAAAGCCAACCGTCCACCGTTTAAAAAAATACCAGGGTTATGGCAGCTATCTGCTGCCATAACACCGGTATTTAGGTTTAAACGGAGGACGTATATAAACCTTTTTGGACTTGGACATGGTGGCTGTATGAAGGGTGACAGGTACTCGGGTACTTTGTTGGGCAGGTGACAGGTACTCTGGTACTGATGAGCAGGTGGCAGGTACTCGGTTACTCCGATAGGCAGGTGACAGGTACTCGGGTACTCTGATGGGCAGGTGACAGGCAGGTGATAGGTACTGATGAGTAGTACTCACTGACTGATAGGTGATAGGTGATACTGTACTGATGGGTACTGATGATCAGTACTGATACGTGATAGGTACTGATGAGTACTGATGAGTACTGATGAGTAGTGATGGGTACTGATGAGCAGGCGGCAAGTACTTGGGTACTTCAGGCGTCAGGTACTCTGATGAGCAGGTGGAAGGTACTCGGGTACTCTGATGGGTAGGTGACAGGTACTCAGGTACTCTGATGACGGGTACTCCGTTGACAGGTACTCAAAGTACCCGAGTACCTGTCATCAGAGTACCCGAGTACCTGTCATCAGAGTACCCGAGTACCCATCATCAGAGTACCCGAGTACCCGTCATCAGAGTACCCGAGTACCTGTCAGAGTACCCGAGTACCCGTCATCAGAGTACCCGAGTACCCGTCATCAGAGTACTCGAGTACCTGTCATCAGAGTACCCGAGTACCCGTCATCAGAGTACCTGAGTACCCGTCATCAGAGTACCCGAGTACCTGTCATCAGAGTACCCGAGTACCTGTCATCAGAGTACCCGAGTACCCGTCATCAGAGTACCCGAGTACCTGTCATCAGAGTACCCGTCAGAGTACCCGAGTACCTGTCATCAGAGTACCTGAGTACCTGTCATCAGAGTACCCGAATACCTGTCACCAGCCCATCAGAGTACCCAAGTACCTGTCATCTGAGTACCTGATGGGCTGGTGACAGGTACTCGGGTACTTTGATGGGCTAGTGACAGGTGCTCTTTATTGGGGGGGGGGGCAATCAGTGTGTTTAGGGTGCACTGTAGTTGGTAACTAGCTGTTACCACAATCTCCTCCTCACACAGGATCAGTGTGTGAGGAGAACACGGTGACAGCTAGTTACCGTGTTCTCTGTTGACATTTGTGACCGGCTGTGATTGGACACAGCCGGTCACGTGGTAAAGAGCCAATTTCATTGGCTCTTTACCTAGATCGGGGATCGACTCTGTCCGAGGGACGAGCCTCGTCCCCGATCGCTGCTCTGCGCGCCCCCGGGGGCGCGCATTGCAGAGAGAACGAGCGGCTCGTGCTGGAGCCGCTCATGTGATCGGCTGTGATTGACACAGCCGATCACGTGGTAAACAGCCAATTTCTATTGGCTGTTTACCTTGATCAGGGATGGGCTATGTCCGAGGGACGAGCCTCATCCCTGATCGCGCCGCTGCGCGCCGCCGGGGGCGCGCAGTAGCAGCTAGAACGGGCCGACGTCATATGACGGAGGCCCGGATCTAGACAACCACTTTGCCGACGTCATTTTACATGACTCGGTATGGAAGTGGTTAAGTTTCGATTTTCTTTTCCCTGCATGGGCGAAGCACAGAGTCATTTCCAGTTTCAGGCAACTCTAGGTTAGATGGTCTGTTAATATCACAATGCTGTGCTGTTTCTAGAGCCTGTTCAATATTTTTCTAACCATGTGTTTGAACTATACTCTGTTCTGTGTTGGTTTATTACATGGCTTGGTTTTTTCACCAACAAGCTTTTTCTGAAATAATTTTCAATCCTATACATCTCCACCTCTAAGATTTAAATATTTCTGCATGTGTCTAGGTGTTCCAGCTCCTCCTGTTGCATTTTCAATAACCTCAAATTTAAAAAAAAATGAAGCTATCATCTGCGTGTGCAGAAAGGGCAATGGTCTGATTCCCACCCAAGCACGCCTCCATCCCAAAATACATATAAAAAAAGCAAAAGATTGGCCCGCGGGACTTTATATGAGGTGGGTGCTAGTGGCTGGAGATAAAATGAATAGCACAGTAGATATGTAAAACAATATATAATTTTAATTTTATTACATTGTATAAACAAGCAATAAGAATAATAGTAACATGTATATCACATAGCATAGCTCAATGGCCATATTGGCAGTGTATACAACATGAACAATATCAAAGCGTATATAGGCAAGTATCCTGGTGTAACCGCTGAGTTTCAAAGGTAGCCTGAGTATAATATTGAAGTTCCATAATAATAGAATATAATACATAGTGATCTGACGCGTTTCGGGAGCTACATCTCCCTTCTTCAGAGATCAATGTATTTGAGTATGACTACAAAAGAACAAAAGAACAATGTTGGAATAAACATTGGAAAATATATAAATATTTGAGTAAAAGGAATAGCAAAGGGGTAGTAATAATTAGGAAGGAGTATGAAATACTCACAGGTTAATGAACCTGTGTGTTTTGATATTGTTCTTGTTGTATACACTGCCAATATGGCCATTGAGCTATGCTATGTGATATACATGTTACTATTATTCGTATTGCTTGTTTATACAATGTAATAAAATTAAAATTATATATTGTTTTACATATCTACTGTGCTATTCATTTTATCTCCAGCCACTAGCACCCACCTCATATAAAGTCCCGCGGGCCAATCTTTTGCTTTTTTTATCATCTGCATGTGTGCAGACCAAGGAACTAAGCACAGTGATCTCCCCAATAGAGATGTAAGAAACTGTCAAAGAGTTTACTGGTCCAGCATCTGTGAAAAACTGAGATATCACTTTGGAGTGGAATGACCCTTTAACAGCTGTCTGAAGTATTTTGGAACCTTTATATCCCTTCATTTACTTACCTTCTACTTCAGGATGCTTTAGGAGGATAAGCAGAGCATGCCGCAGAGTGCTGTTCAAAGTCTCAGTTGCTGCGATAAATAGGTTGTGGATTGTATACAGGAGATTTTTCATATTAAACTCTGAATTGGGGTCATCCTTCTCCTATGGAGACAAAAGTGACACTTTAGACAATTGGATAGCAATTTACCGGTCAAGGCTTAATCCATCTCACCTAGATAGGAGTCAACAGAATTTTAAGGAACCAGGAATGATTCCACTGACAACAAAGGAAAAGGCGGAAAAAGTTATTTTTATATACTTAACTGTGCCATAGACTGGGGACTATCCATCCTTTGGCAAAAAGTGTTTGAATAGTGTTCTGTATAATTTCTCAGTAAAAGCACTAGAAGTTTCCTAAAACTGACGTCAGCTTCTCAAACAACTACCACCCTCTTCCGTGTCAACCCTTAGAGCCCTTTAGGCCAAGAGAGAGCAAAAAAACTTTACGAGACTCTATCACCTGCCCATTAAGGGCAAAGTGGCAGTATTTCCTAATAGTCCACCATCTCACAAGGTATACATACCCATCCATGCCCCATCATTGCCTCCCCACTACTGAAGTCCACCCTGGAAAAGCTTCCATGTTGGATTACAACAGAGGTTACCCAATTAGATATCAAAGCTACCTCTATGTGACATTGTTTAGATGTAGGGATTTACCATGGGGGAGGTCAATACCTGGAAGCACTCTTCCATTAAACCAACAGAGTAAGGGCTTCTGCAGAGCATGGAGGAAGCAAGGGATGGTGGTTTGGTAAGTGTATATTTCTTATGGGGCTATCAGGAGACACTGCCACTGTACCTTGAATGCTGTGTTTCAAGAGTAGAGGTCAAGCTGTTCCAGTGGAGTATGAGGTGCGGAGTACACAGGTCATGAATACTCTACAGCAGTAGTTTCTGGATTGTGTAAGCAAAGGGTAAATTTACTGTCCTTCAGGCTTTAGGGGGTCCAGACTGTGCCTAGTGGGTGTAAAAAATGCCCCAGCATCAGTGCCCCATCATTGGATTTAATAGGAGAAATAATGCTCCATTGATGGTGTCAGTAGGGGAATAGTGCCTGATCATTGGTGACAGTTAGTGAAATAGTGCCCCAAGGGCCAGATAAAAGCTAGCAAAGGGCCACATCCAGCCCCAGAGCTGAAATTTGGAGACCACTGCTCTACAGGGATGAAAGTAGTTTGCTGCACTTTATACCAAGACACACTTTCTTTTAAATAACATCCTGATTATCTAACCATTGCAGATATTTGATACCTTTTCCATCTTGATCAGGAAGCAGTCTACAAAATGTTTCGGCTTGTTGAGATCCAAGTTCTGTTGGCAGGATTTCACTATTTCGGCAACAAATTTAACCATTTCTTCTGAAAATGAGACTACCTTGTGGTGAGGTCCCGGAATGTAGCTCATTAGTGTTGGGAGAATGCTCTGGACCTGCATGAGCATTAAACATGTATTAATTAAATTAGTGGTGTATTTAGGTTTTGTGCTGCCCTAGGCCTGACTAAACTCTTGCACCCCCTAATTTAAATATGACCCACCCCTTCCTGCCAAGGTCACACCCCTTCCAGTTTAAGACCCCCCCTGTCATCTGCAAACCACACCCCTTCCTCTTTAGGCTCCACCAACACAGCGGCTGATGTGAATGGACCCTAAGCTGTATTGAGAGGCTTTTGCTTGCTTCAAGTAGGTTTTCCATACCTATGCAAGTCTATGGGAATGCAAAATCTGCATTAAGCAGAGGGTAATGCAGGTCAGAAGGAGGTCAAGTGTGTTGGCATTAAATCACTCCCAGTGAATCATAGACTAGTTGACTCGACCCGGCTGACCCTTGGACTCTAAGGATCCGGAGACCACTCAGAACAAACACACACCAGGCATAGTGGAGTAGTTTAAAGTGATCTAAAGTCACTTTATTGCTTACAGATTATATAGTAAACATTTACCATTAAAAAACATTGAAACAGTAGGTTACTCTCTACAAGGACACTATTTGCGTCTATATGACATCTGGTCATCTTGACCCAGACTGCTGGAAAGCACATGCACATAATTTCGAGGAAACAATATTATTTACAAGAAGAGGAACTCTTATCTTGTGAGAATAGCGTGGACAAAGGTCTATGCAGAATACAAAACATTTTATCACAGCAGTATTATATAAAATGTCTCCTAGTAACTAAAATGGCTGAATTATGGCTCAGACCTTTTTCACCTGTCAATGAATTCTGAATGATCACTGAAGCATCTCAAACTGATGTCAGAACAAATGCCAGGTCTAAGTGATAAACAAAAGCACTTCCAGTGGTAGAAGTGCTCATATTCATTTGCTAAAATACCCCTAAATGATATCACCTTGGGCCAGCAGATAGGGTTGGGCTAAATCCATATTTGTGGATTATTGGACAATGCTGATCTGACAACACGGGTACCGCTCTTGGCTGTCAGCGCCACTTATCCCAGGAGGAAGACTGGGGATGGGGACCTGTCCAACTACAGTTCCATTTGAAAGTGGTCATTTGACACAAACCAGTTTAATAGTCAAAGCATTAGGACTCAATCAGACCAAAAATGGCCCCAAAATATGTCAACACGCAGACTGAAAGATCTTTTACCTGTGTATGTGTAATTACAATACATTTTGCTAAATCAAACAGGATTACCTGGCATTAAAATGTTCCTATAGACAAAAACCTAAGACAAATAGGCAGGTTGGAAAAACCATGAGCAAAAAAAGTATATCCTCCAGCTTTACTTCTCATCCAGAAGACTACAAAAGCCTGGTATGCCGCAGAGGAGGGTAGGCGGAGCATTAGGTTACTAAGACCTGATGCCAGTGCTACACTTACTAGTATTGGCGGCCGGTCTGTCCAAATGTCAGGCCAGTCATCGGCCGCCGGCCAGTAGTACCATACTGGCAGCAGTGCGGCCACTTTATGGGGATGTCACACCGATTTGCCTCCTAGACCCTGCCACACGGCCCAGTCCGGCCTATAAGACTGATGCTACACTAAAAGTGTAGTGCAAATGGTGGGGACTCTTTTTGTGCAGGAGTCAGGAGCAGGCTGTTCATTGAATTAAATATGTATTAATGGACCACAATTTACTTCATGCAGCTAACTGTTAGTGCACAGAGCATTTGGGGGGATTGTTAAGGACAAGGGACCTAAGCTCATTTATCATTGGAGGCACTGGTTGCATGAGGACTGTGTTCTGATAATAAATTGTTTTTCTTTTGATCATTGTAGTTTCTTTTCAAAATCAAATACATACAGTTCTTAGGTAAATTGTTTTCCACCGCCCAGATAAGTTCCAGGGCTCCATTCCCTTCTGAGCAATTTAAAGTGTGACTGGGCACAAACCTATAATTTGGAGAGTCAAACAAAAATGCACTCTCCAGGTATTCCCCTAAAATGCTGAAATCAAGTACTTAGAAGTACTTCACTCCTTCACACATAGGCTTAATCATAGAGGATCATGAGTAAGCCCAATGGATGAAACCAGTCAGGGGAGTGGTCCTGGGGACAGAATCATGTACAGAAGCTTGTTGACTGATTAAAGTTTTGCATGACATCATTGTTATCCAGCTTTTCTTTTGGGTTGCCGTATATTGTACAAAGTTGTAATGTTCTGATATATGGGAGGAGGATATTGAGGAAATGCTACCACCTGCCTGCAGCATAATGATGATGAAACCTAGGCACTTGTTGGAGAAAAATATCGGGTTATTATTGATAAAGAGTTAAGCTTTTTTTTACTATATATTTTATTGCATGGTTTCTTTTTATTTTGACATGTTATGAATGTATTCATCGGATACGTAAAATAACTGAAAGGTCAACTTTAATGACTGATTACCTGACCCCAGGGAGAGCTGGTAATTCGGAATAATTCCTCTGTGTAAAAAATAAGTTTTTTGAATCTCCCATCTGTATAGTCATAACGATCTCCAAACAAAATGGAACAGAGGATATTGGAAAAAGCTTCCATAAACGTTGCTGAAGGGTTAAAAGGGCGCCCTGAAAGAAACAAAGATTTTTGTTTACATTATCAGCTCAAAGAAGCATGTATATTGGCCTGGAAGCTTAATGGTACCATTTGTTGCCCTGTATACACCATCTATAGCAAAATAAATCTTCACATTCCGGTGTCAGAAGTGTATGTTTGTGTTCAAACATGAGGCATAACACAGCACAGGTTAATGCATGTAGTATGAGAACTGACATTTTTTTGAAGAAACTATATATCCCACAATCCCTGTGTCTCTAAGTCCAGCATTAGTGCAAGTGAGAACCAAACAGTGTGGGCATAGTCCCACAGCAAGGAATCGTTTTTTTTATTGGAGTTGGGCTTTAAAGTGGAAGTAAACTTCCATCTCTTGCTTTTACCTAAAATACCTACAAAAGCTATAATAAGGCTTACCTATAGGTAGTCTAAATATTTCCTAATAGCAACAGAGGAAAGAATGAGCGCTTCAGGTTGAGGCTATCCAGCAGAGTTTATATTTATATATATCCTAAATGTGTGAGTCTCCACACGATGAAAGTTGAAAACCACAGTAGTTTATTGGTCAGTCAACAGCAACAACCAAGCAAGGGTTAAAGGCACTGGATCACAATAAGAGATTGAATGTCAGGCTGAGCCTGTCTACTTGCCCCGCAGCTGCCAGATCACAAGGAGGTGGCATAGTGTGCCATGGACAGTGATGGGAAAAATGCCGTTATAAGTAAACGGCGTTACTAATGGTGTTACTTTTGTAAGTAACGAGTAATCAAATTAATTACTTTTTTCCCCGCTGTAACGCCGTTACCATTACTAATGCAGCGTTACTGTAATTACAATTATGCAGACTTAAAATCTAACACAAGAGGGTAGTACTAGGAGTAGAAAACTAATATTTTAAATGAAAATAAAAAAATTTATTACCTGTTTACATATATCAGTTTCATATTTTTTATTTTCACTACAAAGAGTTTATATTTTTATTATTATTGTTTATTTTTGGTACATTGTTTAGTATTATAAAATACTTAAAGCGGTAGTATCCCGCTTTTTGACACTTTTACCTACAGGTAAGCCTATAATAAGGCTTACCTGTAGGTACAAATAATATCTCCTAAACCGGCATGGTTTAGGAGATATTTACAGTGCATGCAGCCGCTCGCGCGAGCGGCGCATGCGCTCTGAAGGTCCGGGGGGGACCTTCAATTAGTTTGCCGGAGCTTGCCGGAAAAATCACTCCCGCGCGCATGCGCGGGAGTGACGTCATCGCGGCTCCAGCCAATCATCGCGCCGGAGCCGTCTCTTCCGGCCAATCAGCGCCGAACCCGGAAGAGACTGCGAGGGATCATGGCAGCGCCCGCAGCGATGTCCGGGGGTCCATGTCGGGGCTTCGTTTTAAGGTAAGTTACACATAATGGGCTAGTATGCGATGCATACTAGCTCATTATGCCTTTGTCTTGCAGGTTTTTTTTTTTAATTTTTTTTTTTTTATAGGGTTTACAACCGCTTTAAAGTAGGCTACAGTATGTCTACCAGTTGTGAAGTTGTGTGACGGTTTTATATTATTATTTTGCACAACAAAGAGTGTATTCATTAATTTTTTTTTTTTATTTACTTATTTTTGGTACAGTAATGATCATATGTAAAATAATATATTTGATAGGTGTCTCATTGTCCCACAGCAACATTAAAGTAGTGTAGATTACTGTACAATGTTTTATAATAATAATTGCTTCTATTTAGTGTCCATTTCATTCACATATTATTGGGGGGGGGGGCATCCAAGTTATTTTACATACAATATTTGATAATTTTTTTAAAGTAATGCGATAGTTACTTTCCCTGGTAATTAGTTACTTTTTTACTGATGTAACTCAGTTACTAACTCAGTTACTTTTTGTGAGAAGTAACTAGTAATTATAACAAATTACTTTTTTGAAGTAACATGTTCAACACTGGCCATAGATGTCATCTGTGACAACACTCAGCTGTCCCCACGAGCAGAGCGGCCTGTAATCCGTAGGGTAGGATGGAATGCAACCAGCATCGGACTCGATGAGACCAATAGGGGCTCCTGTGATGACGTCAATCACCTGCGCCCAGGAGGCAGGCTTCAGCTGAAACCAGCTGTTAGTGACCAGCAAGCCGGAAGGATGGTCCAGTCACCATGATTATATGTTTCGCGCCTCCGCGCCTTGTCATAGTCAGGTGGTGGGATGGACCGATCTGCTTAATTTATAAGACTTGGGGTACAGCCAAATTGAGCTGTATCTTTTCCTCTATGTGAGACTGCACAGCTGTGGGTAAAGAAATGGGAGGCTTCCTGGCACAGTAATGGAAACCCTTAAATATAAAAAAAAATATATATATATATATATATATATATATATATATATATATATATATATATACTGTATATAATTATACAGTATATAAAAATACAAATATATATATAGGTAAATATAGGGATGGGAAGTAGATAAAAGACGGGCAATAAAATCATTGCTGTATGTGAAAGGAGGAGAAATGTCAACCAGTATAACCAATGTGTACCTCACACTGACCAAGTATATTTAAGGGGGGGGGGGTTGGGTAAAAGGACACGAAGGGCAAAATGGAGGGGCTGATGTTAAATTTTTTTGTGCATTTCTATTTCTTCATTTAACTCATTGGGGGATAACATGTTAAGCTTAAAAATCCCAAACGCTTCCTGCTTGCAAAGTAAAGCGAACCTTTCGTTATTCGTTAGGGTCTTGCCAGAAATATATTCAATTGCCAAAACTACCAGACCTTTAAAATCCTTGTTGTGATGTAACAAAAAATGTCTACGCAAGCTATGTTTATCACTACCACCTTTAATTCGTTTTTTATGTTCGCCTACCCGTATGCGCAATGTGCGCGTGGTACGGCCGATATAGAGAAGGTTACAGGGACATTTTAATAGATAAATTACGAACTCAAAAGAACAGGTGATAAACTGTCTAATGTTAAAGTTATGGCCCTTACTGCTTGAAAAATTAGATGTACCCTGGGGGATAGATTGGCAAGTTAGGCAGCCTCTCTTCCTACACTGGAAAATCCCTACTCTGTTGTCAAAATAAGACCGAATGTCCATGGTAAATTCGATCTTATTCCTATGGATTTTACTCAGAGCTATGGAATTTTTCAGGGTTCTGGCCCTCGTGAACCTAACCGGAGAGCTGGAAGTTAATATACTGTATCTTAACAATTCTTTGGTATTCATCATTGTAATGGGTGACAAACCTAGCTGATTTCATATTTTCCTTCTCCTTATGAACCCTATCAATTGTGGAAGGAGGAAGAGATTCATGTGTTTGGAGAGCTTTTTAAAGAAGTGTTTAGGGAAAACCCATTTCTTTTTTTTTTTTTTTTTTTGGGAAAACCCATTTCTAATAGTTTTCTGGTAAGTATGTTGCCCTGTTCTACATAACCCTTTAACCTTCGTACAATTTCGGTGTAATCTCCGAAATTGGCTGCCAGAAATATTATTATGCCATGATGGACGATGACAGCTGGAATAATGTAAATATGAATTGCCGCTGGTGGGTTTGCAGTTGTCCTGGGCGTGAAACATGTCGTCATGTTGATGGAACCATTCTTCTTCCGGCTTGCTGGTCACTGACAGCTGGTTTTGGCTGAAGCCTGCCTCCTGGGCGCAGGCGATTGACGCCACCGCTGGCACGGCTATTGGTCTCATCGAGTCCCACGCTGGTTGCATTCCGTTCTACCATCCGGATTACATGCCGCTCTGATGGTAGGAACAGCTGAGTGCAGTCACAGATGACATCCACAGCACACTACGGCACCTCCTTGTGATCTGGCAGCTGCGGGGCAAGTAGCCTGACATCCAATCTGTTATTGTGATCCAGTGCCGTTTAACCCTTGCTCGGTTGTTGCTTTTAACTGAACAATAAACTACTGTGGTTTTTAACTTTCTTCATGTGGAGTGTCACACATTTAGGATATATATATTGTGAGGGGTTAGCTCGGTAGCGGGGGAGGGTGACCCCTTGGGGGGGTTCGTTACACAGAGAGATAGCCGAGGAGTAGTTGAAAACAACAGTCTATGGTTTATTCTTGCAATTTTCTTCAAACAAGTGCAAGCCTCAAAACAGGATAATTCAAAACAAACATAAAATAAACCCTGGCCGAGTGCGCATGCGCGTCAGCTCCGATATGGACGTCTGACCCCGGAGCTCCGCGCTGCCTCAGCCACTAAAGCCCGCACAAGTGAGCATTCTAGATCAATAGCGGCTCACCCACCGCCAATAACGGTACCGGAACGCCTCCTCCACCTCCCCAGATGTCCGGGATCCCCGCCAGACGGGACCTCACGCCGCATTTAGATTCTTGCCTCTGGATGCCTGGGACCTCCAAGATGGCGGAGCCGGATCCACGAGGAGGAACAACAGCGGGGGAGCCTGACTCTATTGCTGATCAGGATCAAGCTGCATTTTCTCCACAACCACTGCTATCAGGCACAGTGAGTGAGGGGGCCATGCCCTTCCCATCCCCTGCATCCACCGAATCCCTGCTAGAGAGATCACTGGGAGGCTTTGCACTAACTCCATTAAAGGACTTAACACCTAGCCCCATTCTGGCTGCTGCAGATGCACAAGCATTCTCTCCATGTCCTGCAGACTTTACCTCTCTGCTGTCTTCCTTCTCTAAAATGCTGGAGAGGGGTCTTGCCAGCAATGCAACTCAAATCACTAACTCAATCCATAAGGATATCCTACAACTGGGCAGCCGTATTGAGTTGATGGAAAAGAAAACTGACCAGACCATAGCTCGTATGAATCAAAATTCTACCCGCATTCAAGAGCTCCAGGACCAACTTGACTTTGCCACCTCTAAATTGGATGATCTGGAGAATAGATCACGACGTGAAAACTTCAGGATTAGGGGTCTACCTGAATCTGTTAAGGATGTCCAGACAGCGGTCCGCACATTCCTCAAGGACCTTATCCCTAACATCGCTGATAACCGCCTGGAACTGGATAGAGCTCATAGAGCCCGCCAACCGCCACGTGCTGATGGTCTTCCTAGAGACATCATTGTCAAACCCCATTTTTACGCTGTGAAAGAGGAAGTAATGCGTCTCTCTCGCACGGCGGATCAGCTTGCTATTCAAGGATCCCCCGTTCAAGTCTTTGCGGACCTTTCCCCCTACACCATACAGCGGAGAAGATCTCTGAAACCGCTTCTCCTAATCCTGACTCAGAAGAATGTATCCTATCGCTGGTCCTTTCCGTTTCGTCTGAACTTTTCCCTTCACAACAAATCCTATGGTTTCTCGTCGTTTCCAGATGGTGAAAAAATTCTACTACAATTGGGTCTCTTCTCAACTGAGGGGCCCGACTACGTCGAAACGCCCTTCGCCTCCGAGCCCTTTGACCCCCCTGTGGGTTAAGCAACAATCCAAGAGATCTAGAGAAGCAAGACCACCCTGACTGGTCCCTCATGGAGGAATTCTTGTGACCTGCCCCTTTTTTTTTGCTTTGTAATCTCCAATTATGAAGCCCTCGTTCTTGGAAGATTTGAGAACTCTCCCTACACTTTAGTACACGTAATTGTTCTCTGCCCCCCCGCCCCATTTTTTTTTTTTTTTTTTTCCCCTGTCTTTCCTGTTTTTGCCCCATCACGATTCACTGCTGCTATACGCACGGAGGGGGATAACGTTACCCCCGTGCACCCACTATTGCAGCTAATCACCTACTCAATACCGGTCACCGTACTGTGTTTCTAATTCATTGCAATGCGATGTTTCATACACTACATTTAATGTAGGCAAAGTCTGTTCTTATCTGTTTGAAAGGTTTTTTTTTTTTTTTTTTTTTTTTTTTTTTCTTTTTCTCTCTCGGGTGCTTTTTCATAGGGCGGCTGAGGCGGTTGCCATGCGCCTCAATTGGTCTTTGCGCGGAATATTAGATCTGCACTTAGACTCCTTGTCACTCTATTTTCTGGAGGACACCCCTCTCTCCTCTTTTTTGGGACTCCAGGAAAATAGTTGGACCGGCTTCCCTATCCCGCCAGGGACCTGGTAACTTGGTCTCCTTGTTTGTCTTGTATGTTGTTTTTGTATATTTTGCTATTACGGGCCACCAAGATTCTTGGTGCGTTCTATTTACTCCAATGGTACTCATGATATTTGTTCTCTTCTTCTTCTTCCCTCTCTTCTCCCCTCTTTATTCTTCTGATTTCTCTGCATGTCTCCGATGGGGTTTCCCCATTCCACAGTCATCCTACCTCTCCTGGCTTCCCACGCGTTTCCACACCAGACGACCTGGCCGGGGCCTCCTACTCATCTGGCGGGGTAAGTACTCTTTAGTTTGGGATATAGCTCACCTCTCTGATCCATCATGACGACACCACCCACACCCTCACACCTTAAAATAGCCTCGCACAACACGCAGGGTCTTAACTCTCCTGTCAAGCGACGGAAAATTTTTCAGATGTATCACTCCCAAAAACTCGAAGTTGTCCTTCTGCAGGAGACACATTTCCCTGATAGCTACCGCCCCTCTTTCCTACATCATAAATACGACAAATTCTACCTTGCCAATTCTGACAACAAAACCAAAGGGGTTGCAATCTGCCTTGCTAGACATCTTCACTTTTCCCTCTCCAAACTGGTCACGGACCCTGATGGTCGCTACATTCTTGTCTCGGGCACTATAGATGGGTCTAGCTATACCTTCATCTCATATTATGCCCCGAATAGGGGCCAAGCACAGTTTTTTTCTGAATTAATACTTAAACTCTCACCCCTCTTTGAGGGCTTTGTAGTTCTAGGCGGTGACACGAACCTAGCATTGGACCGCACAGTGGATAACTCGGCACCCAGGGCCCTTAAAAATAAACATCTCCCTAGACAAAGCACGAAACTTGCTAAATCTATCTACGACTCTAACCTCACTGATATTTGGAGAGAGTTAAACCCCAAAACTAAGGACTATACTCACTACTCGGCACCACATCGTACATACTCGCGTATTGACCATATCTTCATTAAAACTTCTACCATCCCTCTTGCTGTGAATTCCACTATCAGAGACACGGCACTTTCGGACCATGCACTAGTTACGCTCACCATATCCAAGACACGGTACTCTGACAACACTTTTCGGTGGCGCCTTAATGAATCTATTTTGAGCAATCAGTCCCATTGCACACTTATTGATAATTCCCTTCGAGACTACTTTCTCACTAACGATACTGAGGACGTATCCCCCACAGTCCTATGGGCGGCACACAAACCCTCTATCAGGGGTCACATAATCCAACTCTCATCACGACTCAAACGGGAGCGTAAACAGCGGGTATCTACTCTAAACTCTGCCTTTTTGGCCTTGTCAAAGCAACATAAAGCCCACCCTTCTGCAGCCACCCTTGCCCAACTAGATTCTGCCCGCCTAGAGCTGAATCTAGCGCTCACTACTGAAGCTGAGAAGCCGATTAGATGGTCAGGGGCTCGCCTCTACCATCAACGAGACAAAATAGGTTCAAAACTTGCTGCTAAAATTACCCCTAAACACCACGCCACTTCTATTCCCAAAATCCGCACTAAACTGGGAGACCTTACACAACATCCCCATAAGGTCCTGACTGCATTTCAGGAATTCTATTCTGACCTCTACTCTGCTTCTGATACACCCTCTGGGCTTCTGGAGACCTTCCTGGATGATATTCCGCTCCCCACACTGTCCCCTGATCACTCTAAATCCTTAGAAAAACCTATCTCGGAATCAGAGATCCTTATGGTTATAAAATCCCTGAAACTCCGATCTGCACCAGGCCCTGATGGATTCTCTAACCTTTATTATAACAAATTTGGCATGGTCCTCGCCCCCTATATGGCCCGTTTTTTTAACTCTCTCCGCGATGGTCACAGCCTAGATAAGGACTTAAACTCTGCTATCATTTCATTGATCCCTAAACCGGGCAAGGACCCGAGCGAAGTCGGTAATTATCGACCCATTTCCTTGATTAACAACGATCTTAAGATCCTTACTAAAGTTTTGGCCAATCGACTATCCTCTTTTATTGCTCGTTATGTCCACATAGACCAAGCTGGATTCATCCCGGGCCGTCAGGGCACTGATCAGATCCGGAGGGCCATAGACATAATTTCTTTACTCCAATCTCAATGGGATGGGGGTAGCAAACAGGAAGGCTACCTCCTTTCCATTGACCTACACAAGGCATTCGATTCGGTCAGGTGGCCGTATCTTTTTGAGATATTGAAAAGATGGGGCTTTGGTCCAAATTTCAGCAACTTGCTTCAGTCGCTTTACTCCTCACCTGTGGCCCAGATTCGTATAGCTAGTCAGTACTCTACTCCCTTTCCCATCCGGCGGGGTACGCGGCAAGGCTGCCCGTTATCTCCGATTATCTTCGCTATTGCGATAGAGACGTTAGCCATCGCGATTCGGAGGCACCAGGATATTAAAGGGGTCATGTGCGGACACTTGGAACACAAATGCGCTCTCTTCGCGGACGATCTCCTACTGTTCATCACCTCCCCCCTCACCTCCACGCCCAACATACTCAAACTTCTACGGGATTTTGGACATATCTCAGGACAGGTGAATATGCCCAAATCTACGGCTCTAAATATCTCCGTCCCCAGCAGCCTTGTAGATAACCTTCGTTCATACTTCCCATTTACTTGGACTACTCATTCTATTCCTTACCTGGGTGTTAATCTCCCTAATACTATTGACAGGCTTTATTCAGTGAACTATCCCGGGATGTTCAAAAAATTGGAAGCAGACCTCAGAACATGGGCTAAAATGGAACTTTCCTGGATAGGCAGAATCAACACTGTCAAAATGACACTACTGCCCCGCATCCTCTATCTCTTCAGGTCGTTACCTATCCCTCTCAAAAAATCGCAACTCGCGCACTTGCAATCCGAAATTGTACGCTATTCCTGGGGGAATAAAGGTCATCGTTGCGTGAAATCTATCCTATTCCGTAGGAAAGAAGATGGAGGACTTGGTCTTCAGAACTTGTGGTGGTACTACCAGGCGGCTCAACTCTCCCAAATATCTATGGTATACGTTAAAGGCCCAAAACCGGACTGGGTCCAAATGGAACGCCAAGCGGTCCCACACAATACTATTGATTATCTTTTATGTTGTATTCCTAAACACAGACCTCCCGTTCTTGCCCCAACACTATCTCACTCTATTCATCTCTGTGATACACTATATAAGCAACCCTCTCTGGTCTCAGTTCTGAGACCTTTAACTCACTTATTCCACAATCCAAATTTTCCCCCTGGCATGGACATTGGAGCCTTCAAGTGGTGGCTCAATAAGGGCCTCTTTAGAATCGGACACTTCTTCAACAGACTAGGCCCCCTCACGCAAGGTCATTGCACTAAACTGCTTAAAATGCCCCCTTCTGAAATTTTTAGATATTCACAAATCTCTCATTTCCTACACTCCCTGTGGCATGACAAAAACAAACCCCCTGCCCTGACACCCTACGAAAATTGGTGCTCTAATATAATGGATCAGAGAGGTGGGATCTCCATCATTTATGCTTCCTTGGCGGAAGCCACAGACAAACCTTCCTATGTCCGCTCGTGGGAATCTGATCTAGGATCAGAGGCCACCCAGGATATATGGTCCCTAAACTTCCGACGCTCCTTTACGGGTGTCATCAATGTCTCCCTGATTGAGGCTAATGTGAAAGTTTTTCTTAGATGGTACAGGGTCCCGGCCAGGCTGGCTTCCATGTTCCCCAATGCGTCCCCCTTATGCTTCCGAAACTGTGGCTTGGTGGGCTCCATGTTTCACACGTGGTGGTCCTGCCCAAGAATTAGATCTTTCTGGAACAAGATTTTCTACCTGTTGCGGAAAATCTCAGGATTAGCTATACCCCAGGACCCCAAGATTGCTCTTCTCAACTTTAAAATTGACAAGGCCCCTAAACATATGTCTAGGCTCCTCTTTTTCATTTTGTTAGGAGCCAAAATGACACTTGCTAAGTCTTGGAAGCGGGAGGGTATTTCGATTCATGCAGTAAAACGTAAAGTCTCATGGATTATGACGCAAGAAAAACTAGCCAGTATCCTTCTCGACAAGGAACATCTATTTGAAGCAGTTTGGGAGCCTTGGGCTGTCTACACTAAGACCCCACTCTTCCCAGGACAATTTACATCCACCCGCGGAGACCCCTGAGGAGATTTGCCCTACCTTCTTCTCCTGCTCGCCTCTTTCCTCTCTCTATTTCCTTCTCTTTATTCACCCTATTTCCTCCCTCCTCAACATTCTTTCCTCCTCTTTCTCTACAATACCCCTGTTCTGACTTTATAACACTTCTGGATTTTTGATATTTCAACTCACTCAGCCGCTGATGACTGCAATCTACACGGCTCCGCTGGCCCCACTAAGGGGCTGCCGGGGGCTTTTTCAATTGCCTCTCGCGGCTGCTTTCTTTACTGTTATGGCGTACAGCTTCCAGGCACGGAATATTCCAACCTTCATGGACATTGAGAGGACTACTTTATTAGTCTCCTGGCACAGTTAGTCCCCAATAGGGGTGCCTGGATTGTTAGACGGTTTGTTACTTACGTTGTATGTCTTCCTCAATCTCTTAGGTTTGCGGGACTTCACAGTCCAAATTCCTTTTGTTATGCTGTACACGCCATGTTTATACAATGTTATACCTTATTGTTATTCTCAACCTGCTGTGCATTTTGATGCTTTGCTGTTCATTTCTATCTGAAACTAATAAAAATCTTTGACAACTAAATAAACCCTGGCCACTGTGGGTGTTTACCTTCACACACAGGAACCTACCTAGGGAGTCTGTCCCAACCTACTGCTGGGCAGACACTGCTGGTCATACAGCAGACATCCAATAGTCCATTTGTTTTCTTTTCACACAGAAAAAGTCCATCACCTCACCTTCAGAAGTCTCTCAGCTGACTGCTCTCCTCAGCTCACACAGCTTCAGGAGGCAGCAATCAGTAGTCATCCTCCGGATAACTTATAGAGGCCTTGATTGCCTCATCCTGTATAGCTGAAGCTTTTTCAACGTCCTTACACCTTTCTGGCTACCTCTGCAGCCGACACCCTATAGTAATTGGTGAATTTTCTAAACAAGGTGGAAATGTATCTCCCGTCTGTGACAACACCCAGAGATTTACCTGACTACCTGTCACGATATATATATATATATATATATATATATATATATATATATATATATATATATATGTAGCCCCCTTGGGAGCTGCTGAGTGTGGATTCCCCTGGGTTACCCATAGCGACAGTTTGTAAAATCTTATCGCTTTATACTTGGCTCAGTCAACGAACAGTCCAGGGGATTTGTTTTTTTGTGTTTTATGTAGAATTGGGATGGGAGAAGGGATGAGTGGGATACTCCAACTTGACAACTATGCACAAATCTTGAGGACTTCTAACTGGATTGAGTGTGGCAAGGCCGCTGCTTCACCTTGCCACTGAAGTGAAGAGTTGAAAGGTGAACTATTCCTTAGGTTTCTCTTCAGGGTCTAACTTGGCACCCCCTTTCTCACTTGCTGTGTGTGCTAGCTTCTGTCCACTGACCCCACTTCCTGGGCAGACCCCTGGCAAGCTCCCGGGTACTCACGGACACTGTTTTTCCTCCAGTCACTCTTCCTATAACTCCACTGTCAGTATCCTGGACCTCCTTGCTCAGCACCACCCTCTGGCTTACTAGGTTGACTGCCTGTGGCCAGCTTCCTTGCTGACAGGAGGAGAGACAGCCATCACCCTCCTCATGGGACCTGGCTTCCCACCCAAAGACCCCCTGTCACACGTGCCCCCGGCTTTTATGATCAATACCAGGATGCACTGCGGTTGTGCCCTCCAACTGGGACAGCTACAAAAGCCAGTGTGTCATTGGCTGGGTTTCCCCCACTGTCCAACAGGCTCCCCTATTGGATACAGTGGGGACACTCCATCAGACCAAATGAATCACACCCTGGACACATGTAACAGGCAGAACTAACAATCAGACTCTCCTGATGAGCAGGCAGAGCCAAAAACTAAGCTTTTACCTAGCACCTATCTAGGAGGGTGATACATATATATATGTAGCACCCTCCCAGGTAGATGCTAGGAAAACCATGAGGGAGGTCCTGTCTGCTTATCTGGGGGGGAGGGGGGGGCTTATTGTTCAGCTAGGCTGTCATGTGTTTCCAGGTGTGTCTGTTGAGCTTTGGGAGTCTCCCCACTATGTCCAATGAGGGCTCTTATTGGACAGTGGAGGAAACCTGGCCAATAGCACACCAGGGCTTGTATCTATCCCAGAGGGCCGAATCTGCCGCAATGCATCCTGGGAGGAGGTATAAGTCTGAGGGGTGCACATGACAGGGCATCTTTGGCGGGAAGCAGAATCCCAGGAGGAGGGTGATGGCTGTTCCTCCTTCTGTCAGTGTGAGGAAAGTGTCCTGGGCAGTCGGCCTAGAGGACGGAAGGTTAAGATGAGCTGAAGAGATGGATCCGGTGTGCTGTGGACCGAGTGGAGCTGCTGGGCAGAGGTTTCCAGGAAAGCAGTGTCGTGAGTACTGTAAACTGCCCAGGGGTCTGCCTAGGATAGGGGACCACTCCAGGAGCTCAGAGGGATCCGGGAGCCAGCTAACCAGTAGAGAAGGCTTAGAAAAGTGGGTGCCAGTGTCTAAGCCCTGAAGAGAAGTGTGTAGAGAGGGTGCCTGTGCGGGCCCTAAAGCATACAAGTGTTCAGCAGTACAGCAGTGATAAAGTAGCTACCTCAGCAAGGAGTGCCAAAGGGAGCTTCAAAAGGACTTTGAGTCACAAGGAGGTGATCGGAAGTCAGTTCAGCGTTAACCGGCATTGACTGGCATCAACAATGCTCAGTTTGTCCCCAGCACATTGTGCATAGTTGAGCCAAATGAGTATCCCACTCATCCCTTCTCCCATCCAAGTTCTCAATAAATATAAAAACCCAAAGATACTGGACTGGTCATTGTCTCAGTGCTCACACTTGGAGAACATGTTTAAATGTGCTGTTGTTGTTAGCGGTAACCCGGGCGGACCCACATCCAGCAAAATGGCTGGGAATTTTGCTACATTTGGGGGCTCATCCAGGATTTTGCCATGGGTTACTGAGTCGGTTGCCCTTGGCAACAGCTAAAGAAAACGTCAAAAATCTCCATTTTTGTGTCCGGAACTTTTTTGAAAACTCAAGCCAAGTGTGAGGTCAGCTCTGCAGGAGACAGGGAGAGTGGGATGAAGATTGAAGTGCACATGGAAGGTTGCCCATGTCAACGCAAATGGTCTAATCAGTTTTGCCGGATGGTGAGAACTTTTCACTTCAATTATGACGTTTACTCTGCTACCAGGCATTGGAGAGCAGGGAGGAAGTCTATGTCAGTAAACCAAAGCTGTACCTGCTTAACAGAAAAAGGTCCAAAAGTGGACGAAGAAAATGGTGGCCAGGGGCACGTGGAGCAAGGTGCCAGGTGTGTGTACATGCTATATGGACTGATTATGACCGTGCTTATGACAGCGGGACATTTGTTCTATACAGCAACTGTGAAGACTGCAGTCGGCCATGCCGGGAGGGGCAGTGGGACTATCTTCAGAGACAGTATGGTGGGCCTTACTTGCACATGTGTCGGGGAGAGGACTGTTGACCGTGCATGTGACAGCGGGACAATTCTTTTGCCTGGCAAAGAGGGACAGCTGGCTCCGGGAGAGGGAGGCGCAGCTGGGGCTCTGCTGCAAGTAAGAAGAGTGGATGCATGTCTGGAGAGGGACATGGTCTGCTTTACAGTAACTTCCTTGTGGGCTAGAGAGAAAGCATGGCAGTGGAAGAGTTACTATACAGCGCGGGAAAGAGCACTTCCCAACAGAAGGAGCCACCGCCAAACAAGGAGAATGGGTGGAGACATTGGTCGTGTCCAGCCAATCAGGAGTGACTAGGGGAGTCCATATAATACCCCCCCTTCGGGTGTGGCTGAGAGGGAGACACGTGTAAGAGGAAGCAACATGGAGCTTGCTGGAGAGCAGAAGTGGGCAACCGTGATAGCTTCACCTGTTGGCAGAGAACCTGCTGGGCAGATACAGGGGCCAAATCAGAAAGCCAAGCCAAACCTTTGTCTGGGATACGGGCATCCGGATGGTGCCTGAAGGAGAACTCGCGCTGTGCATGGGAGGAGGCCTGGAGTATCTTGGCACGATATGTAATCAGTGTACCTGTATCACTATAAAAGTGCAAGCGTGGAGTCAATCTTGGCAATGAGTCTATCTGCTGCTGTGTGCGGAAAGAAGTGAGGGACGACCAAAACAGATGTGTGTATTTTGGGAGTCCAGGTTCCTCCACGGAGGCAGGAGAGGCATGGTGCGAGTATTGATGAAGCTGGAGACCATGCAGTCTGACGGTGGTTCAGTTCTATCAGTACGAGGGACTCAGTCACTAGGATCCCTAGGGAGAGGGTGCATGCCAGTCCAGCAGGCCGGGAAGTGGCCGGAGGATGCACCGGTGTCTACCGCAGCAGAAGCAAAATCTGCCTCTGTTCCAATTTCCAGTCAAAAATGGCCCACAGCCACGGTAGTGAGGATGAGGCTGGGATTTTTAATGTGGGGTCTCCCTCATTCCAATAAAAATTGGACCTATTGAAGAGGGGATCGATGATTGGGGATCAGCAGATGAGACTGAGTGGGACTGGAGTTCGGAAGCTGGGAGCAGCTCACCAGGTCCTGAAACTGTCATTGTACCAGATAAGGAAACTCAAGAGTCCATAGAAAGAGGGGAGCTGGCCCAAAAATTGGGGTTTTGTGAGGCCTATACAAAAAGGGTCCCAGACCTAACCCCACTCACAAACTATGCCCAGGCTCGGGATCAGAATGAGGCATACAGCTCCCTCATTAAAAGAGAGGTGACCCCCTTTTCTTTGCCTGGGAGAGGTAATAGGAAGACCCTCCCCAGGCTATCTCGGATGCAAAGGTGGATGCAACACAAAGTGGCATTGGAGCATGGGTACGACTATCCATATGCTCCCAGGGAGGTTATGGTAAATATTGAAGAGAGAAGGGACTTCTGGTGTGATGAAGCAATATGGGATTTTCTCTTTATCCCTAAGCTTTACAAGGACTCACCTAGGACTGACCTTAAAGAGAAATTTGATACAGTGCAGACACAATGGCTATATGGACGGTCCATTTACTTTGATAGGGTGGAAGTTCGCTGTCCAGACGGATCGGGCCAGGCTTGGTCCATCCGAGTATGGAACAGCCAGGGAGCCCTTGTCAGGGTCCCCTACCCAGAGTACTATAGCTAAACAGATTCTCTTTATTTGCAAGACTGTACATTCAAGGCTGGCTAGCCATCACAAGGAAAAGAAAATATAATGCTGAGTTACACAGTTACTGTTCAGTTAAAGTTGCTGCTTTGTTCTACAGACCCCTTGGGCCATCGGGCCATTGTCATAAAGAGATACTTTAAACCTCACAGATCCCTTGGGCCATCGGGCCAGGATCTTTTGGATTATAAATATTGTTTAAGAGACCGCAGACTTTTCCAACCAGGAAAAAAAAACGGGTAGCCGTCGCAGTATTGGGCAGTGCATCCAGGAAGTCTGGTGGGGGGTGCTCTGGAAGACCCCTTACATTTCCCTGACTCAGCAGGGATCCGGTGTGCTGTGGACCAAGTGGAGCTGCTGGGCAGAGGTTTACAGGAAAGCAGTGTTGTGAGTACTGTAAACTGCCCAGGGGTCTGCCTAGGATAGGGGACTACTCCAGAACCAGAAAATCAGAGAGATCTGAGAGCCAGCTAACCAGTAGAGAAGGCTTAGAAAAGGGGGTGCCAGTGCGGGCCCTGAAGCATACAAGTGTTCAGCAGTACAGCAGTGATAAAGGTGAGGTGTTTGTACAGGCATCCATTTTATATGAAGTACACTGAGCGCTTGTATTCCTTTTCTGTTGCACTTAAATATTTTCTAAATCTGCACTGTTTAAGGAGATATTTAGTGTACATGCAGCCAGTGACATCACTGGCGCATGCGCTCTGAAAGAACAGCCACCCGTGCACAGAGCCGGAGTCCTGGGAACTCATGAACGGAGAAAATGAGAGCGCCTGCAGCGCTGACATCTCGGTACTGGAAAAGCTTTGTTTTAAGGTACGTTTAACCACTTCAATACAGGGCCCTTTCACCCCCTTCCTGCCCAGGCCAATTTTCCGCTTGTAGCGCTGTTGCATTTTGAATGACAATTGCGCGGTCATGCAACACTGTACCTAAAATTTATTCATAAATGATCTAGAGGAGGGGATATCTAGTACAATCTCAGTATTTGCGGACGATACTAAATTAGGCATGCCAATATCTTCTATGCAGGATGTGGAAATCTTGCAAGCGGACCTGAACAAAATAACGGGGTGGGCAACTACATGGCAGATGAGATTTAATGGAGAAAAATGTAAAGTAATGCACTTGGGGGCCAGAAACCAGAAAGCAAGCTACTCACTAGGGGGGGAACCTCTGGGTGAGGCTAGGATGGAAAGGGACCTGGGGGTACTGGTAGACAACAGGCTTGGCAGTGGCATGCAATGCCAAGCCGCCGCAAGCAAAGCCAACAGAATACTTGGTTGTATAAAAAAGGGGATTCACTCCAGAAATAAAGAGATTATTCTTCCACTCTACAAGACTCTGGTCCAGCCACATCTGGAGTATGCTGTCCAGTTCTGGGCACCGGTCCTCAGGAAGGATGTGCTGGAACTGGAGAAAGTCCAGAGAAGGGCAACAAAAATAATTAGGGGAATGGAGGACATCAGCTATGAGGAAAGACTACAAGCACTGAACTTATTCTCTCTGGAGAAGAGACGATTGAGGGGGGATATGATATCAATGTACAAATACTGTACTGGCGACCCTAGCATAAGGAACAAACTATTCAGAGAAAGGAGATACAATAAGACACGTGGCCACTCACTAAAACTTGAGGAAAGGCGGTTTAACCTTAAAGTGCGTAAGGGGTTCTTCACTGTAAGAGCGGTAAGGATGTGGAATTCTCTTCCACAAGCAGCCGTATCAGCGGGGAGCATTGATAGTTTCAAAAAACTATTGGATGGACACCTTAAAGACCACAACATACAGGGGTATACAATGTACGGTTAAAAGCAAACACACACACACACATCATAGGTTGAACTGGATGGACTTGTGTCTTTTTTCAGCCTCACTAACTATGTAACTATGTAACCAAATTTATGTCATTTTCCCCCCACAAATAGAGCTTTCTTTTGGTGGTATTTGATCACCGCAAGGTTTTTTATTTTCTGCTAAACAAATAAAAAAAAAGACCAAAAAGTTTGAAAAAAAGTTTTTTGTTTATGTTATACAATTTTGTAAATAAATAAGTTTTTTCCTGCACTGATGAGCACTGATGAGGCTGTACTGACAGGCACTGATGAGGAGGCACTGATGGGGTGGCACTGATATGCGGCACTGATAGGTGGCACTGATATGTGGCACTGGTGGGCACTGATATGTGGCACTGATAGGTAGCACTGATATGCAGCATTGGTGGGCACTGATAGGCGGCACTGCTGGGCACTGATAGGCGGTATTGATGGGCACTGATAGGTGGCACTGATGGGCGGCACTGATGGGCACTAATGGGCACTGATAGGCGGCACTGGTGGGCACTGATGGGCACTGATAGGCAGCACTGGTGGGCACTGATGGGCGGCACTTATGGGCACTGATAGGCGGCACTGGTGGGCACTGATGGGCGGCACTGGTGGGCACTGATAGGTGGCACTGGTGGGCGATAATGGGCACTGTTGGGCGGCACTGATAGATGGCAATGATGGGCATTGTGAGGCAGCACTGATGGGGAGGGCACTGGTGGGCAGCACTGATGGGGAGGGCACTGGTGGGCATCCCTGGGGTCATGGGTGGGCATCCCTGGTGGTTCTAGTGGCACCCCCCCCCCCCGAGGGTCTGCACTGATAATCAATGATCTGATTACCTGCGCCGACCCCCCCCCCCCGTCAGGAGAGCCGCAGATTGGCGCTCCTTTACTCGTGCCTGTCAGGCACGTACTGAGGAAAGCCGATCAACGGCTCTTCCTGTGTACTATGTGACCAGCCGTGAGTAGGCTCTTTACCGAGATTGGAGATGCTGGGAGTCAGACTGACACGCCGCATCACCAATCACGGCTCTGCGCGCCCCCCTTGGAGTGCATTATCCTGCCGTCGTCATAGGACGTCCGGTCAGGATAATGCAACCACATTCCCGCCGTCATTTGCCTATAGGGCGGGCGGGAAGTGGTTAACATAATGTGCTAGTATGCTATGCATACTAGCACATTATGACATTACCTTGCAGGTACAAAAAAAAATTGTCCAGTGGTTTACAACCGCTTTAAAGTGATTGTAAATGAAATTTTTTTAAAACAAAAACAACAAACATGTCATACTTATAAGCTCTGTGTAGTGGTCTTTTACAGAGCAGCCCTGATCCTCCTCTTCTCAGGTCCCCTGCCAGTGATCTGGGCCCCTCCATCTTGCTGAGTGCCCTTATTGCTGGGGGGGCATTCAAACATGCTCACTCCTGAGCCGGCTCTCTGCGTTCTTAAGACACAAAGAGTGCGGCTCAGCCCGGCATCCCCACCTGTAATCCTGCCTCACTGGCTGTAATTGATAGCAGCAGGGGCCTCGGGAGAGCCTTGGGTCTCGTGCACATCGCTGGATCGAGATTGGGCTTAGCTAAGTATTAGGGGAGGCTGAGGGGGGAGCTGCACACTGAAGGTTTTTTACCTTCATGCATATAATGCATGAAGCTAAGAAAAAAACTTCAGCCTTCACAACCACTGTAAGGTAATCCACATAAACTCCAAAATGTCTGCATATCAGTGGCTAACATGGCACAGTATCCTACTATTGCTAAAATACAACTTGTCTAATTAAAATTTTGTGGATATTAGTTTCTTCTAGTCTCCAGTACAGGTTCAACTTCATGTGTCTTTTTCCAACTTGAATAACTATTTAACTATCAAGACAACTGAGGTGCTCAGATGGTAGCTTTGTGGCAGAAAGGCACCATATAATACAGTTAGTATGAGGAATTACTGGTCCCATGGTTATTTTCATGTAACCAGTTAACAGAAAGTACAACTTCACTTTAGCAGTAAAAGGAAAGCAAACTCCTGCTTAATTCTGCAAGTACCTCAGAGTCCATGCAGTAGGCCTTTGCTCAGCCTCAACAACTGATGGGTGAACCCTCCAGGTGCTTTTTGCGCAGCAGATAGTCTTTCTGTTCACCATCCACAGAGTTTTCATAGTACAGCCTCTTCTTGTGAGGCTTCCCAGCCCTTTTTAACTAGCTAGGAACCCGATCAGGAAGACTTGTGGACCAAGGAGGGAAGGAGGACCTTGTTGGAGATACAACAACTTTAAGCTTAGTCTATTGCAGTTCATAAATAGGACACTAGATGTCGCTAATGCTCAGTGATATGCTATGCATTTTCTATGATGTGTTGTAATATCCTGTACACTGTACTGAACTTGTTGGTTATCTCTTCCTGTCTGTTGTTCTTATTACAATGAGGTGACATCTTTGATTTCTGTGTTATGTTCCAATAAAGAAGCCAGTTCCTGTTTACTCCACAATGTCTGATCTGAATGGACTCCGCTGCACCCAGTGATCACACTCTGCAACAGGTTATGGGCCCAGGATCCGGATAAAGAACAACATAAGGAAGCTTTCCAGTGACATCTCCTATAGACAAGTAAGACTGTTTATGTATAAAAGAGGGAAAAATGGCCGGAAACTCAGAACTTAAACTCTCAGTGGCCAAGCTGAACAATGACAATTATCAGCTATGGAAGTTTAAAGTGGAAATGCTATTATCTAGAGATGACTTGTGGGAGGTTACCACTACAGAGAGGCCACAGGACAATAATCAGGACTGGGACAAGAAAAACAGACAGGCACGGGCCACCATAAGCTTACTAGTGGAGGATGATCAGCTCATACATATACGCCATGAAGACACAGCGAAAGACATGTGGGATGTGCTGAAAAGACTGCATGAAAGATCCAGTTTAAACAGCAAGCTGTTTCTACTGCGGAAACTTTACAAAATGAGACTTAGCAGAGAACAGGACATGCAGGAGCACATAAACGCAATGCTGGAAGTGATTGCGCAACTCAGATCGGTCGGGGAGAATATAACAGACAGCCACGCAGCAGCAATGTTGTTATGCAGTTTGCCCGATACATATACTGCACTGATCAATGCACTGGAGACACGTACTGAGACAGATCTGACGCTATCATTTGTAAAAACCAGGCTCATAGATGAGTATCAGAGAAGAAAGGAATTAGTGCATGACTCCACAGAAATCGACACCAGAACCGCTCTTAAAGCTACAGACGCAAGGTTACACAGGAAAGAGACCAGAGTGTGTTTCAGATGTCACAAACAGGGACACAAAAAGAAAGACTGTACGATATGGAAAGCAGAGCAAATAAGACAGCGTCCCTCTTATACTAAACAAAAGGTCAAAGCCACAATCAATGATCCATGGGAAGGAAACTGGAATGCCACATTTAAAGTGACAGGCAACAATAAATGTCAAGGCTGGTGCATCGATTCGGGGGCAACCAGTCACATGACAAGTGATAGAAGTTTTTTCACAGAACTTGATCTGAACAACAAAGAAACTATTTATCTTGCAGATGGAATAAAAATACGTGCAGAAGGATATGGGCATGGAACTCTTGTATGCCCTGATGATGCGGGACACAATCTAGCTATACCAGTGAAAGACGTGCTTTATGTTCCTAATCTAGAAGGAGGACTCTTATCTGTGAAGCGTCTAACAGCCAGAGGACTCACTGTAACATTCCAAGGTGACAAGTGTTCAATCCTAAACGGGAACCAGACAGTAGCAAGTGCCAAGCTGGATGATCATCTATATCACCTCGACATAGTGAAGGAAAAGGTGAGACTATGTACACACAAGCACAATGACTGTATACATATATGGCACAGACGTCTAGGTCACAGACACCCAGAATGCATACAGGAACTACAGAGGAGGAATCTGACAAGGGATCTAACAATATCCCCTTGTCCAGTTACTGTTAAGTGTGAATGTTGCATTAAATCCAAAGCTACAAGAGCAAAACTTCCCAAAGTCAGTCAGAAGAGAGCTTCAAGACCACTTGACTTAGTTCACAGTGACGTGTGTGGTCCCCTAAACCCACCTACACCTGGAGGCAAAAGGTACATAGTGACTTTCATAGATGACTATTCAAGATACACAGTCACCTACCTAATACAACACAAGAGTGACGTTTTTGACAAATTACAAGACTATATAATAAAGACCAGTAACAAGTTTCAGAGGAAGCCTCTCATACTTCGGAGTGACAATGGAGGTGAATTCACAGGATATAAGATACAAGAGTACTTAAAACAGAATGGAATAGAACATCAAAAGACAGTCCCATATACACCAGAGCAAAATGGAGTAGCTGAAAGAAAGAACAGAACTCTGACTGAAATGATCAGATGTATGCTGACAGACTCTGGACTACCACAAAAATACTGGGGTGAAGCAGCTATGACAGCTACATATTTGCAGAACAGACTTCTTTCCAGAACAATAGAGAAAACTCCATATGAACTTTGGCACAATGAGAAGGCAAATGTAAAACACCTAAGAGTTTTTGGATGCAAAGCATTTATCTACATACCTGAAGAAAAACGCACCAAACTCCAAAACAGAGCATTTGAAGGTATCTTCGTTGGATACAGTGACAATGTCAAAGGTTACAGAATCCTTAATCCCAAAACAGACAAGGTTACCGTTAGCAACAGCATAATTTTTGTTGAAGATTTAAGAGACAATGTAATGACAACAGTAGAAGCAAGAATAGAAGAGAAAACTGACATTGACCAGCCTATCTCTGTAACTTCTGAACAAACAGTTGAAGTGAGTGCAGACTCTACCAGTACTGAAGAGCAGACACAAGAAGGCTCAGACACAAAACCGAGACGTTCAACAAGAGAAAACAAAGGTAAACCACCTGTACGTCTCTCATACAAAGGAAGTACTGCCAGTATCAACGAACCTGCAACCTGGGAAGAAATATCTCAGCTTTCAGAACAAGAAGCAAGTAAATGGATAAAGGCTGCTGATGAAGAGATAAAATCCATGCATGACACTAAAACATGGACACTTACAGAACTACCACCCGGAAGGAAAGCCATAGGCTGTAAATGGACTTTTAAAGTGAAATACAATGCAGATGGCATAATTGAGCGATACAAAGCCTCTGACCGTTGAAAGGCACTCAAGGCTTACAAAGAAGATGGGTTTAATAGACTAAGCCTTAGCTGTTGAGAAGGGGTGTTGGAGATGCAACAACTTTAAGCTTAGTCTATTGCAGTTCATAAATAGGACACTAGATGTCGCTAATGCTCAGTGATATGCTATGCATTTTCTATGATGTGTTGTAATATCCTGTACACTGTACTGAACTTGTTGGTTATCTCTTCCTGTCTGTTGTTCTTATTACAATGAGGTGACATCTTTGATTTCTGTGTTATGTTCCAATAAAGAAGCCAGTTCCTGTTTACTCCACAATGTCTGATCTGAATGGACTCCGCTGCACCCAGTGATCACACTCTGCAACAGACCTATCTAATGTTTCTTGTAGGCCGAACTCCAGGACTCCAGGAGTTTTACGATCAGCTTCTTAACCACTTGCTACTGGGCAATTTTCAGCTTTCCGCGCTGTCACACTCTGAATGACAATTGTGCAGTCATGTAACACTGTACCCATATGAAATTTTTTTCACACTAATCAAGCTTTCTTTTTGTGTCATTTATTTAGTCACCACTGGGGTTTTTTATTTTTTGCTAAACAAACAAAAAAAGGCCGAAATTTCTGAAAAAGAAAAAAACAATAATTTTTCATAGTTTGTTATACAATTTTGTAAACAGGTAATTTGTCTCATTTACTGATGTGCGCTAATGAGGCTGCACTCATTGGGCACTAATAGGTTGCACTGATGAGGCGGCACTAATGAGGTGACACTGATGGACACTGATGGGGAGGAACTGATAAGGCTGCACTGATAGGCAGCACTGATAGGTGCCGCTGATGGGCTCTAATAGGTGGCACTGATAGGCGGCACTGATGGACACTAATAGCCACTGGTAGGCGGCACTGGTGGACACTGACAGGCAGCACTGGTGGCCACTGTTGGGACTGCACTGATAATCAGGACACTGACAATCAATGCCCTGATTATCAGTGTAGCTGTCCCTTTAACACAAGCCAGTTATCGTCTCTCTGTTTGCATGAGGAAAGGAAATCTGATAACCAGCTTGTGTTTACATCGTGATCAGCTCTCATTGGACACAGCTGACCATGTGGTAAAGGGACATTGTGGTTGGCCTTTTACACCGAACTGTGACTCAACAGTCACAGAGCGCGCTGCCCGCTCACTACTTACATGAACGTGTATGAGGAATCCACAAAGGAAAGTCATTCAGGAGTGCCACATGTTATCTCCAAGGTCACAAGAACGCCAAGCAGAGTGGTAAAAAACACTGTTTATTTATCCAAATGGTATAGTCAATAAATTGCACATAAAATGTTAAAAAGTATTGCCAAATTGGAACAAAGCAATCACATACTCTCATACAGCGGAGTCAGGGGTGTATCCAGACCTGGTCTCATGGTATGGGGAGCTAATCCTGGATGTGCCTGCTGATGAGCAGGGAGAATTCCAGTGTCTGCCAGGGCTTGGATTGCAGATAACTGTGGACCAGAGGTGACACAGGTGGTGACCCAGATGTGACGTCACAGACTAGTGGAAACACTTCATATGAGGGTATGTAATTGTTTTTTTTTCCGATGTGGCAAGCTGGCAGTACTTTTACATTTTTTATGTGCAATATATTGATTATGTCATTTAAATAAATACATTGTGTTTTTTACATGCCTGGCGTTCTTGTGACCTTGGAGATAACATGTGGTGCTCCTGAATGATGTTGTGTTGTGTGGACGGACAGGAGACTTGGGGTAATAATGTTTCTCTGCAGCCTCCATAGATGTGTCATGGAGAGCAGCTTTCCTTTTAAACACTGCAATCCCCACTGACCTTCTGAGGCCATCTTGGTTAGCTGCTATCTTCACATCATTAACCACTTTACCGCTGCTCACTGAGCCTCTACTGCGGCAAAGTGGTTAGTTATCGTCTGGCAACGTAGATCTACGTCGCCAGACGCTCCCCTTTCTTGGTGGCGCGTGCGCGTTGCCGGAGGCTCACTCCCGCTGTATTCAGTCACAGCGGGGGTCGGGCCAGGGGAGGAGCGGCGTCACCGCCGCTCTTCCCCCGATCGTCGGGGAATCGAGTGTGGAGATCCGCCCGCTTGTGTAAACAAAGCGGGCGGATCTCCTAAGTGACAGGCAGGGTCAGATTGCAGGGTTCAGCATAGCTGAACCTGCGATATGTGCCTGTGTCACTCAGTCCCCTCCCCCCACACATGTCAGTAAGCACCAGGCATACATTAACCCCTCCCTCTCCAATAAAATTAACCCCTTCCCTGCCAGTGTCATTTTTACAGTAACAGTGCATATGTACAGCACTGATTACTGTAGTAATTTCACTGGTACCCCCAAAAGTGTCAAAAATGTCATTCAAGGGTCCGATCTGTCCTCCGCAATGTCGCAGTCCCGCAAAAAAAAAAATCGCAGATCGCCGCCATTACTCGTTAAAAAAAAAAAACACCAAAAATGACAGAAATCTTTCCCTTAGTTAGTAAACGCAATAACTTTTGCGCAAACCAATCAAAATATGCTTATTGTAATTTTTTTTACCAAAAATATGTAGCAGAAAACAAATTGGCCTAAAATGATAAAAAATTTTGATTTTTACATTCTTTTGGGGGGAATTTCATATAAAAAATGTGAAAAATATTGTTATTTTTTCAAAATTGTCGTTTTTTTTTGTTTATAGCGCAAAAAGTAAAAATCGCAGAGGTGATCAAATACCACCAAAAGAAAGCTCTGTTTGTGTACGGCGTTGCATGACCGTGCAATTGTCAGTTAAATTCGCAAAGTGCCGAATCGCAAAAAGTGGCCCAGACGTAAGACAGCAAAATTCTCCGGTGGTAAAGTGGTTAAGGACTGTACCAGCACCCTCTTGGGGGCTAATACCATACCTGTTACTGCAAGTGTTACTGTGCCTGTAGGCCTCAGTGATAATACTACTGTGTGTTCTGCAAGCGTACCACTCCTTAACCTGCATTCTTCTAAATACAATATTTAAAACTTTTTGTGGACTCTGCCTGTGCTGCTTCCTTGCATTGGGTACCGTATTTCTGGCCCTGCCTACATGGATAGGAGGAGAGAGCAGAGAGATGACATATCAGTGGTTTGCTGTTCCTTTACTGTCCGATCATCTGCTGGATGCAGATAGGCAATCTAGCCATTTTGCTTAAGAGCAAAAGAGAAAAGTCAGATCACTCTGCTTTCTTGCAGTCCTGTATACATGTCAGGATTTGATTGACATGTAAGACAACTTCCATATACTGTATGTAGTCCACTAATGTATTTAGCTCATTTTGGATGGAGTGAGGGAGGGTTATAACCCCTGTTAGGTCTTGTTTGCCATATGGTTCCCATTGGGGAGATTTACCTTCACTTCCTGGCTCATAACCAAAACAGGAAGTGAGAGGAAATCACTCCAAAGTGAGGGAATCCCTGGTTGTCACTAAGATCTCCAGAACTATCCTGGTGAGAAACCCAAAGTTTGGGATTTTCTTTAAATTTCCATGATAGTGGTAAACATGACAAATACAGATGGTGAATATCAGGGGGCTGACAGCAATAAAAACCTGTCAGATGTTATAATACACATCCACTCTATCAAAAACAAAAAAAAAGGTTTACCATTAGTAATACTTTAAGACAATATCTGGGTTGCAGCCTGGCCAAGTTATGTCTCTCCTGTCCAGAATTCATAAAGTGACCCAGACACATCTGTGTCACTCCAATCAATTTACCCCTTTCATTTTTTATTATTTTGGTAAAATGACAGCTGACTGCCAACCTTGAGACTTCCTGAATTCCTCCACCACGCATCGGGCCTCTTCCTGAATCTTCCACTCGTTGCTTTTTTTTCCTAAACCAAAATCTTTTAGGGTCTTGAATGCGAAGGTGCGCATTTTTCTCCAGCGATCACCATTAGAAAAACTAATACCTGGGGGAAAAAAAAGCCTTTTAATTTATGGGCTGATGCAAACTCTAAACCATTGAAGCATAAAAAATTCTGGGGCTAACCACACAAATTGCAATCTGATTGTATAATCTATGTTCAATATTCTATAAATCTATCAAAACTATTTAATAGAGTGCCTGGCCTACCAATCAGTTCAGTTAGGAATTGTTCACATGTGTGGTTGGGAGGCTAAAGCCTCGTACACACGATCAGAATTTGTAATCGGCTGTCGAAAGCACTATACTTAACAATCCGAAAATCGGCAGATCGTTCGTCGGACGAAATTTTACTTCCAATTTTCGTATCGTGTGTAGGGGCCTTAAGCCTCACCTTTCATGTACACAAAATCATCACTCCCTACCAGCAGTCCTAAAAGTCCCTCTTCATATAGATGTCTTTGCAAATAAAGTTAACAGTTTTTGCAAAGGTAGAGCAAAAGCTCCAACACCGCCCTCTCTAGCTATGAATCCTTTGTGGTGTTTCACTCAAGAAGGTGAGAAATCTCAAAAAAAAAAGAAAATGCCATATAGTATAGTGTGTTTAACCCAATTAGTATGTTAAACAAAGCATTTATATTGTGCTAACATCAAAACATGGTGTCAATAGTATTTATTTTTATTATTTTTTACAATTTAAGTTTTTTTATTATTTTTTTTTACAAATTTGTTAGGAGCCCCGTTAGGTGGCTTTGGTGAAATATCAGGGGTTTAAACAGGGGACTCTGCGCCACATAGGGTGTGCCCAGGCACACCTGGCAAACCCTGTGCGCACGCCTATGGTCTTCATCCCCCTTCCAGAAGAATCCTTCCTTCCCCTTTTCCAGATAGGTATTTAAAGCTCCCAAAAAGAAATTATAGGCATATAGTGTAATACTGCAAATAACATAACCTTTTCAGCTCTGGAAGCTTTACCCCCCTTCATGACCAGGCCATTTTTTTGCGATACAGCATTGCATTACTTTAACTGATAAATGCGTGGTCGTGCAACGATGTACCCAAAAAAAAATTTGATGTCCTTTTTTCCCCCCACAAATAGAGCTTTCTTTGGTGGTATCTGATCACCTCTGTGTTTTCTTTTTTTTTGCGCTTTAAAAAAATATTTTTTTAATTTCTGCTATAAAACATATTCAATAAAAAAAATGTAAAAATCAAATTTCTTCTTCAATTTAGGCCAGTATGTATTCTACTACATATTTTTGGTTAAAAAAAATCCTAATAGGCGTATATTGATTGGTTTGCGCAAAAGTTATAGCGTCTACAAACTATGGGATATTTTAATGGAATTTTTATTTATTTCTTTTTTTTACTAGTAATGCCGGTGATCAGCTACTTATAGCAGGACTGTGATATTGCAATGGACAAATTGAACACCAAGGGACACCTTTGACACTTTTTTGGGGACCAGTGACACTAATACAGTGATCAGTGCTAAATAACTGATAATAGCACTGTAACTGTACTAATGACACTGGCAGGGAAGGGGTTAACATCAGGGACAATTAAAGAGTTAAATGTGTTCCCTGGGAGTGCTTTCTTACTGTGTGTGGGGGGGGGGGGTGCTTGTACTGTAAGAAGACAGAGATCTGTGTTCCTGCTTAGCAGAAACACAAGATCTATGTCTTCTCCTGTCAAGGAATGGCGATCTGCCTTGTGTCAATGGGTCTGTGGTAGTGAGCCCTTATAGATCCCCAGCTCAGGATTCCCCAGGGCGCGGAGTCTAAGCCTTGCAGCAGGCTGGAACCAGGTCGCGGCCCCCAGGTAGGCCCAGCTGAGAATATGGAGACCGCTGGCGTGTGCAGGGTAAACAGGAGACTATAAGGAGATCCAAGAGACAAGCCGAGGTCAGGACAGGCAGCAGACAAACGTAGATGGAGAAACAAAGCCGGGTCGGTACACAGGAGATCAGATACAATAGCCAAGGGATACACGGATGGGAGCTCAGAGAACAGCAAAGTTGCTCAAGCATGGAACAGTGCACTGAGCCTGTGTATATATAGGGAAGAAAACAGGGAGGTGACCCAGGAAGTAATTGACAGGAACAGGATATAACCCACAGTGGAGCAGGCGACGCCCATAGGAAACAGAGAAGCCCAAACACCACATGTGAAGGGAGGCAAAACAGAAGCACTGCAGCAAGGAGGTAAGAATATACAGACAAAACTATAGGCTAACTTGTGACAGTACCCCCCCCCTCTTACGGGGCCTCCCCACTCGTTTGGGCCCAGCCTTGAGAGGAAACTTCTGATGAAAAAGTTTCACCAAACGAGGTGCAGAAACATCAGTGGAAGGAATCCAACATCTCTCCTCAGGACCACATCCTTTCCAGTCCACTAGATACAAGAGCCTCCCCCTGGAGAATTTGGAATCCAAGATTTGCTTGATTTCGTACTGATCCGAAGTACTGGCTATTGGAGAAGGACGACAAATAGGACGAGAAAACCTATTGATGATGTATGGTCTAAGGAGAGAAACATGGAAAACATTGGGGATTTTTAGATGTGACGGGAGACGGAGCTTAAAAGCGACAGGGTTAACCTGGCAGAGGATTGTAAAGGGACCAATGAAACGGGGAGCAAACTTCATAGAGGGTACCCTGAGACGGATATTCTTGGTAGAGAGCCAAACCTTATCACCAGGGAGAATTTTGGGGCTCACACAGCGATGACGATCTGCAGCTACCTTGTACCTGGAAGCTGCCAGATGTAAATTCTTGGAAACATCTGCCCAGATAGAATTGAGAGACCGTTGCACCTCTGCAGCCGCCGGCACCTCAGCAGAGATCGGAACAGGAAATGGTACTGAAGGATGGCGGCCAAATACCGTGAAGAAGGGAGACTCACCAGTGCTGGCATTAGCATGGTTATTGAGGGCAAATTCTGCCCAGGGTAAAAGGTCTACCCAATCATCCTGATGGGCAGAAATGAAGGCACGAAGATACCGTTCCACATTCTGGTTAACCCTTTCCGTTTGACCATTTGACTGCGGATGAAAAGCTGAGGAGAAATCCAACTTGATTCCAAATGACGTGGCCAGTGCTCTCCAGAAGCGGGCCGTAAACTGAACTCCTCTATCTGAGACAATGTGTGAGGGCATACCATGGAGACGAAAGATTTCCCTAATGAAGATGGAAGCCAAAGTGACAGCAGAGGGTAGGCCTGGAAGTGGAGTTAAGTGACACATTTTAGAAAACCTGTCCACCACCACCCAGATAATGGTGGAGCCCGCTGATGGGGGTAGTTCAGATATAAAGTCCATAGAGATGCAGCGCCAAGGTACATCTGGAACAGGTAGAGGTAACAGGAGACCTGCTGGAGCTGAAGTAGAAGACTTAGACTGCACGCAAATGGAGCAAGCCTGGACATATTCCTCAACATCCTTCCGGAGTGAGGGCCACCAGTAGTAACGCAGCAGGAAGGCACAGGTGCGTTGCACACCAGGATGTCCAGAGAGTTTAGAGTCATGTGCCCATTTGAGAAGCTTGGGGCGAAGGGAGGGCCTCACAAAGGTCTTTCCGGGAGGGATACGTGGAGACTGAAGGTGAGTGGAGGCCAGGAAACAATTGGCAGGAATAATATGTTCAGGTTCAATATGACACTCTGAGTCAGCAACGTCAAATGATCTGGACAAGGCATCCGCACAAGCATTCTTGGAGCCGGGCCGGAAGGTGATGTCAAAATTAAACCTGGCAAAAAAAAGAGCCCATCGTGCTTGCCTGGGATTTAAACGTCGGGCGGACTGCAGATACTGGAGGTTCTTATGATCGGTATAGATCAGAATACGATGAGGAGACCCCTCCAGTAGATGTTGCCATTCTTGCAGTGCCAGCTTGATAGCCAGAAGCTCCCGATCCCCGATGGTGTAATTTTTCTCTGCATCAGAAAACTTCTTAGAGAAAAAGGCACAGGGGCGGAGCTTACTGTCATGCCTTTGGAGAAGGACGGCCCCCACTCCCAAGGATGAAGCATCTACTTCCAAGAAGAAAGGCTGAAGAATGTCAGGATGTTTGAGAATAGATGCCGATAGGAAGGCCGATTTGAGCTTGTGGAAAGCCTTGACAGCTTCAGGAGGCCAGGTTCTGGCATTGGCACCCTTCCGGGTCAAGGAGGTAATGGGTGCCACCAGAGAGGAGTAATCAGGGATGAACTGGCGATAGAAATTGGTGAATCCCAAGAACCGTTGCGTTGCTTTTAGACCAGAAGGCTGAGGCCAGTTGGAGATGGCCTGAAGTTTGGCAGGATCCATAAGCAGCCCTTTATCTGTGACTATGTAGCCTAGGAAAGGAACTTGGGTTTGCTCGAAGAGGCACTTCTCCAACTTCACGTACAAGCGGTGGTCCCGAAGACGTTGAAGAACCGTACAAACATGCTGACGATGAGTGTTCAAATCTGGAGAAAAGATGAGTATGTCATCCAGATACACGATGACACAAACGTATAGGAGATCAGAAAAAATGTCATTAACAAAGTTCTGGAAGACAGCTGGGGCATTACACAAGACAAAAGGCATTACGAGATATTCATAGTGCCCATCTCTGGTGTTAAAAGCGGTTTTCCATTCATCCCCCTCTCGAATCCTAATCAAATTGTATGCTCCACGGAGGTCCAACTTGGTGAAAATATGAGCATCTCGTAGCCTCTCAAAAAGTTCGGAAATCAAGGGTAATGGGTACCGATTCTTAATGGTGATGGCATTGAGACCTCTATAATCAATGCAGGGCCGGAGTGTACCATCCTTTTTCTCCACAAAGAAGAACCCAGCCGCAGCAGGAGAATTAGATTTACGTATAAATCCTTTCTGCAGATTTTCCTGGATGTACTTGGACATGGCTTGGGTCTCCGGGATGGAGAGAGGGTAGACTCTACCTCGGGGTGGTGAAGCCTCGGGTTGGAGGTCAATCGCACAGTCGTAGGGACGATGAGGAGGCAAACTGTCAGCAGCTTTTTTGCAAAAGACATCTCGGAAGGCCAGATACTGCCGAGGAAGAATTGGAGAGGTAGAGACTACAGGGGAGGTGGAGACACCTTAGGGAGACAGGTCTGATGGCATTGCGACCCCCAAGATAACACTTGGCCAGAGTTCCAATCCAGATAAGGCGAGTGTTTCTTCAACCATGGAAGTCCAAGAATGATGGGACTAGAAGACTTGGGAAGTATCAAGAAGCAGACTTCCTCCCGATGAAGGACACCGACATGCATGGTGATGGAGGCTGTTCTGAAGCATAGGGGTCCCGAAGGCCAAGGTCGAGCCATCCACTGCCGAAACAGCTAGAGGCATAGCCAGGGGAACTAGAGGAATGCCCAGTTCAGTGGCCAAAGACTGCTCAATGAAATTCCCGGCTGCTCCAGAGTCTACATATGCAGAAACCTGATATGAATTTAGGGCCCAATGAATAGAGACGGGTATAACAAATCGAGGGTAGGTGGCAGAGTTCAGATTCTGGTCTAGATCGCCTCCCTCTGAGCGACCTAGACCCGAGGGTTTCCCGGACGGACGGGGCAGGATTTTATCATATGACCACCAGCTCCGCAGTAAAGACACAGGCCGAGTCTCAGGCGACGGGACCTCTCTTGTGGAGTGAGGCGTGTCCGGCCTAATTGCATGGGTTCTTCAGAAGCCAATACTGCGGGAGAGATGGGTTGTTCCGGAATGTTCTGGACAACAGGATCAAGGTGACCCAGTGGGGGGTGACGTGACACAGTCCTTTCCAGATCTCGCTCCTGGAAGCGGACATCAATTTGGATGCTAAGGGAAATCAAGCCATCCAAGGTGGTGGGTATAGTTCTGCCAGCTAGTTCGTCCTTAATATGATCTGCAAGACCTTGCCAAAATGTTGCAGTAAGAGCCTCATTGTTCCATGCCAGTTCCGAAGCCAAGGTGCGAAACTGAACTGCATATTGACCAACAGTCATGTTTCCTTGACGAAGACGAAGAAGGGCTCCAGAAGCAGATGAGGCCCTGCCAGGCACATCAAAAGTATTACGGAAAGCTCGTAGGAAGGCAGAGAGACTGGAAATGGTAGGATCTTGACGCTCCCACAGCGGCGAGGCCCAAGCCAAAGCTTGTTCCGACAGGAGTGAAATCATGTACGCCACCTTGGAACGATCAGTAGGAAAGTAATGGCCTGCTAGCTCGAAGTGGATTGAGCACTGATTGATGAATCCCCGACAAGCTTTGGGGTCCCCAGAGAAGTGAGATGGCGGAGGCAGCTGGAGTTTTGCAGGACTGACCTCTGCTGGAGGGACTGCGGAAAGCGGAAGCGACAGGGGCGGACACAGGAGCTGGAACGGAGGAAGCGGGAGTAGGAACAATCTGCAGCTGATCCAAACGGGAAGAACCTGCAGACACTGCATAATCTGTTCTTGATAAGCCTGCTTAACGTTAACTCTCTGCTCCAAACTCTGAAGTTGATCCTGAAGTGGCTGAAGTGTCTCCGACGAGCTCATGGCTTGAGCAAACTGTCAATGGGTCTGTGGTAGTGAGCCCTTATAGATCCCCAGCTGAGGATTCCCCAGGGCGCGGAGTCTAAGCCCCAGCCTGCTTCTTCACCAGGGCCCCTGATGGTGGGGATGGACTTGCAGCAGACTGGAACCAGGTCGCGGCCCCCGGGTAGGCCCAGCTGAGAATGTGGAGACCGCTGGCGTGTGCAGGGTAAACAGGAGACTATAACAAGATCCAAGAGACAAGCCGAGGTCAGGACAGGCAGCATACAAACGTAGACGGAGAAACAAAGCCGGGTCGGTACACAGGAGATCAGATACAATAGCCAAGGGATACACGGATGGGAGCTCAGAGAACAGCAAAGTTGCTCAAGCAAGGAACAGTGCACTGAGCATGTGTATATATAGGGAAGCAAACAGGGAGGTGACCCAGGAAGTAGTTGACAGGAACTGGATATAACCCACAGTGGAGCAGGCGACGCCCATAGGAAACAGAGAAGCCCAAACACCACATGTGAAGGGAGGCAAAACAGAAGCACTGCAGCAAGGAGGTAAGAATATACAGACAAAACTATAGGCTAACTTGTGACACCTTGTTTACATAGGCAGATCGCCGTTCTGTCTGTCTCGGGAATGATCAGCGGGTCCCTATGGACATCGGGTCTGCTGGACCCACTGATTGGCTCCAGCTGTGTCCAATGACAGTGGGAGCTGGTAGCCAGCAAGGCGCGCGTGCCCAAGACCCAAGAAACTAAATCACGTACAGGTACATGATTTTGAAGGGCTGCCCTGACGCAGTATATATGTGTGGGGCGGTCCAGAAGCTGGTAGTCACCACAAATTAAAATCAGTGCTAGTCACAAGAGGGCATATCCCTTTAAGGTTCACTAAAAGGAAATGTACACCGCTCCAGGTGAGAACAATGCAACCCCCAAACAACTAGGTGCAAGTCCAGTCCACGGTCTGGGTCCACTCAATGTAAACGAAAAGGAGGTTTGACCGCACTCCAGTGGATGAAGGTAGGATGATCCTTTATTAAGATTGTAAGCTTTTGGATTACTCATAAGTGTTTTGTATTACTATTTTACCCTGTTGTATCTTTCGGCAACATTGCATTTGCTGTTATGTTTTCTCATTATTCTTCAATAAAATTTTTGAAAAAAAAAAAAAAAAAAGATGGTAAATCTGGCAAGACAATCGAGCCACAGACAGTTGACGCGTTTCACGATTCAAGATCGCTTAATCATAACTGGCAAGTTATGATCAAGTGATCTTGAACCGTGAAACGCGTCAACTGTCTGTGCCTCGATTGTCTTGTCTTGTCAGATTTACAATCTTAATAAAGGATCATCTTTCCTTCATCCACTGGAGTGCGGTCAAACATCCTTTTCACTTACATATCCCTTTAAGCCCAGTAGTGACTCCACTGTGCAAATATTGGTGCATCAGTCACTCCATATACCTTACCAATTGTAAGATTAACAATACGCCATCAATTAGTCCACTCTGATGGGAATTCCTTGCTCTTGCATCTAAAATAATGCATAAAGCATTAACATGCATACTCCAGTTCCATAACCAATTGTGAAACAGTGTCTCCAAACAACTGATCAGCCTATGGTCACACCATACACCTTACCAAAATGCTATTCAGTAAGCGCTCATTTCATGGGTAAAGTTGTAACATCAGCACTCCTCCCAGTCCTCCACACTCTAATGTTATGATTCTCCTATGCAAGACATTTAAAAGGGGCCTATAGTGCTGCATTATAGTTGATATCCAATGTTTAATATGCAAAACCTTCTTAAAAACAAATGGTTCTTAAAGATGTCTGTAAACCACATCAAAGATGGCCACCATAGCCCTTGCAGTGTGTGATGATGTCACTTCCGGCACTGATGAGTTTCGTCCTATGGACTTCTTCCCAAGATGTGATTGACAGACCCCCGGCCATCTTTAAATACTCATGCTGCCGTCCTTAATTGTTACACAGTCCTTCCTCTTAAAGTGGTAGTATACTCTGCTTTAAACTTTTACCTACAGGTAAGCCTATAATAAGGCTTATCTGTAGGTAAAATTAATATCTCCTAAGCCTGCACGGTTTAGGAGATATTCGCCCTGCATGCAGCCACTGACACCAGCGGCGCATGCGTTCTGAAGGTCAGGCGGACCTTCAGAGCTCCTTGCCAGAAAGTGAGCTCCCATGCACATGTGTGGGAGTGACGTCATCGCAGCTCCGGCCACTCACAGCGCCAGAGCCGCCGAACCCAGAAGAGACGCAGAGGGAAGATATCAGCTGCCTCAGAGGTGTCTGGGCGACCGTGTCGGGGCTTCGTTCTAAGGTAAGTATTTAATCATCAGCTAGTATGCGATACATACTAGCTCATTATGCCTTTGAGCTAGTATGTGATGCATACTAGCTCATTATGCCTTTGTCCTGCAGGGTTTGTATTTCTTTTTTTTTTTTTTGAGGATACAACCGCTTTAACTAATGGAAAAAAGTCCCAGAATCCAACAGACAGCCCAGAAGTCACCAGATAAGCTGGAAACCTATCAGGAATCCACCCATGTTAACCCTTTGTCCTCTATTAAGGTACCAACTCCATGTGGAGTGCTCAGAATTATGTGTATCCTACTGCGGTTCTACAACAACATAATTATATATCAAGCATCCTAAGATCATTAAACTACTAAAACATGCAACTGCCTCGTTGTGCAATGTTCATACTGTAGGCTGCAACTACACTCAAGCAAATATGTTACAAAAGACGTGTTGCATGAAATTAACTTTTTCATTTGGTATCTTTTCTGTGAGTGATATTTGATCCAAACTCTACCATCTTACAAGTCTACCAACTCTGGTGGTTCTAGAGATGTTGCATTTGCCACATGGAAAAAACCCTTTTAAATCAAGCATGACACCTTGTTTCTTCTTAGGTGGGGCACCACATTTTTTAGCAACCTTGTTTTTAAATTCTGGGTCTTACGATATATAAAATGTGGTTGGGGGGAATAATAGAGCCCAGAATTCTATCCTTTGGCAAAATTGGCCAATACTTCCTAACTATACCCTCAAAAATAAGGGCATACTCGTTATTACTGTTGTTTAACTTCCTATTCCTAGGATGATTCACTTTTTTTATCCCCTACATAATTCCTACTTATCTAATATATTATTTTTTCTCAAACCTCACGGTCATAGCCCTTATCTACAAACCCCTTTTTTTTAGGGCAGCTTGTAACTGGAATGTAGCCATTTTGGTCTGTACTTTAAGGCCTCATGAACACAGGACATTAGAAAAAATGACTGATGCCAGGAAAAGGCGGCTGTAAAAATGCCCTTTTAGTACACTGCTCACAAAAATTAAAGGAACACTTTGAAAACACATCAGATCTCAATGGGGAAAAATCTCATGCCAGATATCTATACTGATATGGACTGGGTAATTGTAAGAGACGTTCAGCTGGACCCAAACAGGCATTGGCACATGCCCAGGCACACTAAGGCGTGCACAGGAAGAAATGTGCGTGTGCGCGAACGCATGTTTGCATTGGCACCAAACGGCCTTTTCAAACTGAGCAGTGACAGGAGCACATTGCTGAGTTGTCTTTCAGCTTGTTCCTGTTCACCTGTGCCCTGACCTGCTTCTGATTTTTCTATGCTGACTCAGCTTGTCCCTAACTCTCCTTTGGATTCCTGCCTGCCTACCTGTGACCCCGGCCTGTGACTGACCTTGCTCCTGTCTTTTGCCTTTGTACGTCGCTGCCAGATTGTGTACCGACTTCAGCTTGTATCCTGATACTGCTTCCTGTCTCCTAATGAGACGACAGATGGTGTCCTGGGGTATTTCCTCCCAGATTTGGACTAGGGGATCACTGAGCTCCTGAACAGACTGAGGTGCAACCTGGTGGCATTGGATGGACTGAAACATAATGTCCCTGATGTGGTCTGCTAAGCTATGAAACATCTTCAACATTACAGAATAAGTCTAGTTGAATATGACTAACCATTTTTAGATACTGTATACCACAACCAAAATAAAGGAGAACATTCACAGACAAGAGCCTTTATAAACTGTAAGAGGAACCAGGCTCTAGGAAGGAAGTAGAGATGTGTATGATGGAAATATTTGGTTTTGTTTCAGGTTTGTTAATAATTTCATTTAGTCATAATTGTTATGTTATAGTCATATTTGTTATGTTCTAATGATTCCTTTTCAGAATTTGTTTTATATATTTGAATTTGTTTAGTATATATGTTATTTTCTAATCGAATTTGAATAAAAAAAAAAAAATAGAAACATACTAACTACAGCAAGGTAAAAAAGCGAAATAGGATATGATTTCTACTTAGGCTGCAGAATAGAATAGAAAAGAATAGAATAAAGCAGAATAGAATAAAAAAAAACTGAATAAAATAGAATTAAAAAGAAAGGAATAGAACAGCATAAAATAGAATAAAAGTTAAAAGAATAGAAAACATTATTTTCTATTCTATTTTATTCTATTCCGTTTTATTCTATTCTATCCTATTCAATTTTAATCTTTTCTATTCTACTCTATTCTATTCTCTTTTATTATATTCTGTTTTATTCTATTCTTTTATTTGCTTTTCTATTCTATTAAGCAGCCTAAGTAAGAATCATCATCCTATTTCACTTTTATACCTTACTGTAGTTATTGTAATAATTTTTCATTTTGAATTAACATTTATTGTCAAATTCAAATTTGGATAATTTGTTTCTTTATAATTTATTTCCGATTTGTTGAAATTTGATAATATTGTGATCCAGAAATTGTAAACAATCTTCGAATAACTAATTTTTTTCAGAATTTCGATTTGTGACGAAATGATTGTACATGTCTAGAAGGAAGGCTTAGAACAGAATCCCAGTCAGAATATTAAGGAATAGAGCCAATGCACTACCCATGGAGTCGTTGCAAAAGATCTATGTGGAAAGTAAACCACAATTAAGTGGTAATATTGAAGAAGAAGAAAAAAGCTGCCAATTTTAGTAAAGTCACCAAATGCTCACATAAATAACTAAAATAGATAAATCAACTTAAGCAGGCTTGGTGGCGTAGGTGGTAGAATACCAGGCTTGCAATGATGAGAGCTGTGAGTTTAATTCCCCCTGCCAGCCAGTGATTTATTTATTAGAAGTCAGAGAATCCATGATAATGCGGGAACTCGAAGTTCCCGCGAAGGAGCCCATTTGTTCGTCATTCGACTCGAACTCAAAGCTCATCCCTAGTGAAAAATAAATATAAGAGTTCATATATAAAAGTTCATGTGCAAGCTTAAAGCAAATGATGGTGGTCTGGACACGTGAGGTGCACTCAAATCCGACTATGTCACCGATGTGCTCCAAGTGGTGGTAACCGGACAGCTGGTAGGTGGTAACGTCTCATAAGGCAAGGGTCCTCTTAAATCTCTCTCTCACATATGGAAATAATAATAAAGGGGCCTCGTGGTGTAGTATGTATAAACATTTATTTAAATAAAAATAGATCACACACAGTATAGATAAGATAGGTGCTCCTCCGCAAATTTGTGGTCTACACAGAAATGCAAACTTCCGGTCATGGCCGTAGACCGGAAGTGACGTCACCTGGCTCCTCCCGACACGCCACGCCTCTTAACCACGTGACCTTCTCAAGAATATTCTATTCTATTATATTTTATTCTATTCTGTTTTATTCTATTCTATTCTATCCTATTCAGTTTTATTCAATTGTATCTATTCTATTCTACTCTATTCTATTCTCTTTTAATATATTCTGTTTTATTCTATTCTTTTATTTGCTTTCCCATTCTATTAAGGAGCTTAATTAGGAATCATCATCCAATTTCACTTTTATACCTTACTGTAGTTATTGTAATAATTTTCTATTTAAATTCAAATTTGGATAATTTGTTTCTTTATAATTTATTTCATATTCGTTGAAATGTGATACTATCGTGATCCAGAAATTGTATACAATCTCCCAAAAACAACATTTTTTCACAGAATTTCGATTTGTAAGAAAATGAATCATACATGTCTAGAAGGAAGGCTTAGAACAGAACCCCAGTCAGAATATTATTGCTAAATAAGATAAAGCAAACGGTGAGAGCCCATTCACACTAGCACGACTTGTGAGGCGACTTGTGTAGCCCCAAGTCGCTTGACATAACAAAAGCAATGTTAATCAATCAGTGCCGTCTTAATTGGCACTACTGAAGTCGCTCCGACTTCAGAAAAGGGTCCTGTACTACTTTGAGGCGACCTGTGATCCGACTGTCCCATATACTTCAATGGGAGTCGCCTCCTTATCTTAATTGAAGCGACTTGTTATCAGACATCAGGAAGAAGAAAGAGATTAGCCAGGCATTCCCCACAGACAAAGTCGCCTGTCTCTTCAAAGTAGTGCACAAGTCTCTTCCAAGTCTCTTCCAAGTCTCTTCCAAGTCTCAAAACAAGTCTCTAAACAAGTCTCTTCAAGTCACGGGGCAACTTTCTGGTCGTGGTAGTGTGAACCGGCTCTTAGTCTTTACTTCCAAATATGTGTACAAAACAGTTCCGTTGAATGTGAATACTGCTAACTCGAAAAGATCTTATCATTTGCTTAACTCCTCAGCCTACACGGTAAGTTGAGTAATCATATGGAGAAACCTCATTCCCTCCACTAAGATTTTTTTTTTTTTTTATTGCTTACCCAGTTGCATTAATACACCACATGGGGTGTGCCCTGTGGGTATGCAGTGTTGTAGTGTTTGACTGTCGTTTAGCTATTCACTTCTTCAATACTAGTTGTCAGGTGTAGCACCCAACTGTCCCTAATTTCCAGGGAATGTCCCTGACATGGAACAAAGTCCATTTGTCCCTCTTTCCTCCTAATATGTCCCTCATCTTGGTCTGATCTATATAAAACGCACTATTTATCTTTCAGAAAGTGTTTCACAGTGATAAACCTTTCATCAAATGTCTAAATTTCTGTTTTTATACATTTTAAAAGCCACCGTAAAAAATATTGGTAAAATAAGCACTCCTGGGTTTAACAACATTTTTTTTATTTAATACTCCTTAAGGGGGCGTGGCTGGGCAGGGGGGTGTCCTATGCTTACATACTTTTTCTAATAGGTGTCCCTCATTCCCGTCTCAAAACGTAGGGAGATATGCTGACTCGTGTACTTGTGTGTGTGTAAATTCAGCTTGATCTACTGAGAAATGTAAACAACAGTTTTTTTTTTATAACAAAAATTGAGCACCGACTAGAAAAAAAAACAAAAGAAGCATAAAGCTCCAAGATCTGGTTGATAATTCTAATGCATTATTGTGATTTGCATTATCACTAGTGTTGAGCGAACACGGACTGTATTATTCGTGTTCGTACCGAATAATTGGATTTTTGTTACCTGAACACGGACCCGAAAACTTTACTGTATGTTCGGGTTTAAAATCCGTGTTCGGTCATTTTATTTCCTGTTTTGTATGTAATGGCGCGCTTTTAATGGCGGGCTTTCAACAGCCAATCAACAAGCGTTTAACTGGTGTGCCTTAAGCCATCCCAGCCATGCCTACTAATGTATTAGTAGCTGTGATTGGCCATCTGAAGCATGTGACCATGTCTTTATAAGTTTGAGAGCCCCAGCGCGCTGCGTCATTCTGCTGTAGATTAGGAAGAGAGCACACATCATACGTGCTGGCTGCTGATTAGGGACAGACAGTGATTCTGTGAAAAATTGTGTCCGAAAAGAATGCAGGGACAGGTCGGAGTGCAGGCAGGGAAAGTTATTAGAGCATTTTAGGGCTAGGCTGGAGATTAGGCAGGGTCAGTCTTCTACATCGATTTTGCTGTGTGGGGGGTGGTGCAGTGAATGATCTTATTGAGCATATTAGGGACAGGCTGGAGGAGGGAGAAAAAAAATCTATTTTTATCAGTCAGTTGTGTGCAGCATTCATCTTAGATCTATTTTACTACAAGTTAAAAGGGATTTTTTTTTTTTTTTCCCCCTTCATAGCCTTTTTGCTCCAGTGCTGACTGTGACATAAGACACTGCTGTGTTCACATGTGCTATTGAGTGATTTTCAATTTTATACACTTTTTTCTATTCCACTATTCAATATACACCCTTTTGGGTTAAAAAAAAATTAAATTGTGGCATAGTCTGTACTAATCTATTTAAAAATTACAAACTTAAAGGGGAATTTTCTTTTTTTTTTCCCATTCATAACCTGCTGCAGAGCTGACTGTGACATAAGACACTGCTGTGTTCACATGTGCTATTGAAAAATCACCAATTTTATATCATATTTTCTATTCCGCTATTCAATCTACACCCTTTGGGGTAAAAAGAATTAAATTGCGGCATAGTCTGTACGGTACGTGTGAGATGCACCTTTCCAATTTTTGGGGCGCATCTTCCACCGCCGAGGATTGCAGGGTGCTTCAGTTTGCCTCCTGCCTGTTCCGAACTCCTCCTACTCCTCATCCTGCCTTTAGGGTACAAAAAATAGTAATCGGGGCCTAGTCTGGGACTGTACGTGTGAGATAGATACACCTTTTGATATCATATTTTCTATTCCGCTATTCAATCTATACCCTTGGGGTAAAAATAATTAAATTGCGGCATAGTCTGTATCGGTACGTGTGAGATACACCTTTCCAAATTTTGGGGCGCATCTTCCACTGCCGAGGATTGCAGGGTGCTTCAGTTTGCCTCCTGCCTGTTCCGAACTCCTCCTACTCCTCATCCTGCCTTTAGGGTACAAAAAATAGTAATCGGGGCAGAGTCTGGGTCTGTACGTGTGAGATAGATACACCTTTTGATATCATATTTTCTATTCCGCTATTCAATCTACACCCTTGGGGTAAAAATAATTAAATTGCGGCATAGTCTGTATCGGTACGTGTGAGATACACCTTTCCAATTTTTGGGGCGCATGTTCCACCGCCTAGGATTGCAGGGTGCTTCAGTTTGCCTCCTGCCTGTTTCAAACTCCTCCTACTCCTCATCCTGCCTTTAGGGTACAAAAAATAGTAATCGGGGCCTAGTCTGGGTCTGTACGTGTGAGATAGATACACCTTTTGATATCATATTTTCTAATCCGCTATTCAATCTACACCCTTGGGGTAAAAAGAATTAAATTGCGGCATAGTCTGTATCGGTACGTGTGAGATACACCTTTCCAATTTTTGGGGCGCATCTTCCACCGCCGAGGATTGCAGGGTGCTTCAGTTTGCCTCATGCCTGTTCCGAACTCCTCCTACTCCTCATCCTGCCTTTAGGGTACAAAAAATAGTAATCGGGGCCTAGTCTGGGACTGTACATGTGAGATAGATACACCTTTTGATATCATATTTTCTATTCCGCTATTCAATCTACACCCTTGGGGTAAAAATAATTAAATTGCGGCATAGTCTGTATCGGTACATGTGAGATACACCTTTCCAATTTTTGGGGCGCATCTTCCACCGCCTAGGATTGCAGGGTGCTTCAGTTTGCCTCCTGCCTGTTTCAAACTCCTCCTACTCCTCATCCTGCCTTTAGGGTACAAAAAATAGTAATCGGGGCCTAGTCTGGGTCTGTACGTGTGAGATAGATACACCTTTTGATATCATATTTTCTAATCCGCTATTCAATCTACACCCTTGGGGTAAAAAGAATTAAATTGCGGCATAGTCTGTATCGGTACGTGTGAGATACACCTTTCCAATTTTTGGGGCGCATCTTCCACCGCCGAGGATTGCAGGGTGCTTCAGTTTGCCTCATGCCTGTTCCGAACTCCTCCTACTCCTCATCCTGCCTTTAGGGTACAAAAAATAGTAATCGGGGCCTAGTCTGGGACTGTACATGTGAGATAGATACACCTTTTGATATCATATTTTCTATTCCGCTATTCAATCTACACCCTTGGGGTAAAAATAATTAAATTGCGGCATAGTCTGTATCGGTACGTGTGAGATACACCTTTCCAATTTTTGGGGCGCATCTTCCACCGCCTAGGATTGCAGGGTGCTTCAGTTTGCCTCCTGCCTGTTTCAAACTCCTCCTACTCCTCATCCTGCCTTTAGGGTACAAAAAATAGTAATCGGGGCCTAGTCTGGGTCTGTACGTGTGAGATAGATACACCTTTTGATATCATATTTTCTAATCCGCTATTCAATCTACACCCTTGGGGTAAAAAGAATTAAATTGCGGCATAGTCTGTATCGGTACGTGTGAGATACACCTTTCCAATTTTTGGGGCGCATCTTCCACCGCCGAGGATTGCAGGGTGCTTCAGTTTGCCTCCTGCCTGTTCCGAACTCCTCCTACTCCTCATCCTGCCTTTAGAGTACAAAAAATAGTAATCGGGGCCTAGTCTGGGTTTGTACGTGTGAGATAGATACACCTTTTGATATCATATTTTCTATTCCGCTATTCAATCTACACCCTTGGGATAAAAATAATTAAATTGCGGCATAGTCTGTATCGGTACGTGTGAGATATACCTTTCCAATTTTTGGGGCTCATCTTCCACCGCCGAGGATTGCAGGGTGCTTCAGTTTGCCTCCTGTTCCGAACTCCTCCTACTCCTCATCCTGCCTTTAGGGTACAAAAAATTGTAATCAGGGCCTACTCTGGGTCTGTACGTGTGAGATACACCTTTTTATATCATATTTTCTATTCCGCTATTCAATCTACACCCTTTGGGGTAAAAATAATTAAATTGCGGCATAGTCTGTATCGGTACGTGTGAGATACACCTTCCAAATTTTTGAGGCGCATCTTCCACCGCCGAGGATTGCAGGGTGCTTCAGTTTGCCTCCTGCTTGTTTCCCGAACTCCTCCTACTCCTCATCCTGCCTGTAGGGTACAAAAAATTGTAATCAGGGCCTAGTCTGTGTTTGTACGCGTGAGATACACCATTTTATAAACATTTTTCTATTCCGCTATTCAATCTACACCATTTGGGGTAAAAAGAATTAAAATGCGGCATAGTCTGTATCGGTACGTGTGAGATACACCTTCCAAATTTTTGGGGCGCATCTTCCACCGCCGAGGATTGCAGGGTGCTTCAGTTTGCCTCATGTTCCGAACTCCTCCTACTCCTCATCCTGCCTTTAGGGTACAAAAAATTGTAATCGGGGCCTAGTCTGGGTCTGTACGTATGGGATACACCTTTTTATATCATATTTTCTATTCCGCTATTCAATCTACACCCTTGGGGTAAAAATAATTAAATTGCGGCATAGTTTGTATCGGTACATGTGAGATACAACTTTCCAATTTTTGGGGCGCATCTTCTACCGCCGAGGATTGCAGGGTGCTTCGGTTTGCCTCCTGCCTGTTCCGAACTCCTCCTACTCCTCATCCTGCCTTTAGGGTACAAAAAATAGTAATCGGGGCCTAGTCTGGGTCTGTACGTGTGAGATAGATACACCTTTTGATATCATATTTTCTATTCCGCTATTCAATCTACACCCTTGGGGTAAAAAGAATTAAATTGCGGCATAGTCTGTATCGGTACGTGTGAGATACACCTTTCCAATTTTTTGGGCGCATCTTACACCGCCGAGGATTGCAGGGTGCTTCAGTTTGCCTCCTGCCTGTTCCGAACTCCTCCTACTCCTCATCCTGCCTTTAGGGTACAAAAAATTGTAATCGGGCCTAGTCTGGGTTTGTACGTGTGAGATACACCTTTTTATATCATATTTTCTATTCCGCTATTCAATCTACACCCTTTGGGGTAAAAAGAATGAAATTGCGGCATAGTCTGTATCGATACATGTGAGATACACCTTTCCAATTTTTTGGGCGCATCTTACACCGCCGAGGATTGCAGGGTGCTTCAGTTTGCCTCCTGTCCTGAACTCCTCCTACTCCTCATCCTCATCCTGCCTTTAGGGTACAAAAAATTGTAATCGGGGCCTAGTCTATGTTTGTACGTGTGAGATACACCGTTTTATAAACTTTTTTCTATTCTGCTATTCAATATACACCCTTTTGGAGTGTAAAAAATTAAATTACGGCATAGTCTGTATCGGTACGTGTGAAATACACCTTTTTAAATGTATTTGGCGCATCTCCTTCCACCGCCGAGGATTGCAGGGCGCTTCAGTTTGCCTCCTGTTCCGAACTCCTCCTACTCCTCTTCCTCATCCTCCCTTTAGGGTACAAAAAATTGTAATCGGGGCCTAGTCTGTGTTTGTACGTGTGAGATATACCGTTTTATATCCTTTTTTCTATTCCGCTATTCAATATACACCCTTTTGGGGTGAAAAAAATGTAATTGCGGCATACTTTGCATATTTGACTGTGAGATACACCCGTTGTATTTGTATACTGTTTTTCTATTCCGCTATTTAATAAACACCCTTTTGGGGTAAAAAAAATTAAATTGTGGCATAGTTTGCATATTTGACTGTGAGATACACCCGTGCAATACTGTTGTTGTTTTGTTCCGCTATTCAATAAACACCTTTCTAGGGCAAGATCATAAATTACAGAAATATGAGGAGACCGTCAAATAGGAGCCGTGGCCTGGGTCGTGGTGCTGCTGGTAGAGCTCCTGTTGCAAGGAGAGGACGTGGTCGATCTGTGCCAGCTACACGCACAAGTGAAACACCTTCCTCAAGTGTGAGTAGGCGACAGAACCTACAGCAGTATTTGGTAGGGCATCATGCGCCTCTGCAAGTGTTGAGGCAAGAACAAGTAGAGGCGATAGTAGATTGGGTTGCTGACAGTGCCTCCAGTTCCTTCACATTGTCTCCCACCCAGTCTACTGCAGAAAGGTCAGAGTTGGCACCTGCAGCCGATGTCCAACCGTCTTTCACCTCACCCCCTTGCAAATCAGGCAAGCAGTCTGAGCCCCAAGTCATGCAGCAGTCTCTTCTTCTTTTTGATGACTCTGTCAGCAGGGTTTCCCAGGGCCATCCACCTAGCCCTGCCCCAGAAGTGGAAGAGATTGAGTGAAGCGATGCCCAACCACTTATTTCTCAAGATGAGTACATGGAAGGACCATCGCAGCACGTCTCCGATGATGACGAAACGCAGGTGCCAACTGCTGCGGCACTCAGAATTGTGGAGACCGACAAGGAGGGCAGGGGTGAAGACTGGGTGGAAGATGATGTGGAGGACGATGAGGTCCTCGACCCCACATGGAATGAAGGTCATGCAGGTGACCTGAGTAGTTTGGAGGAAGAGGCGGTGGTCGCACAGAGCCACCAGCACAGCAGAAGAGGGAGCAGGGTGCAGAAGCGGAGCGGCCGTGCCCTAGACACTACACCTGCTACTGCCCAACGCAGCAAGGGACCGAGCGCACCAAAGCCAGCTCAAAGGAGTTATCTAGCGTGGAAGTTCTTCAGAAAATGTGCTGATGACAGGACACGAGTGGTTTGCACCCTGTGCAATCAGAGCCTGAAGCGAGACATAAACCTTCTCAACCTGAGCACAACCTGCATGATCAGGCATCTAAGTGCAAAGCACGAGCTGCAGTGGAGTAGACACCTTCAAAACCAAGAAAGGTCTCTGGCTCCTCCTGCTTCCTCTTCTGCTGCAGTCTCGGCCTCTTCATCCACCTCTGTAGTGATACCGGCACCTGCCACCCCGCAAACAGATGATCTGTCAGCAACACCACCACCTGGGTCACCAACCATCTCCACAATGTCCCGTGGAAGCGTTCAGCTTTCCATCTCCCAAACACTTGAGAGGAAGAGGAAGTACCCCCCTACCCACCCGCGATCCCTGGCCCTGAATGTCAGCATTTCAAAATTCTTGGCCTTTGAAATGCTGTCATTCCGTCTGGTGGAGACGCACAGTTTTAAAAGCCTTATGTCGGTGGCTGTCCCACAGTAGGTCGTGCCCAGCTGCCACTACTTTTCCAGGCAAGCCATCCCTTCCCTGCACAACCAAGTGGGGGAAAAAATCAGGTGTGCACTGCGCAACGCCATCTGTGGCAAGGTCCACCTAACTACCGATACGTGGACCAGTAAGCACGGTCAGGGGCGTTATATCTCCCTAACGGCACACTGGGTAAATGCAGTGGCGGATGGGCCTGAGGCTGATAGCAATTTGGCGCATGTCCTTCCACCACCGAGGATTGCAGGGCGCTTCAGTTTGCCTCCTGTTCCTAACTCCTCCTACTCTGCTCCCTCATCCTCTACCGCCTCCTCATCCGGTCAGCGTAACACCTTCACCACCAACTTCAGCACAGCCAGGGGTAAACGACAGCAGGCAGTTTTAAAACTTGCCTGTTTGGGGGAAAAACCACACACCGCGCAGGAGTTGTGGAGGAGCATGGAACAGCAGACAAATGAGTGGTTGCTGCCAGCGAGCCTCAAGCCCGGCCTGGTGGTGTGCGATAACGGGAGAAATCTCATAGCAGCTCTGGGCCTAGCCGGTTTGACGCACATCCCTTGCCTGGCGCATGTGCTGAATTTGGTGGTGCAGAGGATCCTTAAAAATTACCCCGATATGTCAGAGCTGCTGCAGAAAGTGCGGGCTGTCTGTGCGTTCTCACCCTACTGCTGCTCGCCTGTCAGCGCTGCAGCATAACTTCGGCCTTCCTGCTCACCGCCTCATATGTGACGTGCCCACAAGGTGGAACTCCATCTTGCACATGCTGGAAAGACTGTGCGAGCAGCAGCAGGCCATAGTGGAGTTTCAGCTGCAGCACGCACGCGTGAGTCGCTCTGCGGAACAGCACCACTTCACCACCAATAACTGGGCCTCCATGCGAGACCTGTGTGCCATGTTGCGCTGTTTTGAGTACTTCACCAACATGGCCAGTGCTGATGACGCCATTGTCAGCTTAACTATTCCACTTCTATGCCTCCTTCAAAAAACGATTCGGGCGATGATGGAAGAGGATGTGGCACAGGATGAGGAGGAGGAGGAGGAGGATGAAGAGGTAACATTTCCAAGGCTTTCAGGGCAGTCATTTGCAAGTGGCTCAGAGGGTGGGTTCCTGCACACACAAATGCCAGGGACACAATTGTCCAGCAGGGGCACAGTTCTGGAGGATGAGGAGGAGGAGATGGAGGAGGAGATGGAACCATGTTCACAGCAGGGTGGCACCCAGGCCAGCTCATGGCCATCACTGGTGCGTGGCTGGGGGGATACAGAGGACACAGACGATACACTTCCCACAGACGACAGCCTTTCGTTGCCTCTGGGCAGCCTGGCACACATGAGCGATTACATACTGCAGTGTCTCCACAACGACCGTCGAGTTGCCCACATTCTAACTCGAGCTGATTACTGGGTGGCCACGCTGCTGGATCCCCGTTACAAGGACAACGTACCGTCCTTAATTCACACACTGGAGCGCAATCGCAAGATGCGCGAGTACAAGCGCACGCTGGTAGATGCGATGCTGCTGGCATTCCCACCTGACAGCGGGGCCACAGTGGAAGCACAAGGCCAAGGCAGAGGAGGAGGAGAAAGAGGTCGCCAACGCAACCAGGGCACCGCCAGCACCTCAGAAGGCAGGGTTAGCATGGCCAAAATGTGGAAAAGCTTTGTCAGCACGCCACAACAAACAGCAGCACCAGCAGCTCATATGGAACGTCTTAGCAGGAGGCAGCATTTCACCAACATGGTGGAGCAGTATGTGTGCACACGAATACATGTAGTGAATGACGGGTCTGCTCCCTTCAACTTCTGGGTCTCCAAATTGGGCACATGGCCTGAGCTTGCCCTTTACGCCTTGGAGGTGCTGGCGTGCCCTGCAGCCAGTGTATTATCTGAACGTGTATTTAGCACGGCTGTGGGCGTTATCACAGACAAGCGCAGCCACCTGTCCAGAGACAATGTGGACAAGCTCACGTTCATTAAAATGAACCAGGCATGGATCCCACAGGACTTTTCCGTACCTTGTGCAGAATAGAGATGGATACCGACCTTACCCAGCCATTGTTCTATTTTTGCTCTTTCTCACTCTTTTGGGGTGTACCCTCATTTAAAATGACTGAAAAAAAGCAGTGTTGGCTACCTCGTCCTCCTCCACCGCCGCTTCCACCTACACCGCCACATCCACCACCACCTCAACCTCCCTCCTACTCCATATGGGCCTCGTCCTTCACAGATGAAGAAAATTGTTTTATTTTTCAGTTTTTTTTGTTGTTTTAAGTTATTTCCCTATCCATATTTGTTTGCAGAGCACTTGCCATGCTCTTAACTACGTTTTGCTGCCATTTGCAGCACTCTAGCCCTTTCCATTGGTGTTTTAGAGCCATTTTAGTGCCTGAAAGTTTGGGTCCCCATTGACTTCAATGGGGTTTGGTGTCCGGGTAAAGTTCGGAAAAAGTCCGGGACACGGACCCGGACTTTTTTTTCAAGTTCGGCCGAACCCGCCGAACACGGACATCCAGGTGTCCGCTCAACTCTAATTATCACCCATTTACATACTGTTAAACTGAGTTAATTTTATTCATTAGTCCTGACCATGGAAAATACAGAAAATACTCAAACACTTTTTAATCAGAGTATAGCATCAAGTTTATTAAACTCCTGGGATATTGATCTTGTCAGATAAGTAGCAGAGGAGGTTGCTAATCAGTTTCAGCTGCTTTTGTGTTAATACAATTAACAACAGGGGCACTAGATGGGCAACAATGAGACAGCCTCCAAAGCAGGAATGGTTTTACACATGGAGGCCACTGACATGTTTTCCCTACTAATCTTTTCTTACCTTTTTTCACTAGTTTTGCATTTGGCTAGGGCCAGTGTCACTACTGGTAGCATGAGGTGATAGTTACCTGGATACTATAGAGGTTGCAACAGCATTCCAACTCCTCAAGGATGGCACAGCAGTCCACACCATTGCCAGAAGGTTTGCTGTGTTTCCCACCACAATCTGAAGAGCATGGAGGAAATTCCAGACAGACAGTTACTCTAGGAGAGCTGGACAGGGCCAAAGAAGGTCCTTAACCCATTAGCAGGACCGGTATCTGCTCCTTTGTGCAAGGAAGAACAGGATGAGCACTGCCAGAGCCCTACAAAAATACTTTTAGCAGGCCACTGGTGTGAATGTTTCTGACCAAACAATCAGAAACAAACTTCATGAGGGTGGCCTGAGGGCCCAGCGTCCTCTAGTGGGAACTGTGCTCACTGCCTGGCACTGTGGAGCTCAATTGCCATTGAACACCAGAATTGGCAGGTCCGCACCTGGCACCCTGTGCTTTTCACAGATGAGAGCAGGTTCACCCTGACCACATGTGACAGACATGAAAGGGTCTGGAGAAGCCATGGAGAACGTTAGGTTGCCTGTAACATTGATCAGCATGACCGGTTTGGTGGTGGGTTAGTGATGGACTGGGGAGGCATATCCATTAAGGGACGTATAGACCTCTACAGGCTCAACAATGGCACCCTGACTGCCATTTGGTATTGGGATGAAATCTTTGGACCCATTGTCAGAACCTACGCTGGTGCAGTGGGTCCTGGGTTCCTCCTGGAGCACGACAATGCCCAGCCTCATGTGGCGAGAGTATGCAACCAGTTCCTGGAGGATGAAGGAATTGATACCATCGAATGGCCCCCACGCTCGCCTGACCTAAATTCAATAGAACACATCTGGGACATTATGTTTTGGTCCATCGGACGCCACCAGGTTACACCTCAGTCTGTTCAGGAGCTCAGAGATGCCCTGGTCCAGATCTGGGAGGAAATACCCCAGGACATCATCTATCGTCTCAAAAGGAGCATGCCCCGACGTTATCAGGCATGCATACAAGCATGCGGGGGCCTTACAAACTACTGAGTACCATTTTGAGTTGCTACAATTAAATTTTAATGAGCTAGGGTGCTACATCATTTTTTTTGGGGTGTCTTCGAATTCAGCCCTCTTAGGTTGATGATTTTCATTTCCATCAAACGATGTGGCATTCTTTCATTCCTAACACATTACCCAGTCCATATCAGTATAGATATCCAGCATGAGATTTTTCCCTATTGAGATCTGATGTGTTTTCAGAGTGTTCCTTTTTTTTTTTTTGAGCTGTGTATACAGTATACTAAATTATTATGCATTCCCATTAAAGCTCTTTCGCAATGTTTGTTTTCTGTTTTTTTCTTACCATAACCTTTGGTGAATTGATTAATCGTTGGCAGGTTTCCTCGAGCACCAAAGTTGTCATTTTGATCGAAGAGTGCTTCCTTTACAGCTTCGTAGCCACATATCACAATAATAGGGTTCAACCCAAAATACAGGGTGTACACGGAGCCGTACTCTTCACTTAACTGTAACACAATTGAAATACATTAATAAGTGTATATAATTGCCAAATCCACATTATTCGTACACTGGGGAACATTGTTCTGTCCCACTTATTTGTATTTTTCTGTTTATATTGAGCTGCATCAGGTTATTATTGTTCTGTAGTATGCTGACATCTAAGGCCCCTTTCACACATACGGACCATTTGTCTGTTTTTCATCCATCCGTTGACGGATTAAAAATGGACACCAATGCATTCCTACGGAAAAACGGATGACAACGGATCATCCGTTGACATCCGTTTTCATCAGCTTCCATCAATATCCGTTTTTTTGAATGGATGAAAGCCCTATTTTTCTTCCGTTAAAAAAAACGGATCGGATCAAAAACAGATGTAAATGGATAAACGGATGAAAAACTGATGAATACTTCATCCATTTTGACATGACTGAACTGATGAAATGAACGGTCCGTTTGTGTGAAAGGGACCTAATAGTTGATTAGAACCACTTCAACTTATTTACTTAAGTCCCTTTCAGACAGGGCAGATCCGATCAAGCGAGGGATCTCTCCGCTGAGCAAGCGGATGACAGGTCTGTGTCTGTTCTGCTATGCAGAGCGGACACCAACACACAGTGTTGCCAATCTAATGACACAACACCCAAAATTTACTGGCACATCCAAATTTTTACACAATTACAATTTTAAGTGCAAATTTCATTATTTAGGCTACAAAAAGTACACTATGCAAGTATCAATGTAATTTAAGGTAGATATTAACGCAAAAAACATATTTCTTATTTTATTTTCATTATAGTAAGTAAGTAGTTCAGGGACAGGACTCAGGAGGGCAAGACATTAGAATGGGCGGCGCACACACATTAAATGACTCTCACAGTGACACTGCTCTGCAGCAACACAGATGTTGATGACATCTTACCGACATGACATGTCCCCCCCTACAGTCACAGTGACAGTCTCTTTCCATGCCAAGTAGTCTTTTCAGTCCACTCCAGCCCAAACAACACTGACAGTCCCTCTCCCAGCTTGCCCTGCTCCCATTCCACAGACCTGGTCATGAGGTTCCGGTTGTTCAGCTCTGTCCCCATGAAATCACACAAAACGCTTAGGCACCACCTCTGCCAGATTAACCCCCCCCCCCCCCCCCCGCGCTGGTGCTGCCAAACACACTGTAGAAAAAACTCAGATAGTCTCAGCCTGGCTGGCGAACATATCCCCAAACGTTGTCAGATTTTTTTAATTAGATGCCCAGCGGGTGACAGTGAACACATGTCTGTTGACATCCGCTGCCTAATAGAAAACAATGGGTTCAAGTCAACCTGAAAAACGGACAGGCAAACCCGATCGGTCCACTGGTATGAAAGGGGCCTAATTTGTAATAATAAAACATAATGAAAATAAAAATTTCATAAATACATAGTGAGTGATAACTAATAATTTAATACACTTATTAGTATTGTTGGAAACAGGAATGTGCAGACAGGTATAGAATGTAAACTCCTCGAAAACCAAATAAGTTTCCACAGCAGCTTGGTTCTTTCCACGGAGTAGCATTTATCGGATCCCAGAACAGATGACAAAGTCCAACAGAACAGAGGGGAGGGGCAAGGACAGTGACGGCACCCGGCGGCTAGGCAGAACCAGCTCCCAGGAGTGTAGACTGACGGCTTGCAGGCACAAATGAAACTGCTGTTGGAAGATATTGTATGTTTAGACTGGTGCGCTGGAAGCACCAGCAAAATGTGAGTATACATACTATTGTTTTTAATAAAGATATGCTTTTAAGGGTATAAACGCTATTGATATCTTTCTTCGTATGTGGCATTGCAACGGTGCTTTGGAGGAGTGGAGTGAGAAGACAAGCAGTACATATTGGGGCTAACTGGATGCTCTTTCCCAGGCCAGGAAGAGGCCAAAAGGTGTTATTAGACCGAGCTTAGGTGAGAGGTCACATCTTTTGAGGTAAGAACCCAACTATAAGGGGGGGGGGAGCACTGACCATGGTGGCGCATGGATGTGTTAATTTAACTGCACAAAAGGAGAAGGAAGAGTGAGCACCCTATACAACACGGATGTTGGCGGCGGGGAGAATTATCACAATATATTTATGTAGCAAGATTTCCAGCCTTTGTGCTGGATGTGGATCTGCCAGGGTTACCGCTAGTAACAACAGCACATTTAAGCATGTTCTCCAAGTGTGAGCACTGAGACAAGAAACAGTCCAGCATCTTTGGTTTTTGTATTTATTTTAGGAAATTGGATGGGAGAAGGGAATGAGTGGGATACTCCTCTGGCTCGACTATACATAACATAATGGGACAACTGAGAAAATGCCTTTTGACCCTGACTTGACGAAGTCAACGCAGGTTGGCGCTTGTTAACACTGAGTATCTATGCAGAGTCCTTGGAGAAGCTAGACACAGCATTCCCCTGCTGTCACTCAGAACACTTCTTGTAGAAAACAGGGCAAACCACTGGAGCCTAAATGGCCTGCAGTCCTGCCGAGTCAGGGAAATATGAAAAAGGGGTCTTCCAAGGCACCCCTTGAAAGAAAACTTTCTGGATGTACCGCCAGAGACTGTGACAGTCACCCATTTTCTTCTTGACTTGAAATGTGCAGAGTCTTTTGCAAAGCATTTGTAATCCACAAAGATCCTGGCCCGATGGCCCAAGGGATCTCAGAAAGTTCAGCACATTTTGTTTTTTTTAAGACCCTGGCCCGATGGCCCAAGGGGTCCACAAACAAACAACACTCTTATCTTCAGCAACTCGCTAAACTTTCAGCATTATAGATTTTGTCTTTGTCTTCCTTAGTCAGTTGTGATTAGTGATGAACGAACATGGGCCGGGGCGGTTCGCAAATGCCAGCTGCAAATTTTCTCAAAAGTCCGCGAACCGCAAGTTCGCGGCGGGCCCCATTGACTTTAATTGGAGGCGAACTTTAAAAACCTTTAGGTCATATTTGCAGCCACAAAAGACGTACTAGCTGTGCACAAATAGTCCCAGCACATGGACAATGTCATAACAGAAGTATTGAAATTGAAAAAGTTGCCCTAAATTTTTTTTTTTACAGCAAAAAATATATATATTTTTTTTCATAAATCAGCCAGAACTGACAGCAGCCGGTAAATACATTGTCTAATACATATAGGGTCCATTCACACATCTGTAAAATGGGTCCGCATCCATTCCACAATTTTGCGTAACCTTTACAGACCCATTGTTTTTCATTTCCAGTCTGAAAAATTGCCATAAACGGCCCCAAAAATTAGACCACATGGGTTTAACTGACAGCAAAGAACTTCGTTTTTGATGGCTAGAGGTATGGTAGGCGTTCACAGGATACAGAAGTAAGTGTCGGCCTGTAAAGGCTCCAAAAATTAGCTCACATGGGTTGAACTGACAGCAAAGAACGTAGTATATGATGGCTAGAGGTACAGTAGGCATTCACAGTGCACAGAACGGTAAGTGTCGGCCTGTATAGGCTGCAAAAATGAGCTCACATGGGTTGAACTGACAGCAAAGAACGTAGTATATGATGGCTAGAGGTAGAGTAGGCATTCACAGTACACAGAACGGTAAGTGTCGGCCTGTATAGGCAGCAAAAATTAGCTCACATGGGTTGAACTGACAGCAAAGAACGTAGTATATGATGGCTAGAGGTACAGTAGGCATTCACAGTATACACAAGTGGCGACCTGTATAGGCGGCAAAAATTAGCTCACATGGGTTGAACTGACAGCAAAGAACGTAGTATATGATGGCTAGAGGTACATTAGGCATTCACACAGTATACAGAAGTAAGTGGCGGCCTGTATAGGCGGCAAAAATTATCTCACTTGAGTTGAACTCAGGGCCGGCCTTAGGTGTTCAGGCGCCCTGTGCGAGCTAATCCTGTGGCGCCCCCCACGCGCATTTTCTTGCACCTTTTTTGCACTTTATTTGACTTTTCTTTTTTATGATCACTAATAACTTAGCCCTCCTTACATCAGAGACCCCCCACACAGAGCCCCCTTTACATCAGAGACCCCCCACACAAAGTCCCCCTTAATTTAGAGCCCCCCTACATCAGAGAGCCCCCACACAGAACCCCCCTCACATCAGAGACCCTCCCCACACAAAACCCCCTCACATCAGAGGCCCCCCCACAAAAAGCCCCCCTCACATCAGAGACCCCCCCACTCAAAGCCCCCCTCACATCAGAGACCCCACACACAGAGCCACCTTACATCAGAGACCCCCCACACAAAGCCCCCCTTACATCAGAGACTCCCCACACAAATCCCCCTAACATCAGAGACCCCCCACACAGAGCCCCCTCACATCAGAGACCCCACACAAAGCCCCCCTTACATCAGAGACCCCCCACACAGAGCCCCCTCACATCAGAGACCCCCCCACACAAAGCCCCCCTAACATCAGAGACCCCCTACACACACACAAAGCCCCCTTTACATCAGAGACCCCCCACACAAAGCCCCCCTTACATCAGAGACCCCCCACATCAGAGACCCCCTTACATCAGAGAGCCCCCTTACATCAGAGCCCCCCCACATCACAGACCCCCCACACAAAGCCCCCTTACATCAGAGCCCCCCACATCAGAGAGCCCCCCTTACATCACAGACCCCCCACACAAAGCCCTCTTACATCAAAGCCCCCCCACATACACAGAGCCCCCCTTACATCACAGACCCCCCCACACAAAGCCCCCTTACATCAGAGCCCCCCCCACACAGAGCCCCCCACATACATCACAGACCCCCACACAAAGCCACCTTACATCAGAGCCCCCCCACACAGAGCCCCCCACATACATCACAGACCCCCCACACAAAGCCACCTTACATCAGAGCCCCCCCCACATCAGAGAGCCCCCCTTACATCACAGACCCCCCACACAAAAAGCCCCCTTACATCAGAACCCCCCCCCCCACACACAGAGCCCCCCTTACAAAGCCCCCCACATCAGAGAGCCCCCCTCACACAGACTGAGCCCCCCACATCAGAGACCCCCCTTACATTTTTTGAAGGAGACCTCACTTACCTCACGCTGTCTGCACTCTTTTTTTTTTCTTTAAACTTCCCGCCCACACATCCCCGGGGAGTGTGGGCGGGGTGGGAGGAGGAGGAGAAGGGCGGGGCAAGGAGGAGCTGACGATCCCTGCAGGGAGGAGGGATCTGTCACCGTGGATCGCCGATTGGAGGCTGAGCTGATACATAGCTTGCCTCAGACTTTCCGCAGCAGTAGGTGAGGTGACTGAGGCACAGCCCCACAGCGCGAGGTAAGCGGCGGCCGCTACCTGTGTTAATCCCGTCCAGGCCGCGGTCGCCGCTTACCTCCCACTTTGCGGCCTGAATTGCCTGATCTTCTGCGAGTTGTGATGGCCACACGGCGCCCTTGTTGCCCATGGCGCCCTGTGCAGCCGCACAGCTCGCACACCCCAAAGGCCGGCCCTGGTTGAACTGACAGCAAAGAACGTAGTATATGATGGCTAGAGGTACAGTAGGCGTTCACAGTATACAGAAGTGGCGGCCTGTATAGGCTGCAAATTGTGCAAGCTCTGGCCAGAGGTCAAGCTTGCCCACCCAGTAGTCCAGGGGTTCATCACTCCTCAGAGCGTCCACATCGGCCGTTAACCCGATGTAGTTAGACACCTGTCGGACACCTTTTTTTACGCTCCAACATTTGAGCCACAGAAGCCTGCCTTTTTCCAGAACAACGTGACGACGGCCAGTGTTGGTCATCTTACTTTAAAAAAGTAATTAGTTACAGTTACAAATTACTTCTCCCAAAAAGTAATTGAGTTAGTGACTCAGTTACCACATTGAAAAAGTAATTAGTTACTCAGCAAAGTAACTGTGACTTTTTTTTACTATTCTATAATGCAAATACAATCTATAAGATCTTTAATAGTGGTGGCGGTGTGGTACACTGTGGGGGTCTGAGTCCTCCTGACTGTGTGAGTAACTGTATTTTGTTTTTGGTATTGGTGGCGGTGTGGCACACTGGTGGCGGTGTGGCACACTGGTGGTGGTGTGGCACACTGGTGGTGGTGGCGGCAGTGTGGCACACTGGTGGTGGCGGTGTGGCACACTGGTGGTGGTGGCCGTGTGGCACACTGGTGGTGGAGGGGGTCCTGGCTGTGACTGAGTCTGTGAGTAACCGTACTTTGTTTTTTGGTACCTGCTGTGCTGCTGCTGCTGTCTGACTGGCTGCTGGTGGTTGTGTGGCTGGCAAGGTGGCAATGGTGGTCGGCTGGTCGCATGCTCTGCCCTCCTGGGCCTGGCGCGCTGTGCTCTGCCACTCGCCTCTCCTCATCAAGTCTCCTCCTCCTCTCTCTCTCCACTATCGCGGGCAGCGCCGGCCGCGGTCATACAGTAGAGGGGGAATTACAATTACACTACTGCCATCTAGTGGCGATAGATGTAATTGCGGTAACGCAGCCGAAGTAGCGCCACCGCCGTTACAGGGAGGGCACGAGTATTCAGTTAGATTACTCATTACCCTCAAAAGTAACTGCGTTAAGTAACGCTGTTTACTTAAACGCAGTTACTTCCATCACTGACTACGGCATCATGGAAGGTGGAGTGTTGGACAACTGTGAGGAGAAGGAGAAGAGGCTGGACGGTGAGAGCATGGAGTATGGCTTTGTGGGTTCTGAGGGTGTTGCTCCCACTGGGCTTGGTGATGGGATTTCAGGTGCCTTCTTAAGGCGGTTGTCCCTAGGTGAGTGTTGGGCTTACCGCGACTTATGCGTTGACTGCAAAGGCTGCAGATGACAGCACTGGTGTCAGCAACGGACACATTAAAAAAAGCCCACACTGCGGAGCCATGTGCCGGCGTCCTGGGAGCGCCAGATATGACTTTCCATGGTTGCTGGCTCGCTCCTGATACATTTGCAGTCTGCTTTGTACCTCTTGTGCAATGCAAGTTCTGCCTGCCTCTCCTCCCTATCTGCCAATCCGTCAGTCCGCCAGTTCTACAGATAATTGTCCAGTAACTGTTGTCACTGTGTAGCACAGTTAACACAGCAAAAGAGGCCAAATGTTTGCAGGACGAAAATACAATCTTAGAAAAGTATACTGTTAAATAACACCTCAATTCAATATGTGGTATTGGGAGGGGCCACAGGTTTATTACACCAGTTCTACAATGAATTGGCCAGTAACTGTTGTCACTGTGTGTAGCGCTGTTTACACAGCCAGAGGCCAAATTTTTGCAGGACTAAAATACACTCTTAGAAAATTATACTGTTAAATAACACCCCACTTCAAAGTGTGGCATTGGGGGGGGGGGGCATTGGTGTAGCACACCAGTTCAAAAAATTGGCCAGTGAGTTTGGCGCTGTGTGTACCAGACTTCACTCAGCAAACGAGGCAATATTGTTGCATGACACAAATACACTTGAAAAAGTTTACTCAGATAACACCCCACTTCAATATGTGGCATTGGGGGGGGGGGGGGGCATTGGTGTAGCACACCAGTTCAAAAAATTGGCCAGTGAGTTTGGCGCTGTGTGTACCAGACTTCACTCAGCAAACAAGGCAATATTGTTGCATGACACAATTACACTTGAAAAAGTTTACTCAGATAACACCCCACTTCAATATGTGGCATTGGGGGGGGGCATTGGTGTAGCACACCAGTTCAAAAAATTGGCCAGTGAGTTTGGCGCTGTGTGTACCAGACTTCACTCAGCAAACGAGGCAATATTGTTGCATGACACAAATACACTTGAAAAAGTTTACTCAGATAACACCCCACTTCAATATGTGGCATGGGGGGGGGGGGGTTGGGGGCATTGGTGTAGCACACCAGTTCAAAAAATTGGACAGTGAGTTTGGCGCTGTGTGTACCAGACTTCACTCAGCAAACGAGGCAATATTGTTGCATGACACAAATACACTTGAAAAAGTTTACTCAGATAACACCCCACTTCAATATGTGGCATTAGGAGGGGGGGGGCACAGGTTTATTACACCAGTTCTACAAATAATTGGCCAGTAACTGTTGTCACTGTGTGTAGCACTGTTTACACAGCGAGAGGCCAAATTTTTGCAGGACTAAAATACACTCTTAGAAAATTATACTGTTAAATAACACCCCACTTCAATATGTGGCATTGGGGGTGGGGGGCATTGGTGTAGCACACCAGTTTAAAAAATTGGCCAGTGAGTTTGGCGCTGTGTGTACCAGACTTCACTCAGCAAACGAGGCAATATTGTTGCATGACACAAATACACTTGAAAAAGTTTACTCAGATAACATAGTTACATAGTTACATATAGTTACATAGTAGGTGAGGTTGAATAAAGACAATAGTCCATCCAGTTCAACCTGTGTAGGTGTGTGTGGCTGTACTCATCTCACATACCCCTGAATGTTCTGATCCTTGAGATGTAAGTCTAAGAGTCTTTTGAAAGCCACCATACTACCCTCAGAAACCACCTCTTGTGGTAGAGAATTCCACAATCTTGTAGCCCTAACAGTAAAGAACCCCCCACGTTGCCTGTGGTTAAAACGCTTCTCCTCTAATCGCATTGTATGCCCTCGAGTCCTCATGCAATCCCTTCGAATGAACAGCTTTTTTTCTAAGCTGGGATCCCCATTAAGATATTTATAAATTGCTATCATGTCCCCCCTCAGACGTCTCTTCTCCAGGGAGAATAAATCAAGCGATTGTAGACGCTCTTCATAGTCAAGGTCCTCCAGTCCCCTAATTAGTTTAGTTGCCCTTCTCTGGACTCTCTCCAGCTCCAACACATCCCTCCTGAGGACTGGCGACCAGAACTGGAGAGAATTCTCCAGATGCGGTCGGACCAGAGTTTTATAAAGTGGAAGGATTATAGTCTTATCTCTGGAATACATCCCTTTCTTTATGCATGCTAATATTCTGCTGGCTTTGGCAGCTGCCGCTTGACATTGCATGCTGTTGCCTAATCTATCATCAACCAAGACTCCCAGATCCTTCTCCATTTTTGATTCCCCCAAGGGTTCCCTTCCTAACGTGTATTGTGTTTTTATGTTTTTAGTCCCCAAGTGCAAAACCTTACACTTCTCCACGTTAAACCTCATTTGCCATGTCGTTGCCCACTCTGTAATTTTGTCCAGGTCATTCTGTAGGATATCTGCTTCATGCTGTGCAGTTATTGCCCTGGCCAATTTTGTGTCATCTGCAAAAACTGATAACGCACTACTGATCCCGTCCTCAATGCTGTTTATGAATAAATTGAACAAGGTTGGTCCCAGGACTGAGCCCTGGGGCACCCCGCTTACAACCTCAGACCAGTCTGAGTATGCGCTGTTTATCACCACCCTTTGGACACGCCCTTTAAGCCAATTCCGTATCCAAGAGCAAACCCTGCTTTCGATACCTGCAGACCTTATTTTATAAATTAAGCGCTTGTGGGGAACTGTATCAAACGCCTTAGCGAAATCCAAGTACACCACATCCACTGGTCTCCCCCTATCTAGCTCACAGCTTACCTCCTCGTAGAATGCTAAGAGATTGGTTTGACAAGAACGCCCATTTGTAAACCCGTGCTGATTACTGCTGATGATGTTGTTGTCTTTAGCAAACTCTACGATATAGTCCCTTATCATCCCCTCCAGAAGTTTACATACTATTGATGTCAAACTGACAGGCCTATAATTTCCCGGGATATGCCTCTGGCCCTTTTTGAATATCGGAATCACGTTAGCTTTCTTCCAATCCCCTGGTACATCTCCTGTCCTAATACTGTCAGCAAAGATCAGGAACAGTGGTCTGGATATAACGTTACTGAGTTCCTTGAGTACTCTCGGATGTACGCCATCCGGGCCTGGTGATTTGTTTGTGTTAAGTTTATCCAGCCTTTCCCTGATTTCACCCTCTGTTAGCCATAGTGGCAAATCCTGTGTATTACTACTAACCATACAGTCATGGTCAGTGTACCCCTCCGTTTCCTGTGTAAAGACTGACGAGAAAAAAGCATTCAGCACGGTTGCTTTTTCAGTGTCCTCTGTAACCATCTCCCCATCATCGCTAATTATGTGTGCAATATGCTCTGCCCTAGTTTTTTTGCTGTTGATATATTTAAAGAATTTCTTTGGGTTTTTTTTACTATCCTCCGCTATTTGTCTCTCAAAGTTGATTTTAGCCATTTTGATTTCGTGTTTACTTTTCTTATTTGCCTCCTTGTATTGCTCGAAAGCCAATACAGTGCCCTCTGATTTATATTTCTTGAAGGCCATTTTTTTTTCCCTAATACGTTTTTTAACGTTACGGTTTAGCCAGCCAGGTTTGGCTTTGTCTCTTCTAAATTTATTTCCCATAGGAATGCACTGCAAGATGCCTTTGCCTAATATGTTCCTAAAGCATTCCCATTTTTCCTCTGTGGTCAGGGATCCCAGGGTTTGGTCCCAGTTTACCCTTTCCATCAATGAGTACAATTTTGGAAAGTTTGCCCTTCTGAAGTTTAGGGTTCAATATGTGGCATTGGGGGGGGGGGGGGGGGCATTGGTGTAGCACACCAGTTCAAAAAATTGGCCAGTGAGTTTGGCACTGTGTATACCAGACTTCACTCAGCTAACGAGGCAATATTGTTGTATGACACAAATACACTTGAAAAAGTATACTCAGATAACAGCCCACTTCAATATGTGGTATTGGGGGGGGGGGGGGGGGCAATTGGTCTATCACACCAGTTATAATACATTATAAGTGCTTTTGTCACTGTGTGTAGTGTTGCTGCAGAAACACTCTGTCTCACCACCACACCTGTCACAATGCTGCACAGTGCACAATAATAGTACTAATCCACTATAATATGCTTTCTACAAAGTATATTATACTGTGGATTTCCCACCTCCCCCCCCTTTTTAGTGCACTGCACAGCAATACCAAAAAATTTGCAGCCCTTTAAATTACTTTTGTAGACATTAACAGAGCAATATTTGTCACTGCTGACGATCTCTAACTGCCCCTACAGCAACCACTGGATACCTCTCCCTATAGTAAAGAGACTGTAATAGACCCTATAACGACATTGGAGCACTTTAAATGACTTTTGTGGACATTGACAGAGTGATTTGTGTGTGACTGCAGCCGATCTCTAACTGCCCCTAAATCAACCACTGGATACCTCTCCCTATAGTAAAGAGACTGTAATAGACCCTATAACGACATTGGAACACTTTATATGACTTTTGTGGACATTGACAGAGTGATTTGTGTGTGACTGCAGCCGATCTCTAACTGCCCCTAAAGCAACCGCTAGATACCTCTCCCTAAGCTCAAAAGATACTAGACCTATACCGAAATACCAGCCCTGAAAAGGACTTTTGTGGACATTAGCAAAGCGATTTGTGTGTGACTGCAGCCGATCTCTAACTGCCCCTAAAGCAATCACTGGATACCTCTCCCTAAGCTCAAAAGATACTAGTAGACCTATACCTAAAAATACCAGCCCTGAAAGGGACTTTTGTGGATCTTCACAGCGCTATATGTGTCTTAAGCACAGCAGACCTCTCGCTACACTGGCAGAAAGCGGAATGTGAAATGGCCGCCAGATTGGGTCTATTTATAGGGTGGGGGGAACGTCCATGTGCTGGAATGTTTCAATTGGCTGTCCCGTTCCACCTGATGGCTGTGTCACGGGTCAAAGTTCTCCACAATGTAAACAAATATGGCCGCCGTGAACAACGCCATGTGTCCGCAAATTTTGCGGGTAGCGAACAAGCAAAATTTGCCGCGAATCGACCGCCGGGCGAACCGCAAAGCCATCTCTAGTTGTGATGGCTAGCCAGCCATGAATACACAGTCTAGAACAATACAATGACAAAGAAACTTCTTCTTTTCCTTTTAAATATAATACTCGGGGTGGGGTACCCTAACATAGGCACCCCTGGTCATCTTTTACCCGGACGGACCAGGCCAGGCCTGACCCGTCTGGGCGGCGAACCTCCACCCTGTCAATGTAGATGGACCACCCAAAGTTCCACTGTGCCTTGACGGCCTTGAACCTCTCCTTCAGGTCAGCTTCTGGCGAGTCTCTATAGGGCCTAGGAATAAAGAGAAAGTCCCAGATAGCCTCCTCACACCAAAAATCCCTCTGCTTTTCAATCAGTAGAATGACCTCTCTGGGAGCATAAGGATAGTCCTATCCATATTCTAGCATCACCTTGCGCTGAATCCATCTCTGCATTCTGGACAGCCTGGGGAGGGTCTTTCTGTTGCCTCTCCCTGGCAGAGAAAAAGGGGTTTCTACCCACTGAATTAATGTACCATAAGCTGTATTCTGGTCCTGAGCCCAGGCGTAGTTTGTAGGTGGGGATAAATCTGGAATCCTCTTAGCGTATGCTTCACAAAATCCCAGTTTCTGCACCAACTCTCCTCTTTCCATGGCCTCCTTGGCCTCTTTATCAAGAGCAACAACTTCAGGACCTGGGAAGCTACTCCCAGCCTCTGACCCCCAGTCCCACTCTGTTTCATCAGCGGATCCCCAGTCATTGATCCCTTCCTCAATGGATTCGTACTTGTGCTGAAATGATGGGGATCCTAGGTTAACAATTCCTGCTTCTTCCTCACCACTAGTGCTTGTGGGTGAGGCCGCAGAGGCTGCGGAATTGTAATAGGGGCAGATCTTGCTACTGCTGCTACTGATGCACCCTCTGGCCACCTCCTGACCGCTTGTACCGGCTTGCATCCTCTTCCCAGAGCTCCCAGTGACCCAGTGCCTCTCACTGATAATGCTGGCCCACTGTCAGTGTGCATGGCCTACAGCTTCATCATGACACGTACCATGCCTCTCCCGCCTCCGCGGAGGAACCTGGAGTCCGATGTGGTCTCCCTGACTCCCAAGAAACACACATCTTCTTAGGCCGGCCTTCACTCCGCTCTGACGGCGGCAGCAGATAGCCACATTGCCAACACTGAACCCCACGTTTGCACTTTCAATGTAATATTTGTACATTGTGGACATACCATTCCTAGGTACTCCAGGCCGCCACCTGTGCACAGCGCGAGTCCTCCTTCAGGCACCATCCGGATGCCTGTGTCCCACACGAGTGTCTGGCTGGGCTGTCGGGTCTGCTCCGGTGTCTGCTGAGCAGGTTCTCCGCCATTTGGTGAAGTTACTCCGGCCACATACTTTTTCTTGATTGCATACTCCATGATGCTCTCTCCTGCACGTGTCTCCCTTTCAGCCACACCCGAAGGGGTGGTGTTAAATGGACTCCCCTAGTCACTCCTGATTGGCTGGGTGTGACTGATGTCTCCATCCTCTCTCCTTGTTTGGCAGGTGGCTCCTCCTGCTAGGCAGTGCTGTGTGGATTGCGCTTTCCCGTGTGGTACAGTAACTTTTCCCCTGCCATGCTCTCTCTCTCCAGCCCACAGGGAAGTTACTGTAAAGCGGACCATGTCCCTCGCCAGACGTGCATCCACTCTTCTTATTGCACCCGGGCCACAACTGCACCTCCCTCTCCTGGTGCCAGCCGTCCCTCCTTGCCAGGCAAGAGTAATATCCCGCTGTCATATGCACAGTCAATAGTCCTCTCCCCAACACATGTGCACGTAAGGCCCTCCATACTGTCTCCGAAGATAGTCCCACTGCCTCTCCTGGCATGGCTGACTGCAGTCTTCACAGTATTCGTGCACTTACTGTATAGAGCAAATGTCCCGCAGTCATAAGTACAGTCAACACCAGTCCATATAGCTTGTACACACACCTGGCCCCTGGTACCTTGCTCCTCGTGCCCCTGGCACAAAAATTTAGATTTTTGACATTTTCTTCGGCCATTGCCAGGGGCATCCAACCCAGTAACCCATGGCAAAATCCCGGATGAGCACCCAAATGTAGCAGAATTTCCAGCCTTTGTGCTGGATGTGAGTCTGCCAGGGTTACCGCTAGTAACAACAGCACATTTAAGCATGTTCTCCAAGTGTGAGCACTGAGACAAGAAACAGTCCAGCATCTTCGTTTTTTGTATTAATTTTAGGAAATTGGATGGGAGAAGGGAATGAGTGGGATACTCCTCTGGCTCAACTATACACAATATAATGGGACAACTGAGAAAACGACTTTTGATGCTGACTTGACGCTGGCTGAGAACTTTAACTGACTTCTGACATTTCCTTGTGACTCAAAAGTCCTTTGTACTACTCCCTTTACCCTTCTTGGCTGAGGTAGCTATTTGTAAGCACTGCTGCAACTCTTAACTCTTCAGGGGCCCACACACTGGCACCCTCTTTCTCTTCAGGGCCTAGACACTGGCACCCCCTTTCTATAACTGCTGCACAGTCAGCTGGCTCCTCGATCCCTCTGACCTTTCCGGAGTGGTCCCCTATCCTAGGCAGACCCCAGGGCAGTTTACAGTACTCACGACACTGCTTTCCTGGAAACTCCGACCCCCACAGCTCCCCTTGTCCCTCTCCACACTGGATCCCTCTCTGCAGCTCAGCTCAACATTCTGTCCTCTAGGTCAGCCGCCGAGGACATCCGTTCCATGCTGACAGGAGGAGAGACAGCCGTCACCTCCCTCCTGGGACTCTGCTTCCTGCCAAAGACACCCTGTCATGTGCTCCTCTCAGACTTATATCCCCCTCCCAGGATGCATTGCGGCAGAATCTGCCCTCTGGGATGGATACAAGCCCTGGTGTGCTTTTGGTCAGGTTTCCTCCACTGTCCAATGAGAGCCCTCATTGGATACAGTGGGGAGACTCCCCAACTCAACAGTCACACCTGAGAACACATGATAGCCTGACTGATTAATTGGACCCTGCTGATAAGCAGACAAGGTCTCCCCTATAGGTTACCTAGCACCTACCTAGGAGGGTGCTACATTTACATAAAATTTGCATAGTTGTGGACTTTATGTTTTTAAAGAAGCATCTGATTATATAACAAGTATTAATAATTGACATATTATTTATAGTATAGCACACATTTATCACAACTGAGGTTTTAGCAGTTGTTATTATTCATTCATTTTTTATTGTTTTATTTGATATTATTTAGCGCAGCACTACAGTTTGTTTTATTATGGCACTATACACTTTAGTATGAGATAGTGATTAGGGATGATCGAACGGTTCGGGTCCACCATCGGTTCGGCCCGAACATTGGGTGTTCGAGGTTCGGCCGAATTTAGAACTTTTTGCCCAAAAAGTTCGGAATTCGGCAACCAGAACCGCCCAAAATGCAATGCTTCAGGAAATGGGCTTTAAAAGCCCGTGAATGGACCAGAACCATTAGCAAAAGCCAATTGAGGGGGCAGGAGAATGCTAGGAATGTGATTGGAGTGACTAGGGGGTCCCTAGACCAATCATTAGTGAATACGCCCCCCAGTATATAAGATCGCCCCGCCATATTCCCAGCATTGTTATACTGGACATGGAAGAGAGTGGAAGCAGTTCTGTTAATTTTACTTTAAAAGTGTCATTTAGCTATTTTTAGTGTGAGGAAAGGGATATCTAGTGTAGTTAGAGTGCTCCTTTACACTTAAGTTAGCTTCAAAAATTTAGTTTCTGTAGGGAAAGTGTTAAGTGTCAGGGGACCGTAGTGTAGTGTAGGGTTAACTGGCAGTGACTGCTATGGCAGGGTGACAAAACCCCTCCATAGCAGAGTGACCGCTATAGAGAAATGATAATTTCTCTGAATAGCTTCGGGACACCATTATGGCTTCTCACCAGCCTAGCATTTTTTATGCTGCAGGGGCTGCCACTGCCAGTGCTTTTTTGAGGACATGTTTGATGTCAGACATGACATCTGAACATGTGTATAGGGGGTATATATAGACATATATGTCTGAATATATACCCCTAGACATATATAGGTGTGATAGTTGAAGAAATAAATGCTTGCGCTAATGAAATCATTTACAGTAATATATTTCTGCTACTATCACACCTATATATGTCTAGGGGTATATATTCAGACATATATGCCTATATATACCCCCTATACACATGTTCAGATGTTTTGCCTGCCTCAAAAGAACCCCAAAAAATGCCAAAAAAACGCTAGCGTCAAAAAAAAAAAAAATGCCCAGGTGTGTTTTTGCTGGCATTTTTTGGGGGGTTTTGGAGGCAGGCAAAACATCTGAACTTGTGCACAGTACCACTATACACAAGTTCAGATGTTTTTTCTGACTGCAAAGAACCCAAAAAAATGCCTGCTTTGAAACCGGCAAGGTGTTACAGCAGCGAAACCATATTCCTGTGCTCAAAGTTTTCTAATACAAACAATCCTTTTTTTTTCTGGTTCTGGACATGCTACAGAGCTGAAACTTCACAGGTACACCTTTTAGACCCCCAAGACACAAAATCACACAAAAAAAAGTTCTTAAAAATTGTCATTTTTGATAAAAAAGCCAATTATTGAAAAATTAAAGAAAAAGAAAAAAGAGATTTTTTGATTTTTACTTTGGATTTAGTATTTGGGGGGTCTAAAAAGTATACATGTGAAGTTTCAGCTCTGTAGCATGTCCAGAACCCTCCAAAAATTAGCATTTTCTTATAATTTTTATTAGAACAGGAATACGGCTTCTCTACGGCGTTTTTTCTTGCATTTATCTGGCATTTTTTGAGGCAGGCATGACTTGTGTATAGTGGTACTGTGCACAAGTTCAGATGTTTTGCCTGCCTCCAAAACCCCCCAAAAAATGCCAGCAAAAACACACCTGGGCATTTTTTTTTTTGACGCTAGCGTTTTTTTTTGGCATTTTTTGGGGTTCTTTTGAGGCAGGCAAAACATCTGAACTTGTGTATAGTGGTATATATACACACATACATATATTTATATACATACCTAGACATATATAGGTGTGATAGTAGCAGAAATATATTACTGTAAATGATTTCATTAGCGCAAGCATATATTTCTGCTACTATCACACCTATATATGTCTAGGTGTGTATATAAATATATGTATGTGTGTATATATACCACTATACACAAGTTCAGATGTTTTGCCTGCCTCAAAAGAACCCCAAAAAATGCCAAAAAAAATGCTAGCGTCAAAAAAATAAATGCCCAGGTGTGTTTTTGCTGGCATTTTTGGGGGGGTTTTGGAGGCAGGCAAAACATCAGAACTTGTGAACAGTACCACTATACACAAGTTCAGATGTTTTGCCTGCCTCAAAAGAACCCCAAAAAATGCCAAAAAAAACGCTAGCGTAAAAAAAAAAATGCCCAGGTGTGTTTTTGCTGGCATTTTTTGGGGGGTTTTGGAGGCAGGCAAAACATCAGAACTTGTGCACAGTACCACTATACACAAGTTCAGATGTTTTTCCTGACTGCAAAGAACCCAAAAAAATGCCTTCTATTAAACCGGCAAGGTGTTACAGCAGAGAAGCCATATTCCTGTGCTTAAAGTTTTCTAATACAAACGATCTTTTTTTTTATGGTTCTGGACATGCTACAGAGCTGAAACTTCACAGGTACACTTTTTAGACCCCCCAGACACTAAATCCAAAAAAAGTCATGCCTGCCTCCAAAAATGCCCGATAAATGCAAGAAAAAACGCCGTAGAGAAGCCGTATTCCTGTTCTAATAAAAATTATAAGAAAATGCTAATTTTTGGGGGGTTCTGGACATGCTTCAGAGCTAGACTTCACATGTACACTTTTTAGACCCCCCAGATACTAAATCCAAAGTAAAAATCAAAAAATCTCTTTTTTTTTTTTTAATTTTTTTTTTAAATTTTTAAATAATTGGCTTTTTTTATCAAAAATGACAATTTTTAAGAACTTTCTTCTGTGTGGTTTTGTGTCTGGGGGGTCTAAAAGGTGTACCTGTGAAGTTTCAGCTCTGTAGCATGTCCAGAACCAGAAAAAAAGATCATATAGATGTTAAAGTTAAAGGAGGCTCCCGAACCACATCCCTGTTCTACTGAAAAATTATCTTTTTTTTTCATGGTTCTGGACATTTTTGGCTTTTTTATCAAAAATGGCAATTTTTAAGAACTTTTTTTTGTGTGATTAATAGTTAATGGGGCATGACCCAGAACCCTAGGCACTTTTTAGGGGCATTTATTGGGTTTTGGGGCTTCAAAATGGTGTTTTTTGATTACCGAAGTTCGGGTCCCATTGATTTCAATGGGGTTCTGAAATCCGGGCCGAACTTTAGGGAAGTTCGGATGTTCTGGCCGAACCGAACTTTTCAAAAGTTCGATCATCCTTAATGGTGATCGGTGCTTGCAGCTGGCTTGATTATAACAGTGTTGGTCGTAGTAGCTCGCAGGATCCTTTGATATTTGCAAAGTCCAACAGAATATATGCAAGATATTGCAATGATCAGAAGCCTCCAGTGTAACCAGTTCTCCTGTCATATCATAGTTCGCATATAGACACTCCACCCATCCAGCAGTCATGTCTGATCTATATTATGCACCCAGGTGGCTTCCATGCATGCAATAGATTATGCTGTACTCTAGACCAGGGCTTTTTTTTCTCAGACAATAGGTGCAGAAACTCTCCCTTTCCAACCCCTTTTCCCCACCCCTACCCACCTCCGAGTACGGTTCCTTGGTTTCACCTACCCACCTGCCATTACTGCCCTTTTAGGGAATACACAACTAAGTATCATTTTGTGGGGATAAGTCATTTGCATGCAATATGTTAATGATAACAAGAATATCTGTAAAATTGATCCCCTGCAGCCAGTCACAAGAGACTATAGCAACAATAGATCCCCCCTTACCACAATAGACCACTCCAAACTCCCCCTCATCCGCAGCGACAATAAATCCCCCAGCAACAATAGACCCCCCCCCCCCCCGGCAGCAACAACAGATCTCCCCACAGCCAGCATCAGTAAACTCTCCAGCAGCCAGCACCAATAGACCCCTCCCTCAACAGTAGATATCTCCCAGCAAACAATGACCTCCCCCCAACAATATAAGATCCACTCCCCCAGCAACAATAGGTTCCCCACCAGCAACAACAGACCCCCCCCCCGCAAAAATATATCCTTTACAGCTAGAATAGATCCCCCAGCAGCCAGCATCAATAGACCCTGCAGAACACCCCAGCACCCCTTCCCATAACATACAGTCAGTGCGGAATCTGCCTTCCCCCATGTTCCCCCGCGTTCCCCCACGTTCCTCCACATTCCTGCTGAAAATTAGGCCAGCTCCAGACTAGGGATAGACAGATTATCGCCAAGGCCAATATATCGGTGGCCAATATGCACTTTCCCCGATACACTGGTATCGGCCCCGGAACTGGCCGATATTGCCGATATTTTTGTGACATCATTCTGCCTTCTTAGGCCGCCTCCCTCGCCTTGGACAGCTTAGTCTGGAGTCGGGACTAGTCTTGCGGGAGTGTATCACAGCCATACACCCACCCACAGCAGCCTGGTGCCAGCCAGCCACCCACATCCACAGGCCCGGTACCAGCCAGTAAGCCACAGGCACTGTACCAGTGAGCTAGCCAACTATCCACAGGCTCTGTACCAGCCAGTCAGCCACCCACAGGCCCTGTACCAGCCAGCCACAGGCACTGTACCAGCCAGCCAGCCACCCACAGGCCCTGTACCAGCCAGCCACCCACAGCCCCTGTGCCAGTCACCCACCCACCACAGGGTGTCAGCCAGCCAGCCACCCACCACAGGGTGCCAGCCAGCCAGTCACCCACAGACAGGGTGCCAGACAGCCAGCCACCCACAGGCACTGTATCAGCCAGCCACGGGCACTGTACCAGCCAGCCGCCCACAGGCCCTGTACCAGACAGCCACCCACAGCCCCTGTGCCAGCCACCCACCTACCACAGGGTGCCAGTCAGCCACCCACCCATCACAGGGTGCCAGCCAGCCAGCCACCCACCACAGGGTGCCAGATAGCCAGCCACCCACCACAAAGTGCCAGACAGCCACCCACCACAGGGTGCCAGACAGCCAGCCATCCACCACAGGGTGCCAGCAAGCCAGCCACCCACCACAGGGAGACAGCCAGCCACCCACCACAGGTTGCCAGCCAGCCAGCCACCCACCACATGGTGCCAGACAGCCAGCCACCCACCACAATGTGCCAGACAGACAGCCATCCCCTACAGGGTGCCAGCCAGACAGCCACCCACCCACCACAGAGTGCCAAACAGCCAGCCATCCACCACAGGGTGCCATCAAGCCAGCCACCCACCACAGGGTGCCAGAAAGCCAGCCATTAAGCATTAAATAAAAATTAACATGTTCGGTACCTGATTTGTGTCAAAAATTGTCTTTATTTTTCAAAACTTTAAATGTAAAAAATATTGGCCCATGTCGGCCGATACCGATATATTGTGACCAAAATACCGGTATCGGTATCGGCCCTGAAAAAAACATATCAGTCTATCCCTACTCCAGACCCATCCTTCCATAATAACTCTCTGGCAAAAAAAAATCCTTTCTTGATATACATGTAACATCCTCCTAGTGTAGAGTAGGCTTCTAGGTCAATTTAGTTTAGCTCCTCTGTAATTAGTGGAGCAGGGGTTGATTTAGGTTTGCTCAGTGTTTCACATGCTGCTGCTCTGTTACTTCCCCCTGTCTTCTAGAAAATTATAGAATCATAGCAGGAGGAAGAACAGGGCACATAGCCTGAATATTTATGGCACCCCAGCCAATCCTTGGGGAGTTGTGCCCAGAAGGTGGAGGAGGAGCTTATAAATAGCATGAGGCCTGAGCAGCAGCAGCATTCTTGGGTCCAGTTCTGCAGGAGGAGACTCCTGTAAAGTGTTCAAGAAGTCTTTGTGAAGACGCCAAGGTCCCAGCTAGGCTTAACTGGGGGGGGGGGCGGCTATTCTCAAATCCTTTGTAAAGCGATCAAGCTGGGTCAGGAGGAAGCTTATTGAAGAGAGTCGGGAGGAGGTTGGTAGGAAGCAGTCCAACTGTCCTGCAGCATTGTGAGTCTACATCTCCCTCACTAGGAAGAGCCTGGTGGATATTGGTAGGAGGCAAGCTGTGAACCTGTGTCTAAGTGAGTAAATGACCCCCAATGATGAAGAGAAATGACAGTGTGTAGCTTTTAAACTCCTGATAGAGTCACCAGCAGCATTAGGAATCCTGTGGGGCATTTGGCATGTGCAGTGCAGCCATAAATACAGCCAGTAGTGTGTGGAGTGCAGCTAGAAGTTGAGGAGTCCTCCAGTTGTCCATTAGCAGTTCATCAGGGTATCTTATGCTCCCTATGTTTATCCATGTTCATGTTACAAAAAACACTACAAAGAACCCTTAGACTAGTCCCTGAGCCAGTGGAATGAAGAAAATGCTGTGTACCTGGCTGTGTGTGTCCTAAAGGGGGAAATAGGACCAAATTCACTAGGGGCTCTTTAGGGGGAGCGCTACACACAGTTTCTTTCCCCATCTTCTAAGATGTAAAGGCAGCTGATTGGTTGATCAAACACTTTGGATCGTAACATGAAAAGACCCTATCAAGGCCATTCTGGTGTTTACAACCCTAGTTGCTCATGACAGTAAACAATTGCCCATTTGGCCAATTAACATTTCTCTTGTTACAGTTTGCCTTTTGAAAAGAATTAGGAAGAGTCTGCCAACTTTATCAACCCTAATTAATTCCATGATAATGTGTTAATGGATTTATAACCTGTCTATGCATGTACATTTAGCAACATACAGCAACATACACTATATTGCCAAAAGTATTGGGACGCCTGCCTCTACACGCACATGAACTTTAATGGCATTCCAGTCCTAGTCCATAGGGTTCAATATTCAGTTGGCCCACCCTTTGCAGCTATAACAGCTTCAACTCCTCTGGGAAGGCTGTCAACAAGGTTTAGGAGTGTGTCTATGGGAATGTTTGACCATTCTTCCAGAAGCGCATTTGTGAGGTCAGGCGCTGATGTTGGACAAGAAGGCCTGGCTTGCAGTCTCTGCTCTAATTCATCCCAAAGGGTGTTCTATTGGGTTTAGGTCAGGCCAGTCAAGTTCCTCTACTACAGACTCTCTTAGCCACATCCTTATGGAACTTACTTTGTGCACTGGTTCAAATAATTTGGTGAAGTGGGGATTATGGTGTGGGGTTGTTCTGCAGGAGTTGGGCTTGGCCCCTTAGTTCTAGTGAACCCAGTGAAGGGAAATCTTAAGGAGTCAGCATACCAAAACATTTTGGACAATTTCATGCTCCCAATTTTGTGGGAACAGTTTGGAGATGGCCCCTTCCTATTCCAACATGACTGCACACCAGTGCACAAAGCAAAGTCCATAAAGACATGGTTAGGCGAGTTTGGGGTGGAGGAACTTTACTGTCCTGACCTCAACCCGATAGAACACCTTTGGGATGAATTATAGCGGAGACTGCGAGCCAGGCCTTTTCGTCCAACATCAGTGCCTGACTTTACAAATGTGCTTCTGGAAGAATGGTCAAACATTTCCATAAACACACTCTTAAACCTTGTGGACAGCTTTCCCAGAAGAGTTGAAGCTGTTATAGTTGCAAAGGATGGACCAACTTAATTAAACCCTACAGACTAAGACTGGGATGCCATTAAAGTGCATGTGCATGTAAAGGCAGGTGTCCCAATACTTTTGGCAATATAGTGTATATATAGTACCCTCCTATAAAGAGGCTGTGAGGCTAAATTTAATATTTGGCTTCACTGTAGTGAGTGGAGCAGTGATTGATTAATTTTGTCCATTCAGGGTTTCCGGAGCTGAGTGTTTAATTTCTCCCACCTGCTTATGGAAGAAGTTTCCAGAGAATAGGGCAGGGAGATTCAAATGACCAGGGTGAAGATATTTAGCATGCTCCAGCCAATGCCTTGAAGGAGGCATCCAGAAGGTGGATGGGGGTGATAAATGTTTGGGAGGCCAGGGAGGGTTGGAGCTTTCCTGGGGCTGCTGCCCCTAGGAGAGAGTAGGAGAGAGTTAGTGAAACATGATATTGTAGTCTTGGCCTCAGCAGGAGTTGGGCTGAGGGCTTAGAGAAGATTGCTAAAGGATTATTTGCTGGAAGACACTGTCCTGAAGTCCTGGTCTGGAGAAGGATCTTTTATCTCCCTCACTGAGGATTTACTCGTGGAAGTGTTAGGTTTCATTTACACTGGGAACTCCTGAACTTGAGTTTACAAGCGTTTATGTTTTTTTTTGCCAAAGCTCCTAAACTCAGCACCATAAAAGTCTATGTGTCCATGTACATATAGGCTTCTAGCAGAGTTTAGGAGCTGTCACATTTAGGTGAGGTTAAACCTCCCTCTCCTGAATGTGGAAGGATTGCATTCAGGATAGGAACATTTTGACCGACGGCCATGGGAAAATGCAAAACAAGATATTTTGTGTTTTCCCGTGGCTGTGGACAGGGTAGGCTAGCATACACATAGCCGTATACCAGTGGATGGTGCTGCTTAGCAAGTAACTCTACTGTCTTAACAGATGGGCTTAAGGAATTATTTCAATGCGTAAAATGGTATTTGGAACAGAACAAACATCAATTAAGGCATTGCAATGTTGTACCTAAAAGCAGTGGTATTCAGGGGTATGATTTACAGGCATTTTCTTAATCACATGCTTATGTAGCAATATTTCCAGGCATTGGGCCTGACGTGTGTCTGCCATGGTTACCGTTAACACCAACAGCGCATTTAAGCTTGTTGCCCAAGTGTGAGATCCGAGACAATGAACAGTCCGGCGTCTTTGGTTTTTAGTTTTATTGTAGGAACTTGGATGGGGGAAGGGAATGAGTGGGATACTCCTCTGGCTCAACTAGGTACAAATCTGGGACACTTGAGAAAAATGCCGCCTATCGCTGTCTTGGCGCCCGCTGAATGCCGACCAATGCTTACTGACGCTTGTAAACCTGATTTGCGGTCTGTGAACTGAAACTTGACTTCTGATGCTTCCTCACAGCTTAAAAGTCCTGTGCATTACTCCCTGTAGTCTTCTCTGACTGAGGTAGCCACTAGCAAAGATGCTGCAGCGCTTAACACTTTAGACTTCAGGGCCCAACCGCTGGCATCCCCTTTACTCTTCAGTGTAATCTCTGGCACCCCCTTTTTTATATTCCTGTACCGGCTAGCTAGCTCCTGGATCCCTCTGACCTTCTCCGGAGTGGTCCCCTCTGCTAGGCAGACCCCCAGGTGCAGTTTGCAGTACTCACGACTCAGAATGCTTTCCTGAAACTCGACCCCAATGCTCTGCTGGTCCTCAGCACACCTAGATCCTCACTGCAGCTCAGCTCTGTGTCCATTCAGGCCAGCCGCCTGGGACACCTGATTCTTCCTGACAGGAGGAGAAACAGCCGTCATCTCCCTCCTGGGACTCTGCTTCCTCCATGTGTCAAGTGCTCCCCACAGACCTATACCCCCTCCCAGAATGCTGTGCGGCAGAATCTGCCCTTCCAGGATGGATACAAGCCCTGGTGCGCTATTGGTCTGGTTTCCTCCACTGCCCAATGAGAGCCCTCATTGGCACACAGTGGGGAAACTCCTCAACACAACAGGCACACCTGGGAACACATGCCAACCTAACTAAAAACATGGCCCTGCTGATAAGCAGACAAGGCCCACTATACTTTACCTAGCACCTACATTGGAGGGTGCTACACTTATCTTAACTGTGCTATTAGGATTTATAAATTCTGAGGAATTTATTAGTGACAATGATATTATAATTACTTTGGCAATTATCAAAATAACTGAAGAATACTGCCAACCCCAATGACATTGGATATACTATTATTGTGGTGGCTAGTTTATTGTGAAGTTTATTAGAGGCTACTCATATAAACAAAACCAGAGGTAGTGGTACAGTGCCTTGAAAAAAGTATTCATACCCCTTGACATTTTCCACATTTTTTCTTGTTACAATGCATTTTATTGGGATTTTGTGTGATAGACCAACACAAAGTGGCACATAATTGTGAAGTGGAAGGAAAATGATAATTGGTTTTCAAAATATTTTACAAATGAATATGTGAAAAGTGTGGCGTGCATTTGTATTCAGCTCCCCTGAGACAATACTTTGTAGAACCACCTTTCGCTGCAATTACAGCTGAAAGCCTTTTTTGGTATGTCTCTTCCAGCTTTGCACATCTAGAGAGCAGTGGCGGCCCGTGCATAGGGGGCGCCAGGGCGCCCCCCCTAAAAAAAAAAAAAAAAAAAGACAAAAAGAACAATAAAGTTATATAAAAAAAGCAATCGGTTCGCCGTAATCGCCGACCTATGTGGTGGCTAAAGGGGGGGGGGTGGGGTTTACAACCCAGAAGAGGCGCCGATTGACTGCATTCTGGGGGCGTAACCTGAGCGCCGGAAACGGCGCTTCGCCACCCCCACCTTCGTGATATCCTGGCTGTGTTTGGTCCAGTCTCCAGCCTGGACCAATCACAGTGGGACATCAGCTGGTGACGTGACGCGTGGGGCGTAGCACTGCCCCGGGGTCACTGCTTCTGCCTTCTTCCTTACCGCCCGAGTGTGTCGCGCTGCTGCATTGGAGATAGACGTCCCATCCGCAGCTCCGCACTGGGCAGCCCGAGTCAGACCGACGGCGACGAGCGACGACTCGAGTCAGTGAGTCGCTCACCAGGAGGACCAGTCCACCAGGAGCCTGGAGCAGGATGGAGATTCGGGGACCAGGACCACTCGGCGAGTTGGATCGGGCGGCGGCGGCCCGGCGGGCCTTCCGCGCACTGCGCGCAGCATCTCGAGGAGCGGAGGTCATCTGGAACAAGTTACCAGTCGGTCACGGTAAGTGAGTCCTCAGTCCTCCTGACCTGTCAGTCCTCCTCTCCTCCAGTCCTCAGGTCTCCGTGAGTCCGTGATCATCCCCCCAAAAAAAAATGCTGGGCAGCACTGTGGGCAGACATTGCCAAATTAGATTGCCATGCCATTGCCAATTTGCCATCACCATTGCTGCAGGCCGCCACTGCGCAGGCAAGGAGAGGGAGAACAGCTGCAGCACTGGCTATGTGTGCCTGGCTATGTGTGCCTGGCTATGTGTGCCTGGCTGCAGCATGTGTGATGCTGTCAGTGACCAACTGGTCTGTGCAGATGTAGACCACAGTGTGCCTTGATTTGGGCTACATGCCTGTACCTACATGTTCTGCCATGGGCTGGGTCCATCCATCCACCCATCATGGATGGATGGACCCAGGCCAGGCCAGAACAGGTAGGTACAGGCAGGTCACGGTGCAAGATTTATCAAGTTACCCAGGCCGGGCCCAGACCAGAGTGCAGATATCCTTATATATATATCATAATGGATGGATGGATCATCCATCCATCCATGGATTGATATATATATATAATCATATCTGCACACTATGGTCTGGGCCCGGCCTGGGTAACTTGATGTTATTCCTCTTGCACCGTGACCTCACATGCCTGTACCTACCTGTTTTCCCCTGGCCTGGGTCCATCCATCCATGATGATAAGGATATCTGCACTCTGGTCTGGGCCCAGCCTGGGTAACTTGATAAATCTTGCACCGTGACCTGCCTGAGTGCCTGTACTACCTACCTGTTCTGGCCTGGCCTGGGTCCATCCATCCATCATGGATGGATGGATGGACCCAGGCCAGGCCAGAACAGGTAGTTACAGGCAGGTCACGGTGCAAGAATAATATCAAGTTACCCAGGCCGGGCCCAGACCAGAGTGTGCAGATATCATTATATATATCATCATGGATGGATGAAAGGGGTCATGTATGCTGGTCACTACATTGAAAGGGGCATGTATGCTTGTCACTACATTGAAAGGGACATGTATGCTGGTCACTACATTGAAAGGGGCATGTACGCTTGTCACTACATTGAAAGGGGCATGTACGCTGGTCACTACATTGAAAGGGGGCATGTATGCTGGTCACTACATTGAAGGGGGAATGTACGCTGATCACTACATTGAAGGGGGCATGTACGCTGGCCACTACATTGAAAGGGGGCATGTACGCTGGTCACTACATTGAAAGGGGCATGTACGCTGGTAACTACATTGAAAGGGGGCCTGTACCCTGGTCACTACATTGAAAGGGGCATGTACGTTTGTCACTACATTGAAAGGGGCATATACGCTGGTCACTACATTGAAAGGGGGCCTGTACGCTGGTCACTACATTGAAAGGGGCATGTACGCTGGTCACTACATTGAAAGGGGGCCTGTACGCTGGTCACTACATTGAAAGGGGCATGTACGCTGGTCACTACATTGAAAGGGGGCATGTACGCTGGTCGCTGCATTGAAAGGGGGCCTGTACTGTGGGATTAGTGCTAGGGGGTCTGTACTGTGGGATTAGTGCTAGGGGGCCTGTACTGTGGGGTTTGTGCTAGGGGGTCTGTACTGTGGGGTTTGTGCCACTCTCAGTCAGTGTATCCCATAATAGGGTGCCTCTCACAGTATATCCCATAATAGGGCCCCTGCTCCCTATTATAGGATATACTAGTACTGAGAGACCCCTTAACCTTCCTAGCGGTATTCCCGAGTGTGACTCGGGGTAAGATTTTAGTGCCAAAAGCGGTAACCCCGAAGTCACATTTGGGGTAGTGCTAAGAAGATCGCTGGATGCTGGAGGAGGTTTTACTTACCTTTTCTCCGGGATCCAGCGAAGACTGCGGGCGGTGTGCGGCGGCGGAGCTTCCTCCCGATCGTCTGCGAGCCCCGGCTTCCGTCTCCAGCGACGTGACGTCCGCCGGGGGGTGGAACCGGCGGCAAATTCAAATGTAAAATGCACCAAACACACTGATAACGTTCAAAATAAAATAAAATCACATTACATTGCCCCCCAGTGCCCTTTACTGCAGTTTTACTGTACTTTTTATGTAAATATATGTATATATATATATACATATATATATATATATATATATATATATATATATACAGTATATATATATATATATATATATATATATATATATATATATATATATATATATATATATATACGTATATATATATACACATATACATATATATATATATATATACACACACATTACACGTAATTCTTGTGAATGAGCAGCCCAAACCAACTCTATACATTATATATATATATATATATATATATATATATATAATATATATATATAATATATGTATACATAATATATGTATACATACATATATATATATAATATATATAATAAATGTATACAGTTGGTTTGGACTGCTTATTCACAAGAATTACATGCAAAATAATGGTACCGCTTTCAGCACCTAAAATCCAAAATAATCATACCGCCAGGGAGGTTAATATGTGATATATTGGGAGAATTTGTTCACGTAAGCAAAATACAGGGGACAAAATGGGTGTAGTCTATAAGGGGTGGGGCTTCTGAGAAATGGGAGGGGTCAAAATAGAAGGGCGGGGTCTTGCGCCCCCCCATCTTAAAACTTCACGAGCCGCCACTGCTAGAGAGAGAACTTTTTGCTCATTTTTCAATCTCTGTCAGATTAGATGGAGAGCCTCTGTGAACTGCAATTTTCAAGCCTTGCCACAGATTCTCAATTGGGTTTAGGTCTGTACTTTAGCCATTCCAACACATGAATATGCTTTGATCTAAGCCATTCCATTGTAGCTCTGGCTGTATGTTTAGGGTTGTTATCCTGCTGAAAGGTGAACCTCCACTCCAGTCTCAAGTCTTTTGCAGACTCTAACATGTTTTCTTCTAAGATTGCCCTGTATTAGGCTCCATCCATCTACCCATTAACTCTGACCAGCCTGCCTGTCCCTGCTGAAGAAAAGTATCCCCACAACATGATGCTGCCACCACCATGTTGCATGGTGGGGAATCGTGTTTTCAGGGTGAGGTGCAGTGTTTTACCGCCACACATAGCGTTTTGCTTTTAGGCCAAAAAGTTACATTTTGATCTCATCTGACCAGAGCACCTTCTTCCACATGTTTGCTGTGTCCCCCACATTACTTCTCACAAACGGGCTTCCTTTCAACAATGGCTTTCTTTTTGCCACTCTTCCATAAAGGCCAGATTTGTGGAGTGCACGACTAATATTTGTCCTGTGGACAGATTCTCCCACCTGAGCTGTGGATCTCTGCAGCTCCTCCAGAGTTACCATGGACCTCTTGGCTGCTTCTCTGATTAATGCTCTCCTTGCCCGGCCTGTCAGTTTAGGTGGACGGCCATGTCTTGGTAGGTTTGCAGTTGTGCCATAATCTTTTCATTTTCGGATTATGGATTGAGCAGTGCTCCATGTTCAAAGCTTGGGATATTTGTTTATAATCTAACCCTGCTTTAAACTTCTCCATAACCTTACCCGCCAACTTGCCTCTTGTATTCTTTGGCCTTCATGGTGCAGTTTGTTCACTAAGGTTCTCTGAAGAACCTCTGAGGGCTTCATAGAACAGCTTTATTTATACTGAGATTAAATTACACTCCATTTACTAATTGGGTGACTTCTGAAGACAATTGGTTATACTAGATTTTAGTTAGGGGTATCAGAGTAAAGGGGGCTGAATACAAATGCATGCCACACTTTTTAGATATTTGAAAAAAAAAAAAAAAATGAAAAACCATTTATCATTTTCATTTTAATTATCCAGTCCGCAATAGAAGGTGTCTGGGTGGAATTCCAATGCATTGGGATAAGACTCTTGGCAGCATTCAACAAGTGTCATACTAGAGAGGATTTGTATTTTTTATAGGAAAAAGGGTTGATGTGAAGAAGGAATGTCTAGGTCTAGGTCTGTAATGTGTTTAATCCAGTGCGCTATAGATTCCCAGTATGTCCTTATTTGTGGGCAGTCCCACCAGAGGTGTAAGAACATTCCACGTTCCTTGTTGCATCTCCAACAGGAGTCTAACACTGTAGGGAACAATTTCCTAAGCATAACTGGGGTTCTATACCACTGAGTCCTGATTTTAAATGCTGATTCCTGAAGGCGTGTACTGAGTGAGCATTGGTCAGAGAAGATGCAAGACTTTTTCCACTGTGCATTTGTAAACGAGCAGCCTAGATAATTTTCCCGGAGTGTTTTGTGCACATCTGTAGAGTCAGGTAGCTTATCATTAATCCATTTATATTTGAGGTAACTGTTCTCATTGAAGTTTGGAGTCGGCAGCTATTTTCAAAGCTTGTGAGGCTTCTATGGAAATTCATCCGAGATTTATGACCGTGGAGAAAGTCATGCATCTGAACATAGTTCCAGAATGTGAGAGGATGGCTTGTCGAGCATCGTTTTTTTATTTCTGGGAAATTTAAGAATTTTGAGTTGTGGAAACATCTGTTTGCCAGCACAGCCCTTGTTGTTCCTCCCTGTGTAACAACAAGGGATCTATTTCCAACATCAGGGTTATTAAGGAGTGAGGTAAGTGGGCCAGACCAGGAGGAGAGATTGTATTTGGATGCTAGTTAATGGAAGATTGCTAGTGTGGTGCTAATCAGTGGGTGTTTCGTTATTGCCTGTGGATATACTAGCGGGTTAGACCAGGGAAGAAAGTATGTATCAAACTGGGTCCAATGGCATTCTATGTTCACCCAGTCCTTAATGGAGCTGTGACAGTGCCAATCTATTAGCCTTGTAAGATGGGTTGCATAGTAGCATTTTTGAAAATTTGGGATGCCCATTCCACCGTCTGTTTTGTTTAATTGGAGATATTGAAGTCGAATGCGTGGGTGTTTATTTGCCCATGTAAAGGATCTTTGTAAAGCTGTTAATTTGCAGAAAAAGGAAGTGGGTATGTGGATAGGTAGAGCGTGGAATAAATATAGAAGACAAGGGAGGATGGCCATCTTGATAATAGCTGCTCTGCCAAACCACGAGAATCTCCCTCTGTCCCAATTCTTCAAGTCAATTCCTATTGCCTTCAGCAAGGGTAAGAAATTGGTGTCAAATAGATTGTCGAGGTTGGCGGTCAGTCTAATACCAAGGTATTTCAAAGATGTTTGCTCCCATCTGTAAGGGCATATCTGGGGGTAGGGTTAGGTCAAGAGCTTCCGATTTTGAGTTGTTCATTTTAAAGTTGGAGAGGAATCTAAAATCGGGTATTGGGATGTGTGGCTGTGCTATATAAAATAAGAGATCATCTGCATATGCTGAAACTTTAAATTCTTTTGAATGTAATTTCATGCCCTGTATTGATGGGTCCAAGTTAATTGATCTAATATGTGGCTCTATGGTCAGTATGAATAGAAGGGGAGATAAAGGGCATCCTTGTCTTGTGCCATTATGGAGTGTTAATGGATTAGAGAAGATACCATTGACCCTGACTTTTGCTTGTGGTTTCGCATAGAGAGCTTGTATCCATGATCTCATGTTAGTCCCTGGGCCCACATGTTCGCACGTGGCGAAGAGGAAGTCCCATGCAACCCGATCAAAGGCCTTCTCTGTGTCAGTTGAAAGCAGAAGACCTTCAAATCTGGCCGAACGGGCTCCATGAATCATGTTCAGAGATTTAATAATATTATCCCTGGCTTCTCTGCCAGGCATGAATCCCACCTGTTCAGGGCCATTGATCTTCTCCAGGAAAGGGCGCAATCTGTCAGCCAGAATTTTTGCTAAAATTTTTAGGTCAATCCATTTATCATTTTCTTACCACTTCACAATTATGTGCCAATTATGGCTTATCACATAAAATCCCAATAAAATACATTTACGTTTTGGGTTGTAACAAACTGTGGAAAATTTCAAGGTTGTAGACTGATCAAGAGTGAGAAGTCTAGGCACATGGAGCAATGAGGACACCTTGTGAGGACCACTCCCCTGCCAGCTAATGGGAGCAGAAGGAGCATTGTTTCCGTTGGCTGGTAGAGGTGAGACAAGCAGAGCACGCTGCAGAGTAAGTTCATCTCTTGCTCCTAACACATGCTCAAATTTTTAAGCCAAGCCAAGTACTTGCTATGAATATTGTTTATGTTTTCATATTATTTATACTGTTTAAAAATTGGTTAGTTTCTAATAGGAGATTTTATCATGTTTTAGGCCTTCAGTAAAAAAAATGCATTGTGTCAGCAAATGTTCCCTCTTTTGTCAAAAAAGAAATTAATAAAAAAAAGGTTTTGGAGGGTTGCCCAGAGGAATACGAATGATTTGTGTGGATTCAGCATTTTGCACTGACAATGCCTGGCTCTGATCTCATGTTGGTATGGCATTGGTTATAACCCTCACCTATCTCCATTGGAATTCCCATAAGGGTAAAAATGTATAAGCAATAGAACAAACGGTGACAAGACTTTCTGTACAGCAGAGCATCACGATCTTCAGTGACACACTTTAATATTGTATGTGCCGATCAGTTAGACTACTTTTTGCATTAGTATATGAAAAAGCAAAGAGGCAATTCATTTTCACTTGCTGCATATAGCGAGCACTATAATTAATGACTGGTATAACAACAAAAGAAATCAGAGGTGTATTTAGTCCAGTCCACATTTTTTTTCTATAATAAGTCATTGTTTATTTTAAACCTACATCATTAAAAAAAAAAAAACCCTGAAATGTCAGCCTCTGGTGAAACAATTCTTTTAAAGCGGTATTAAATCTAACAAAAATGTAATATATTGCAACTTACCAATCATTAGATATGGTAGCTAGCTGCATTAGGTTTCTTTTTTTTGTAGGATTTTTTTCCCCTCTGTTTTACCTGGTGATCTGGCCAGTAACAACATTTCTGTCTTAGGGTCTCTGCATTCTGAAATGAAGTAGTAAAGCAGACACCTTTGGACAGCAGGTTGTCAGTCTAGGCAACGGGTAGTGCTACACTAGAGGATTTAGATAGACTTGTCTAACAAATTAAAGCTGAATTCCAGCTAAAACTTTATAAACAGGAAAAGCAAACATTTGTTCCTTTTGGGATAAAGGTTTTATAGTACATAAATAAAAGCTAACCACTGTAAGCACCCCTGTCAGTGGTAAATTGTTTTTCTCATCCTTCTAACTGCTACCTTGTCTGGACAGCTTGGTCTGTTGAAGGAAGTTGAAAAATATCAGACGTAGTGGGCTGAACAACCGTGTAAAAATAATGGAAAAAAGCCTAAAAAAGAGAATAAATGCAGCCACCATATCTAAGAATGATTGAACTGCAATGTAATACATTTTTGTTTTGGAATTTAATACTGCTTTAAATATTACAAAATAATAGATGGTAAATTCAACCCTACATCTAACATTAGGCTTTTAATGCGTTCAAGGAAAGTTAAGGATATCTGACCTCTACAAACGAATTGACCAATGATCCCATCTTTATATTTAGTAAGTTTCCGATCAGGGGCAGGGGGGTCGGACCCGGTGGGAGCCCCTGTTTTCTGTACATCGTCTTCCATGTTGAGAAGATGAAGTAGCAACAGGAGAGAAGTATTAGCACAGACGTCAACAGCACTGTCAGTTCCATGGTGGTACGTAGACTGAAACATCTGATACAGCAAAAAAGTCTCTTGGTTCATATAAAAGGGAGGAGCAGTGTTGGATAACGTCCAGTGGAACCGAATTCATCACTGCCACTTTTATGATGAAGGTGCTAACCCCCTGAAGGCAGACCATTATTCACCAGTACATCCTTGCCAAGATTCTTTTTTCAGATAAAAAAATGTAAATGTATATTCAACACTATAGCAAGGGGGTTTCTTCATCTTTGAATAAATGAATACTCTGAAATTGGTGTAAACTATCTATTGTGCAATGCAAGCATTGCAAATTTGTATATGTGTGTATTCTCAGAGGCAAAGCACAGTTAAATAATATGTTTGAACTGATTTATAGTGACAGCACTGCGTCCTCAAGTATAATTTATTATGAATATATTATTTAAAAGATGGAACTTTAAAGGTACCTGTAATCAGACCTACAGTACATTAAAAAATAGGAGATAGAAGTCTGACCATTAGACACTGGTACTCTCCTGGTCCAGTCTACACGCTCCTAATCGCTGGTCAGAAATAGAGAGAGGATCCATATACCCGGTACATCCTTGTTCCCGGACATGGTCCCTCACTACCTTCACTGATTCTGCACTTAAAACCATGTTTATTGCACCTATGCTGTTTACCTGGAACATATGGAGACATTGTAACCAAGAATACTCCCTTGCATAATCTTTTCCCCCTCTGTCCAATGTCCTCTTCAACCCATTACTCCCTGACAACTTAACTTTGAAACACATCTCCTCATGGTTATTACTAGGGATGAGCTTCGAGTTCGAGTCGAGGCTAAGTTCGACTCGAACATCGCTTGTTCGATCGAATGACGAACAAATGTGCTTCTTTGCGGGAAATTCAAGTTTCCCATAATGCACTGCACGCGCATCGAATAACTGCGAGGCCTTGGTTATGGTGTTCAGGCACCAACAACAGCAAAGGCCCAATTTTTGGCACTTGTATAGCACATGCAATTTCAGATTTGTATGGAATTCTTACCAGCAGGTCCCGTTCCGGCACCCAGCAAGAGTAACTGCGAGGGCTTGGTTATGGTGTTCAGGCACCACCTACGGCAAAGGCCCAATTTTTGGCACCTGTATAGCACATGCAATTTCAAATTTGTATGGAATTCTTACCAGCAGGTCCCATTCCTGCACCCAGCAAGAATAACTGTGAGGCCTTGGTTACGGTGTTCAGGCAGCACCAACAGCAAAGGCCCAATTTTTGCACTTGTATAGCACATGCAAATTTCAAATTTGTATGGATTTTTTAGCAGCAGGGCCCGTTCCTGTGCCCAGCAAGAGTAACTGTGAGGGGTTACGGTGTTCAGGCACCACCAACAAACAAGGCCCAATTTTTCTGCACCCGTATGACAAGTACATGCAATTTGAAATTTGTATGTGTATTTGTATATGACATTTTTTGCTTTAGAAATGTCAGTATTGCTGCAGCAGGCTACATACATCATAGAGATGCACTACTTTACAGGCACATTCAGGGGACCCCCCAGGCATGACATTTGAAGGAATTTTTCATTTTTATAGTTTCACTTTAAGCCTCATTAAAATCAGTAACGATCATTTTAAAAACTTTTTTTCATTGCTAAATGTTCCCCAGGTCAGAGCCCCCATACACATTTTTGGGGCAATAACTTGCATTTAAGCCTTCAAAATGAGGCCATTTGATTTTCGAGGTTTGAGTCCTAGAGACTTCAATGGGGTTTCGTTTGTTTGAACAAACATATCTTCTGTTTGCGGTGTTCTGGTGCGAACCGTACCGGGGGGTGTTCGGCTCATCACTAGTTACTACCACCCTTGTTTCAACTTCAAAATCTAATTCACCCAATTTCACAATGGTTCTTGTCATTCACAGAACTTAAGGAAAAATACAATATACCGAACTCCACATTTTTATTTTATCTACAAGTTAGGCACTATTTCCAAACTTTATCTCCTGCTCTTACATTAAATAAGCCATCTATTTTTGAATACACATGTGCACAAGGTCCATACCAGCGACATTTGATATCCTCTATATACAAAATTTAGCAGGAAGCCACCCCTGTTTCTGAAGTCTCCCATTTATACGTGAAAAAATGGGCGCACATTCTCCATCGGTCCATTCCCCTGAATATTTGGGATAAGATTTGGACGTCCGCATTCACTTCCTCAAGATGTGTGACCCGAAGGGAAACGGCCCTGAACATACTTATGTTTTGGTATAGAACTCAACTCCAGAAATACTACATCGCCAAAACTCATCCCTTTCAGCCCTCTGCTGGAGATGTGGTCTTTAGATTGGTTTGCATTTTCACATTTTCTGGCAATGTGCTCACCTACAGCCTTTCTGAAGAGATGTTGGGTTAATACTTGAACAGGTGTTTGGCCGGTCTTTCCCCTTAGACCCTATATATTATCTACTGGGCCTCCCCTTCCCTGGTGTTAAGAAGCTGAATAATCGCCTGATGGCATATATACTGCTAGCAGCCAGGCGGGCGATCCCACTGCACTGGCTATCCACTAACCCACCCTCCAAATCTCAACTTTTGCTTCTCATTGCTGAAATTCGGAGGATGGAGTTCTTAACTGTGAATGTTTCCAACACCCTGACAAAATGTCATAACTGCTGGGATATTTGGGACCAATCCATATATGGAGATGGCCCTCTGAACCCCTAACCTTGCTGGTTTTTCCTTCCCTATTCCCCCTCCTTTAAACAAAACCTTGTGTTCAGTTTATTGTTTATGAGCATATTACCTGGCATGATTTGCATCTGTATTTGTCTTATGACGCTGCTTAGTGTTATGATATACGCAAACCCTTTCTATACCCTAATAATTTTTGTACCTTTTCACTGTGACATTAGTCACCTATTTTGTAATCTCTTAATACCTTTAATAAAAATACAATGATAAAAAAAACACTGGTACATCTTTGTCCTGATTCTTTTTGCAGATAAAAATCTAAATGTCTATTCAACATTATAAAAAAGAGGTTTCATCATCATTGAGCAAACATACATTCCATTTTTTAATGTACCTATCTGTTGTACAATGGAAGCATTGAATATTTGGATATGTACTGTATGTACTCTCAGAGTGAGAGAACAATTAAATATGTTTGGACGTACTTGTAGTCACTGCACTATGTTCCCAGTTGTCACAATTTTCAAAAGACTTTTAAAGGTACCAGTAATCAAAGCTAAATTAACAAATAAGGATATCTTTTTTTCTAAAAAATATTTTACCTGTTTAAACTACAACCTTATTTAAAATATATTTCAGGTTTCCATTACATAATTAGAGTTCTTTTTATCATTTATACCCTATTATCTCTAAATACACTAACCCCTTCTTGTCTCAAGACTTCAAGCTTATAGCTACTTGTTAGTAGTATCAGACATTCAAAAATCTTTCACTTACATATCTTTCAATTTTATAGCTGATACTTGTAGAGGGATGAGGCAACTTCTCAATGGGTTTCCCAAAAAATAAATCTGCTTTTTCAGGAGAGAAGAGGGTTGTACATCATTTTGTTTTTGTCAATTAGGCACCTGATCCAACCACACGTACAATATATTACCAAAAAGTTAATTTATAAATGTCCACAAGAAGGATTTCCTAACTATCTGTTAAGCTTTCAGTGTCAGTCAAAATAATTTCAAAGCTTGAAAATTCCTATTATTAATGCCAAATAATGTACATGTACGACATTTGGCTCAAAGTGGTTGTATCTTTATTTTTATAGCCGGCCGCTGGCTTTTATGTAAAAGCCATCAGGGTAGCTAATTAGCCACTGGATTGCTTTTACAGGCAGCAGGAGTGATCACCCCCCCTCCCTCCGCCTGCGGGTGCCTCTCCGAGAACTCCCATCATGGCAGCAAACCCAGAATGAAAGCCAGTGATTCTGCTTACCATAGAGATCATAGAGGATTGGAAGGTCAACGATGACCTCTGCGGTACAGAAAACAGGAAGGGTCCTGTACCTGATCCAAGACCAAGATGCTGAGAGGGCTCCCTTGCGGCTAAGTACGGCACACCCCTGAAGGTGGTACAGAGGGTGTAGCGCCCCAAAGTAGCACAGGTTGACAACAGGGTGCTGAAGAGCAGGGCCGTGGACACCTGGAGGGTGCTGGAGAAGGCAGGATACACAGCCAGGCAGATGTCCCCCATGAGCTTCAGAGGAACTTGGCAACCTTGTGCACAAATGGAATCAGTGGCAAAGTCCAGGCTGAGGATCAAACACGGGTAGTCAGTGCGATGATAAGGCAGGTAGCGAAAACAGGAACTAGCCAAGGTCACAACAAAGAAGCAGGCAGGAGAAGATAGCAAATTCTGTAATTTGGGGCAAGCCAGGGTCATACCTGGATAATCAACAGGAGCAAGATTGGTGAAGCAAGCCAGAGGGTCAATGCCAGGAAGAGGAGATCAAACAACGTCAGGAACATGCCGGGTCACAACAGGGAAATCCAAAAGAAGTATGCAGAAGCTCAGGAACACAGGAAGGCTGACGACAATCCAGCAATCTGATAAATCCCACAGCAGTCTTTTATAGGCCAGCAAGTGGCCGCATCAATTTGTGCATTTATGCCTCTGCGTACGCCAAGGATGCGCCGGGTGCACTCATTTGTACTACTGGCAACATTGCCAGTTCTCCTATGGCCATTTCCCTGACAGGAAGTGACATCACTTTCGGTTTCCTGGGTGTAAACAGCGCCATTTTTCTGTTCAATCTTTTTTTTTTATTGAGGTTATAAAGAAGAATACAGAGTTTACTCCAAAATAAAGTATAACATGCAATTTTCATAAAGTGGAAGTATTCCAATAAGAATTGTCAGTGCAAAACGTGGACAATGGGAATACAACAGACATAACAAAAAAAAAAAAAAAGGCACAAGACCTTCTGAGCATATACTAAGGGAATAATACAAGTAACATCATAGTAACTAAAAAATGCAAATTGGTCAGCACTGGTAAACAAGGGATGTAATGTAGTATAAACTCACTATATCATGATCCAGTTAAGGCATAGAATGAGGACAATAAGTCAAGAAAAGGAAGAAAAAACAAGAGAAGTTGGAAAAGAGAAGGAAAAGAGGAGGAGGCTGATAACTCCCAGCCTGCACAGGACTAGACAACTGCAATAAGAAATGGCTCAGGGTTCGAGAAGGGACTCACCGAAAACCAGAAGGTAGAAAGTAGTCTATTCAAGGTTGCCAGATTTTGAGCTGTTTATATGTTTTGTCCTGGATGGTAGCTTTAATTTTACTGTGGATCATGGCCTGATTTATTCTATGATTGTTTTAGGTAGTGCAGAGTGTGGGGGTCTTCCGGGCTTGTGCTATGGTTTGTTTGGCTGCCGTCATGACCTGCAGGATAAGACGGAACTGGGCTCTGGTACAATCTAGGGTATTATGGTTCAGCAGCTCGAGAGACGGGTCTGGGTCTAGCGTGGCGTTATCAGGGTAGAGGCAATTCTGAAAATCTTAGCCCAAAATTGTTGCGCAATGGGGAAAGTCCACCAGACATGGACATGGGTGCCTTCTTTGGCCACAGGTGTGATGAAGCCGTTTAGGACCTTCTTTATGTTCCTAAACCATACAGAAACCAGTCCAAGCCTCAACTATGGAACACCTTCAAATTTGTCAAGGCAAATTGGAATCTGGGGCAGTCAATCCACATTGACTGAGTAGAAGTCAATGATCGGATTGGAAAAAGGCCAAGCCTGGGCCATCAGAATCCAAAATCCTGAGGGAAAGATCATAAGCATACCACATCCTGATCATTACCACTGAGGTGTGCAGAGTTCTTGTCCCTGTCAGGAAAATGGAGTTACTAAAGGGGCTAGCTAGCCTGAAGAGTGTAAAATTTTGATTGGAGAGAGAGAATTACAAAGGGGCCAGTGTGCCTGAAGAGTTCTGTTGACATCAAAGTTGCTGTTAGGGTGGAGTCCCTATTCCAGAATCCCCTTGCCTTCTATCCTTGCAAAAGAAGATGGGATTCAGCGAAACTGCTACAGTTTCTCCACCTGGGAGAAGGACTGCCACAAAGAACTTCTACTGTTAAAACCAGGGGCTGCTACCTAGAGGGGGCAAATCCCCTACTTCACAGAGACTTTCTGTTTAAAGGACTTTTGGGAAGATCTTCTTGGTCTTTGGACCAATGATGTCGCAAGATGAAGTGTTGAAAGGGGACACTTTGCGAAGATCTTTTGGGCCAATGAGCCAGGATAACTAAGTGTTGAGAAATTACACTTTGCGAAGATACTTTGTTTAAAGGACACTTTGTGAAGATCCTTTGGGCCAACCGGCCAGGATAATTAGGTATAAGAAATTGAACAATTTGTGAAGATACTTTGTTTAAAAGACACTTTGCGAAGATTCCTTGGGTCGGTCGGCCAGAGAAATGCTGAAGGAAACTTTGTGTGAGTTGCCATCTTGTGAGAAAAGGGTGGCGGCTCATTGCCCCTTCAGAGAAGGGAATGCCAGAGTGAAGGATCTCTTGAAGAGTTCTTACAGAGACTCACAAGTAAGGCAAGCTTTTCTCAGGTTCCAGCAAGAATAGCTTTCCACCAGGAGAAGATGTGTTGCCTCTGTGTTACAGAAGGAAAGGACACTATGAACACCAGTCGAGACGACTCTGCATTTCTTCATCCTAACTTGTGGGTCTGACTAGCATGGGAGTCAGTGCCCTGGTGTCTGAGAGGGACTGTACTTATTACTAGTCCAACATGGTTCCCAGATGGAATCAGTGATAATGTGTTAGCTTGTCAGGATTTGTTCTGTTATCGTCTATTAAAGGTGCACAACAGAACGACGGGTCAAGCATGCACTTAGGGTGTCGGCAGTGTTGGAGATCTTTACAGGAATGTTAAAGCTAGAGATGATGCTGGTGAGAAGGTCGTCTCTGCGGAGAGGGCAGTCTCACTGGGGGTATATAGGATGTGCAAATTACTGTGTACTCACCTTTTGCTTTGCAGGCTTGCAGAGGATCTTCGGTCCTTGGAGAGGCCATCCGCTGTCCTCAATGTACAGTAAGTGTAGTTTAGTCAGTTAGGATGTTTACCTTTCTCTGTCAAGCAGATTTTTGTTCGGCTGGGGGTGCATTGTTCCAAATGCACCTGGTATCTTTCTATGTGTAAATATTTGTACAGCAGAGATATACTTTTTTCACATAACATATTGTATTCACTGGCCACATATGGGGTATGCCTCATGGCCCTGTACATATGTTATTTCCCTTTTCCCCCTTACCAAGTTTGCGGGATACTTCTTGTAAATTTTTGTACAGGTATTTTCGTAGGGGCGGATGCCCAGAGCCAATTAGGGCAGGGCTCTGTTTGGCGGGGCTGGATGTAGCACCCTCCTAGGTGCTGGAGAGAAAGTATAGTTTTGGGTCCTGTCTGCTTACCAGAAGGACTGCAGGTAAATCTATATTGTTCTCTGCTTACCAGAGAGCAGAATCTGTTAGTGAGGACTGCTCATTGTGTTCAGGTGCAACTCGTTCTGTCTGCAGAGTGTTTCACACTGGTCCAATAGGGAGGCATTTTGGACAGTGGAAGGAAACCTGACAAATTAGTGCACAGACTTTTGATACAGCCCTGGTGATTTGGCGCAGAGGGAAAGTTCCTTGGTGCATGCTGATTAACTTAAGACAAGGAGAAGATGTGTAGTTGCTAAGAGTAACCACGCACACGTTGAACACACCAAGCAACCAGTCATTAGGTGTGGTACCTGGTAGGGT